>NW_027185698.1:25962752-26283113 GCF_028583685.1 Petaurus breviceps papuanus | reverse complement strand
TTCCTTCCTTCCTTCCTTCCTTCCTTCCTTCCTTCCTTCCTTCCTTCTCTAACTCTTCTGCAATTATAAGTTCCAACATTACAGGATGAAGTAAAGATATAAGTAACAGAAAAGAGCATACAAATCTAGGAAAATACTATCATTTGGTCTGTAGAAAAGCTTTTTGAACATGATCATGGGTGGTATATTTCAAGTGTGTCCTTGGGGAATTTCATTTTTTAAAGGGGAACTAATTTTGAAAGGTCAATATTAAACAACAATATTTTTAATCATGAAACTAAAGGAACTGAAATGTAATTATACTTAATTTATTAAAATTAGCAACTAAACTTTATTTAAAAATACAAAATTTAAAATGAGACACAAAATACCATTTCGGAGTTTTTTTTGGAGGGGGGAAGGCAGGGCAATTGGGGTTAAGTGACTTGCCCAAGGTCACACAGCTAGTTAAGTGTTAAGTGTCTGAGGCCAAATTTGAATTCAGGTCTTCCTGACTCCAGGGCTGATGCTCTATTCACTGCATGACCTCACTGCCCCAATACCATTTTTTTGAGAGAAATTAGAGTATGCCTAGGCATACCTTGAACCCACACCTATGCTTCTGTTTAAATGGCAGGACATGCCCTTTCAAGCAGACTTCATTGGCACTGAGTGGTGGAAGGGATTTTTTTTTTGGAGGGGAAGGGAGAGCTTTCCCCTTTTCATAAAGGAAATTTCCCTATGACTTTCTCTTTTCATAGGGAAAATTCCCCTATGATTTCCTCTTTTCACCATGGAAATCTCTCTATGATTTCATTATTGTAGAGAATTACTTGGGAGGAGACCCCTTCTAACAAAGCAGATTGGCAACCATTCTTCAATTTATAGTCTTGGGAGATGGCATGACAACCAATAGTCAAGCTAACCTGCCATAGGCAGGACTTGAACTCAGGTTGCCTTGTTTCAGAGCTCTACCATACTGCCTCTTTGTGGAAGGAATGCAGTCATCAAGTATGACTTTCACTGGGCTAGATATTGAATCTATCTAGACTCCCCCAAACAAACTAACTAATTATGTGACTCTGCGAAAGTGATTTTACCATTATGAGACTCAATTTCCTCATCTGTAAAGGTTAGGGGGATAGAATGAAGGTGAGATAGGTGATAGATTATTAAACTCAAACATACTAGGAGTTATGTATTTTTTTTCTCACGATAAAGATAAGAATACCAGAGAAATAGAACATCAAAGAACCTAAATGAAGTCATTAACTGAGTGCTTAGGTATAAGGCCCTGTGCTCAAGGTTGGGAGTGGCAGGTCTAAATATGAATAAGAAATAGTCCTTGCAGGAAAGGCGTGGCACGGCCAGCAGACTCAGGGGCAGGCCAGGAAGGAGTGTCGCAGCGGGCAGGTGCAGGGGTAGGAAGGCGTGGCCGGCAGAGGCAGGCCCGGAAGGGGCCGGATCAACTCGGAGGGCAAGTCTTCCAACTTGCCAACCACAAGGTCCACTACCAGGCCTATCACCAAAGGGCTGGGACTGGAAAGAGCAAGGTAAGAAGCAAATACAGGGGCCCCTGTCCTGGACAGCAAACACTCCTGGGGCTACCACTTCATAGCCCAGAACTTTTTTTAAAAAGCCCCTTTCAGGACCTCCAAAGACTAGGATGACAGAGTGAACCTCACTTGCTCCAAAATCCCCCTCTGACCCTGAAAACATAGTAACTCTTGCCCCAGGGCAAAACCCTCTACATCCTAGAGGAAGGGCGTGGCTAGGACCCTGCCTCAAAATGGGTAGAAAGCAGACTACAAAGACAAAGACTCTGGAGTCCTACTATCCTCAGAGGGAGGAACCAACCTCAGAGGGAGACAATGTGGACTCCACACCCAAAGCTGAAACTTCAACAGGGAATGGGTACCAAGCACTGAAGGCTCTCCTAGAGGAGATCAAAAGGAACTTTGAAAACAAAATGAGAGAGAAGACAAAATGAATAATTCTCTCAAAACAAAAATAGCAGAATTACAAAAACATTATAATGAGGAAAACATCTCTCTAAAAAGAAAAGTGTATGATATGGAAAAGGAGCTTCAAAATTTAACCAAGGAAAATGATTTGCTAAAACCTAGAATTAACCAAATGGAAACAAATAACTCTATGAGGAACCAAGAATTAGCCAAGCAAAACAACAAGAATGAAAAATTAGAAAAAGAGGTAAAATACCTCAAAGAAAAAATAACTGACCTGGAAAACAGATTCAGGAGAGATAATCTGAGAATCATAGGCCTACCAGGAAATTATGATGAAAAAATGAGCCTGGACAACATTCTCCAAGAACTCGTTAAGGAAAACTGCCCTGAGATACTAGAACCTGAGGGTAAAATAGAAATAGAGAGAATCCACCGGACACCTACTGAAAAGTCCTCGAAATGTTGTGGCCAAACTCCAGAACTACCAGATAAAAGAGAAAATACTTCAAGCGGCCAGAAAGAAACAATTCAAATATCGAGGGTCCACAGTGAGGATTGCACAGGATTTGGCAGCCTCTACACTGAAAGATCGGAGGCAGTGGAATACAATTTTCTGGAAGGCAAAAGAGCTCAGGTTACAACCAAGGATCACATATCCACCGAGACTGAGCACATTCTTCTAGGCAAAGAGATGGTCATTCAATGATATAACAGAGTTCCAGACCTTCTTGATAAAAAAGCCAGAACTCAATGGAAAATTCAACATCCAATTACGAGATGCAACAGTGACTTAGAAAGGTAAACAAGGAGAACACACACACACATCCTGTTATTTGATAAGAGCAAACTGGTTATAGACAAGTAGAGGGTGTGACTATAAAATACACAAAATGACGATTTAAAAAAATCTTATTAAGGGCTACAAAGGGACTGCAATGGAAGAAAGGGAATGGTTGAAGTGGAAAAGGGTAAATTATGCCACACATAGAGGCATAAAAACTGTATAGCAGAGGAAAAAAAAGAGAGGGAGTTGGGAAGCATATGAGCTTTTCCCTCATTGGTTCTGGTACAAGGAGGAAATAACAACCAGTTAAGCATAGGATTCTATGGAGAAGAAATGCAAAAAGTATCATTTTAGAGGGAAAGAGGGGAGGGAGAGGACCTTCACATGAGATTTGTTCCTGTCACTCTTGATGTGAAGAAGAAATAGCATACTTCATTAAGTATAAAAATATCCTACAGGCAGTAGGAGGGGGAAAGGGTTATGAAAGAGGGGTGAGAGTGGTTTGTAGGGAGGGAAGTAGTAAGGGAAAAGGGGAGGAAAAGGGAGGGGGACTGAAAACGGAACACTGGGGGAGGCGGTGGTCAAAAGGAAAACTACTAAGAGGGGAAGGGAGAAGGGAGGGAAAATATGAACATTAACAGGGGCAGGAATAGGATGGAGGGAAAGAAACAGATAATAACATAACTGTAAATGTGAATGGAATGAACTCTCCCATAAAATGGAGGCAGATAGCAGAATGGATTAGAAATCATAATCCTACAATATGCTGTTTACAAGAAGCACATCTGAAACAGAGGGATACACACAAGGTAAAGGTAAAAGGTTGGAATAAAATATATCATGCCTCAGCTAAAGTAAAAAAAGCAGGGGTAGCAATCCTTATCTCAGATAAAGCAAATGCAAAAATTGACCTAATTAAAAGAGATAAGGAAGGAAACTATCATTATATTTATATATATTTATATATTATATATATAAAAGGCACCATCGAGAATGAAGCAATATCATTATTTAACATATATGCACCAAGTGGTGTAGCATCCAAATTCCTAGAGGAGAAGGTAAAGGAATTAGAGGAAGAAATAGATAGCAAAACTATACTAGTGGGAGACCTTAATCTCCCCCTCTCTGAACTTGATAAATCCAACCTCAAAATAAACAAGAAAGAAGTTAAGGAGGTGAACAGGATTTTAGAGAGGATAGGTATGATAGATCTCTGGAGAAAACTGAATGGGGATAAATAGGAACATACTTTCTTCTCAGCGGTTCATGGCATATACTCAAAAATTGACCATGTTCTAGGGCATAAAAACCTCACAATTCTATGCAGTAAGGCAGAAATATTAAATGCATCCTTCTCAGATCATGATGCAATAAAAATTGTATGCAATAAAGGGCCAGGGAAAGACAGACTAAAACCTAATTGGAAATTAAACAATTTAATCCTAAAGAATGAGTGGGTCAAACAAGAAATTATAGAAACAATCAGTAATTTCATTCAAGAGAATGATAATAATGACACAACATAGCAAAATCTGTGGGATGCATTAAAGGCAGTTCTTAGGGGAAGTTTTATATCCCTGAGTGCATACGTGATTAAATTAGAGAAAAGGGAGCTCAACGAATTGGGCATGCAATTAAAAAACCTAGAAAAAGAACAAATTCAAAATCCCCAATTAAATACTAAATTAGAAATATTGAAGACAAAAGGAGAGATTAATAAAATTGAAATGAAGAAAACTATTGAATTAATAAATAAAACCAAGAGCTGGTTTTATGAAAAAACCAACAAAATTGATAGACCCTTAGTCAATATGATAAAAAAAAAAAAGAAAGAAGAAAACCAAATTATGAGTATCAAAAATGAAAAGGGTGAATCTACCTCCAATGAAGAGGAAATCAAAACAATAATTAGGAATTATTTTTCCCAATTGTATGCACATAAATTTGACAATCTTAGGGAAATGGATGAATATTTAAAAACATACAAGTTTCCCCAATTAACTGAAGAGGAAGTAAATTACTTAAATAATCCCATCTCAGAAAAAGAAATTGAACAAGCCATCAGTCAGTTCCCTAGGAAAAAGTCTCCAGGGCCAGATGGATTCACTAGTGAATTCTATCAAACATTTAAAGAACAATTGATTCCAATACTCTACAAATTATTTGGGATAATTAGTGAAGAAGGAGTCCTACCAAATTTTTTTTTTATGACACAAATATGGTACTGATACCTAAATCAGGAAGAGATAAAACAGAAAAAGAAAATTATAGACCAATCTCCCTCATGACTATAGATGCAAAAATTCTAAATAAAATACTAGCCAAAAGACTACAGCAACTTATCTCAAGAATAATACACTTTGATCAGGTAGGATTTATTCCAGGAATGCAAGGATGGTTTAATATTAGGAAAACCATCAGTATAATTGATCATATCAACAATAAAACTAGCAGAAACCACATGATCATCTCAATAGATGCAGAAAAGGCTTTTGACAAAATACAACATCCATTCCTATTAAAAACATTAGAAAGTATAGGAATAAATGGAGCCTTCCTTAAAATAATAGGTAGCATCTATCTAAAGCCATCAGGAAGTATTATATGTAATGGGGAGAAGCTAGAAGCATTTCCCATAAGACCAGCGGTGGATAGGACCAGATAGGTCCACTATCACCCCTCTTATTCAATCTGGCACTAGAAATGTTAGCAGTAGCAATTAGAGAAGAAAAAGAAATCAAAGGAATCAAATTAGGCAAAGAAGAGACCAAGCTATCACTCTTTGCAGATGATATGATGATATACTTAGAGAATCCTAGAGAATCAAGTAAAAAACTACTTGAGACAATAAATAAATTTGGCAAAGTTGCAGGGTATAAAATAACCCCACGATCCTCGGCATTCCTATATATTTCCAATAAAATTCAACAGCAAGAGATAGAAAGAGAAATCCCACTTAAAGTTACTATAGACATTATAAAATATTTGGGAATCTACCTGCCAAAACAAACCCAGGACCTGTATGATCATAACTACAAAACACTTTTCACACAAATAAAGTCAGATCTAACTAATTGGAAAAATATCAATTGCTCGTGGCTGGGTAGAGCTAATATAATAAAAATGACAATTTTACCTAAATTAAATTATATATTTAGTGCCATACCAATTAATTTACCAAAAAACTACTTTATAGAGCTAGAAAAAATAGTAACAAAATTCATTTGGAAGAATAAATGGTCCAGAATATCAAGGGAATTAATGAAAAGAAATGCTAGGGAAGGTAGACTAGCTATACCAGATTTCAATCTGTATTATAAAGCAGCGGTCATCAAAACTACTTGGTACTGGCTGAGGAATAGAGGAGTGGATCAATGGAATAGATTAGGCACACAAGATTCAGAAGTCAATGACTATAGTAATGTATTGTTTGATAAACCTCCAGACACTGGTTTTTGGGATAAGAACTCACTATTTGACAAAAACTCTGGGAAAACTGGAATATAGTATGGCAGAAACTGGGCATAGACCATTATCTAACACCTTATAACAAAATCAAGTCTAAATGGGTGCATGATCTAGGTATAAGGGTTGATACTGTAAGCAGTCTCCTAAAACAAGGAATAGTTTACCTATCAGACTTGTGGAGAGGGAAAGACTTTATGACTAAACAGGAATTAGAGAACATTATAAAATGTAAAATGGATAATTTTGACTGCATGAAATTGAAAAGTTTCTGTACAAACAAAGCCAATGTAACCAAGATTAAGAGGGAGGTGGGAAATTGGGAAAGAATCTTTACAACCTATGTCTCTGACAAAGGACTCATTTCTAAAATATATAGAGAATTGAGTCAAATTTATAAGAATACAAGTCATTCCCCAATTGATAAATGGTCAAAGGATATGAACAGGCAGTTTTCAGAGAAAGAAATTAAAGTTATCTATAAGCACATGAAGAAATGCTCTAATTCACTATTGATTAGAGAAATGCAAATCAAAACAACTCTGAGGTACCACATCTCACCAGTCAGATTGGCTAAGATGACAAAACAGGAAAATGACAAATGCTGGAGAGGATGTGGGCAAATTGGAACACTAATGCATTGCTGGTGGAGTTGTGAACTGATCCAGCCTTTCTGGAGAGCAATCTGGAATTATGCCCATAGGGCTATAAATACTTTCATACCCTTTGATCCAGCAATACCACTCCTAGGGTTATATCCCAAAGAGATCATAGAAATGAGAGAAAGACCCATATGTACAAAAATGTTTATAGCAGCTCTTTTTGTGGTAGCAAAGAATTGGAAATTAAGGGGTTGCCCATCAATTGGGGAATGGCTGAACAAGTTGTGGTATATGCATGTTATGGAATACTATTGTGCTATAAGAAACGAGGAGCAGATGGTCTTCATATTTTTACCTGGAGAGACTTAAAAGAACTGATGCTGAGTGAGAAGAGTAGAACCAGGAGAAATTTGTACACAATTACAGACACAACGTATGTGTGATGACCAACTTTGATAGACTGGACTCTTCTCAGCAATGCAGTGATATAAGTCAATCCCAAAAGACTCATGATGGAGAGAAATATGTGCATCCAGAGAAAGAACTAAGTTTATATCCAGGTGGAAGCAAAATACCTGATCTTTTTCCTTCTTATTTGGTTTTGTGTCCTCTTTACCATTTTTTATTCCAGCTGGTACAATCCGTCCTTATAACCTGACCAATGTATAATGTGAAAGTATTTACAGATCCTATACTTGACTATAAGCTGCCATGGGGAGGGGGAGGGGAGGGAGGGGGACAAATTGTGAAACTCAAGGAATTGTGGAATTGAATCCTGAAAACTAAAAGGAAACAAAAAAATTAATAATAATAAAAAAAGAAATAGTCCTTGCTTTTAAAGAGTTTACATTTTATCAGGGGAAATAACACAGAGATGCAAAAAACACAATACATAACTCATTCTCTTTTCCCTTCAGCCCTCCATTTTCCCAACTTCCCATATATTATTGTTGAGGGCACTACCATCTTGTCAATCACCCAGGCCTGCAACCTTAGTTTCACCATCGACTCCTTGCTCGCATTCATTCCATATATCTAATTTATTGCCAAATATTGTAATTTCTGCCTTTACAACATCTCTTATATATGTCACATTCTCTCCACTTACACAGACACTATCCTAGTTCAGGACTTGATTATCTCATTTGAATAATTGCTGTAGCTTTCTTATTCCTCTCCCCACTCCAGTCCATCCTCCATGTGATTGAATGAGTCACAGTGGGAATTATTTTTCAGCCATGGTTTGTAGTAGATGTTTACAGAGGGCCCTTTCACCTCTAAAATCCTGTGATTCTGTGAAAGATTGTCCACTAATAAAGATTGAAACAATAACAAAGAGATTTGTCATTAGACAACTCAGTCATCAAAGTGATTTTTCAAAAGTGCAGGTCTGACCACACCATGCTCTTTCTCTAGAAAATTCAGTGGCTCCCTATTTCTTCCAGCTTCAGATACAAAATCCTATGTGTGTCATTTAAAGCCTTTCACAACCTGTCTTCTTCCTTCGCTGTCAGACTTCTTACACTACTTTTGGACTACTATTGCCTACTACTTGTTTTTCACACAGGAAACTTTATCTGCTGATTCTATGCCTTTTCACTTGCAGTCACCCCAGGCAAATAATGTTCTCTCTTCTAGAGAATCTCTAAACCCTCTTCTAACTCATTATCAACAGTCTGATGAATTCTTTCCCATCTCCAAGGAGAACCTGTGGGTCATCTTTTCCATATCTTCCTTTTTGTCCTATGGTTTAATTTATTACAAGAATGTTATTTCTTTCAATAACATCAATTCGTTGAACATTGGATGAAAAGCATATATTTTGAATGCCAATTAAGGCTCATAGCAAGTATAGCACAGTTCTTAGCATTTTCTGCACCTTTTTCTTTATTCTGTCACAGTGGGTGTAGAACCAGAAGAGGTTCTCATAGGATTGAGGGCCACCTTTAATTATAGAATTTTATGTATTGCCATGGATAAAGATTATATCAATCTCTGTTGCAACATACAATACAGGTAAGTCTCTATTATTTGTTAGGCTGAATTTTGGACAGTAGAAAATCTGTAACTGGAAAGGTACTAAAATTTTTTTCAGCTTGGAAGAATATGCTAGAACATACATGCCATTGGCATAGTTTTCGAGAATCTAGGTTTACTTCTATGCCAACATGAAGCATGGAAATAGTCCTTGGTGTTAACTTGATAAGTTTCTAAAGTAACTACTTTCCATGGTTTTAATTATTCACCTGGCAAGATCTGATCCATTATGCAATCTCAGAATGAATCCAATTAAAAAGGAAGAGAAACTATTGCAATTCCCAAACACAATGTAACTAAAATACATATGTAGAAAGCAAAGCCCAATACATACTCTCAGGTTACTTAGATTCACAGAATGTTAAATTGGGAAAGAATCTTGCAAATCAGATGATATTAGAGATGAAGAAGCTGTAGGTCTGAGGGATTCTTCACCATATTAAATATAATTGAAAATCTAAAAAAAAAATGTTAACAAGCATTGAACAGAATATGCCTTTCATTAAAGGGGACAATATTTCCTTATTGTCTCTTCTAGCTGAAGCTTAACATAACAGCACCTCATTTAACTGGCATTTGGAAGGGACTGAGGTATTCAACATAAATAAAATTGTTTCTAGCTCTTCTAGATACCTAAAAACTTTAGATATCTAAACTTAAAAACAAACATCCCAAGCTGGGTATGCATAATTTACCAAGCTAGGTAACACAAAGAGTAACAATAATATAGGAAAAATAATAGCAATAAGATGCTCAATAATTTACAGGAAACTAAATCCAAGAAAGGAACCAACGTGAAAACCTGTGGATTCAGACACTTATATTCAAGTGCACGAAGTATGAGTAATAAGCCAGGTGAACTAGATTCTAATGGGAGGAAGGAAATTTGACCTCATAGATATGATTGAGACTTGGTGAGATAGGGGTCCCAGGACCGGTGTATAGCTTTGAAAGGTATAGTAAACATGATCATATCAATAGATGCTGAAAAGGCTTTTTGACAAAATCTAATACCTGTTTCCGTTAGAAATGCTTGAAAGCACAAGAATAAATGATCTTTCTTTAATAAAAAAAAACCTAGGGGTGGCTAGATGGCACAGTGAATAGAGCACCTGCCCTAGATGCAGAAGGACCTGAGTTCAAATCCAGCCTCAGCCACTTGACACACTTACTAGCTGTGAGACCTTGGGCAAGTCATTTAATCCCAATTGCCCTGCCTTACCCCCTCCAAAAAAGCAAAAAAAAAAAAAAAATTCCATCCCAAACCGAGAACAACCAATATATAATGGAGGAAAATTAGAGACTTTTCCAATAAAAGCAAGGATATCTATTAGAAACACTCCTATTAAATATAAATGTTAGGAATGCTAGATATAACAATAAAGCTAAAGAGATTGAGGGAGTGAGAATAAGTAAGGAGAAAACAAAATTATTTTTTTTTTGCAGATGATATGGTTTACTTAGAAAATCCCAAAGAGTTAACCAAAATTAATTGAAAAAATTCAGCAAGTTGTGAGATATAAAATAAATGCAAATAAATCCTAGACATTCCACTCAAAATAACAGTATACATGACATATTTGGGAATTTATCTACTGAGACACATATAAGAATCATGAGTCCAAACACAAAACACTGTGGAAAAAAAGACAAACAAATAATTGGAGAAATATTGCCATGGGTAGGTTGGGTCAATATAATAAAGCTAATAACTCTATCTATATAATCTCATTTATTCAGTGCTGTACCAATCAAACCTCCCCAGGATTATTTTAAAGAGCTAGAAAAGAGAATAATAAAATTCATTTGGAGGCATAAAAGGTCAAGAACCTAAAGGGAACTAATGCAATAAAATGGGGAAGAAAGGAAGAAGACCACCACTACTAGATCTTAAATGATACTAAGAAGCGGTAATCATTAAAATGATTTGGTTAAAAAAAGAGAGGTCAATTAGTGAAACTGACTTGGCACACCACAATACAGAAATAAAGGACCATAGATGGTAGTGCAGTGTTCAACAAACACTAAAACTGCAGTTATTGGGGCAGACTATGTGTAAAAAAAAAAAAACTGCCAGGAAAACTGGACAGCAGTCTCACAGGAATTAGGGACAGAGCTACACCTTACACCATAAGCCAAGATAAACTCCAAATGGATAAATGACTTAGACATAAGAGGCAACAACAAAAACAATTAAGACAAGGAAGACATTACCTCTCAGATCTATGGATAGGCAGGAATTCATGACTAAATAAAGGTAGAGAGAATTATAGAAGATAAAATACATAATTTTGATCATTTAAAATTTATTTTTTTGTACAAATAAAATGGATGCAGTTAAAATTAGAAAGGAAACAAGCAATTGGAGAAAAAAAAATCTTTGCAGCAAGTTTCTTTGACAAGGGTCTCATGTATCTAAGATATAAAGAAATGATTCCAATTTATAGGACCAAGGGCTATTTCCAATAGATAAATGATCAAAGGAAAAGAACAGGAAGTTTTCAAAGAAAGAAATATGTTATCAATAAATATAAGGAAAATGCTCCAAATCACTAATAATAAAGGAATGCAAGTTAGAGGAGCATTGAGATTCTTCTTCATTTTCATTGGCTTAGCAAAGCTAACAAAAAAGAAAAATGACAAATATTAGATGGACTGAGGAAAATCAGGCATGTTAATGCACTGTTGATAGTACTTAGGAATTAGTCCAGTCATGCTGGAAAGTAATTTTGAGCCATATTCCAAAAATGAATAAATTGTGCATATTCTTTGGCCCAGTGATACCACAACTAGGTTTACACTTCAAAAGTATCAAAGGAAAAGAAAAAGTGATTCACATGTGGCCCTTTTAGTAGCAGTAAAAGATGTTGAAACTAAGGTGGGGGAGTGCCCATCACTTGAGAATGGCTAAGTAAATGGATATAATGGAATATGAATGCATTGTAAGAAATGACAAAAGGGATGGATCCAGAGAATCCTGGGAAGACTTATATGAATTGATACTGAGTGAAGAGAATCAGGAAAGTTTTACATTAACAACATTGTAAAGACAAACGACTTTGAAATGCTTAAGAACTCTTATCAATGCAATGACCAACTGTAATTGTAGGGGACCAGTAACAATGCATGCTCCCCACATACTGACAGAGGAGTAATGGATTCAGGATGTAGAACAAGACATTTTTGGACAAGTAAAGGTGGGAATTTGCTTTGCATGACTGTTTATATGTTCTAAGAATTTTGTTTTATTTTTTCCAGGAGGTGGTTCAGGAGATTAGAGAAATTAAATGCTTGTTAATTGGAAAAAAATTAAATTTTTTTTTTGCTTTTTTGGAGGGCAATTGGAGTTAATTGTCTGAGGCCAGATTTGAACTCAGGTCCTCCTAACTCCAGGGCCAATGCTATATTCACTGTGCCACCTAGCCGCCCCAAAAAATTAAAATTTAAAAAGGTATTGACTAATGGTACAAGCTATTGCCATATTTTCCCAGTCACTTGAGCAAATAAAAAGAAAAAAACCCACCTTACAAGGAGTCAGGGGGCTCCTTCCTAGGGCTTCAGGCTAGTATACTAGCAGCATGATCAACACTGGAAAACTTCTCAGCTGAATCAATGCCAGATCCTTGCTGAATATATCCTTCTGCTGTGTACTGACTGTGTAAACCTTCTTTTATTTACAAACAAAACAAAACTCTACCTCTGATGCTTCCAATTTGGATGAATAACTTTCATTATGCTGTTGTAAGTTAGTTTCAGTCTTGCTCAAGTAAGAGGATGGGTTCTTTGGACCTAACATTCTGCATAATCATTCTCCAGCCAATGGTTTTCCTGTCTTTTCTTTTTTTGTAGATGACTTTGGCAGGTGAGTTAAATCTATTTTATAGATGAGGAAACAGAAGCCAAGAAGAGTCCAGTGACATCCAAAACAATGTAGATAATAAGCAGCAGAGCTGGAATTTGAACCAAGTCCTCTCACTCTAAATCCTGTGGTCTTTCCATTTATGCCACATTGTCAGATTGAGAGAGATGTGGCAACATGGTAGGTTTAGGAAGATGATCTATGGCTTTTAGAGGACAGCAAGCTGAAGGTAGTAGATAGAGTACTAGAGCTGGAGTAAGGAAGATTTGAATTCAAATTCTAGCTCAGATACTTATTAACCATTTGACACTGGGCAAATAAATCATTTAACCTCTGTCTCTATTTCCTTATCTATGGATTGAGAATAATAGTAGCATCTAGCTCTCCAGGGACTATCGTAGAGATAAAATGAGATATTTGTAAGGTGCTTTGCAAACCTTAGAGCACTATATAAATGGTAATATTATTAATAATATCAGCATTGTGATATGATCCAGAAAAGCTCAAGATTGCAGTGTTAGGTTGCATTGAGAACCAGAGGGTCTAGAACATGGGAGTTGATGGTGTCATTGCCTCCATCATACCTCATCTAGTCTTTTCAGGCCTGGGGGTGGGGGAGAGGCACATTTAACAGAAGTCTGTGACAGACTGGAAAGTATCCAGAAGAGGACAATCGAAGAGGTGAAGGATGGTGAAAGGCCACATACCATACAAAGGTGAGCTGAAGGAACTAGGGACAATCTAAAGAAGAAGTAGGAGGAATGTGATCATAATTGGCAAGCATCTGAAAAGCTGTCATGGAAGGGGGATGAAACTTGTTTTGTTCAGTCCCAACCAGGCAGAACTAGCAGTAAATGGTACAAGTTGCACATATAAGGGGAAAACTTCCTATTAGCCATCCACAAATAGAATGGTCTACTTTGCGAGATAGTGGGTTCCCCCTCACTGGAATTCTGCAAGATGACCATTTGTTAGCAGGGTTATAGATGGAAGTTTTAGTTTGGCATGGATTCAACCAGATGAGATCTGAGGTCTCTTCCAACTAAGACTTTGCCCTCTCTTCTAAATTTGACAGCTTGCAGAATGCAAAAGCCTTTTTCTGGGTTTGCTCCAAATAAATGAGCTTGATATAAGTTTGATCTTGGGATAAATGGGGCCCAGCAGACAGCATCCATTTTCCCTATATCAAATAAATATTAAATAAATGTATCCAATGTCACTGAAACAGCAATGGACATAGGAAACCTATAGGAAATTTTGTCTCAATTTAATGCGTGCTATCACCTCTCTGTTGACTAATTCCTTGAAGATTAACGTATGTCAAAGGTTCCACCGTATGTACATATGCACACAGTAAAATTGCCATATGCTAGCACATGCCCACATTTTGAAAGAAAAAAGCTAATGAATATTTGATATTTATACTTTAATTGTGAAGGTTAAAAGTATATTTACCATATTTTACGCCTTAATAAGAGGTGTCTTCATAGTAAATTGTTACCTGAGCCTAACTCCCTGATGTGAAATGCAAAACATTCTCACAAAACTAAAAAATATTAATTTGAGAAGTCATTAAGTTCTTTATAACCAATAACAGCCTATTAGGTAAACAGTTTACTCCTTTGAGATCCAAAGACTTCTGTCATTAATTTATTGTTCTTCCTTCCTTTAGAAATCAGAATATGTCTAAAGACTGGATTTTATGTATAACAGAAGTTGATCTTTTCTGTGTTGGAGTCTAGATAAACCTGTCATTAGAAAGGCAAAAAAGAAGCTGAGTGAGGTTAAAAAGCCAGAAAGCTTTCTAGGAATTAAGTATTTCTTGTTATAAGTGTAGTGCATTTTAGGGTGGCATATATTCCAGAATTCTTCCACAAGAGGCCTATTTCATTGCCTCTTTAAGGTGGGGAGATGTTCTTGAATTCTTGAAGGCTAAGCTAATAAAACATTCTGTCATATTCTGTCATGCTAGAAAGTCTTTGAATGGTCCCAATGGCATTGTTTCTGCCATCTAAAGATGACTCTAGTACATGTTCATCACAAATAGAATGGTCCTGAGGTTAATTTTTGGTGCATTGCAACCCATGAAACAAAGAAAAACAGAAAAGTCTTGTTTGGTTTTCCTTCCATTTCCACAATAATGGTGGTGGACTGAAGAAAAGGAGGCAAAATATGCTAAGAATTATAGTTTTTAGACTGGCTATGGACAGATATTTAATTGTTGCTATTCTAAACACGAGATCTTTGTCTAATGACAAAGTGAGTTTGTTTTACTGGAGGACCTGAACTACATCAATACTGATGTTCTTAATGAAGTGAAAGCACAGGACAGCAGATGCATCTAAATGGAAGGTTTTACCAATTCTCCCTGGACAAGTTCAAAAGAAGCTGGTTGGATAAGTTTCTTGGCACAACCAAAGGCAAACGGGATCATTTCCTAGGACACTTCTTCCCCTAGACTTGCTGTGTTTATCTTGAAAGCATAAACAAACATACCCTCATGAAGATAAGTGCATCTTGTACAAATATTTTGCACATGTAATAGAATATGCCAAGGAGAAAGTTCAAATGGAAGATGAATCTTCTCTGGACAGCAAGGTCTTCCAGTTGCATGACTAAGGCATGTTAGGATTTCGACTGCACCAGCATACTCTGACAAGATTTACTGAAGCGGTCCACCTTTCACTTCACATAGAATCAAACCAAATGTCTGGGAAGCACCTAAACTCTAACATGTAGCTTCAATGGGCAGTCTATTATTGAATTAATGCTTATCTTGCACAGGTAACTCAGATAGTGAACTGGGCCCAGAATTGAACAATAAGGGAGAAGATTGTATTTACTGCATTTGGGAAACCATACAGTGTTTTAAAAAACCCTAAGACATAAAATCCAACTTTTTAATACTGATATTATCTTAGTGACACTATATGGCTGTGAATCATAGAATGCCACAAAGAATCCAAATTGCTGGTAACTCAAAAGGCAGGGGAGCAACATGTTGGTAGGTTTATGTAGACTTCAACATCATCTTTTTTCTTAACATTTACGTAGTGCTTTAGAGTTTGCAAAGCACTATATATTTATATATATCATAAGATTTAATTCTCACAACTCGGTGAAGGTTGTAGTATTAGTATTCCCATTTCTTAGATAAGAAACTTAGACTCAAAAGTTAAGTGACTTGCCCATGGTCACAGAAATCAACCATGAAATATACAATGAGAAAAAGAATTGGTCTGGTCATGGACTGAGAATCAGGGATAACAGATTGAGAACCAACTGATACACTGATACCAACAAAATGTTAAAAGACCTAGAGAAGGCCTCCAATATGATCTTCTATGGAAAATTTCACAGGATTTCTGAGTTGGAAGGGATTTTGGACCATCTAGAAGAGGGGTGAGGAACCTGTGGCCTTCTAGGTCCTTGCTTGTGGCCTTCTGAGTCCAAGTTTTACTGAACGAATCCTTTTATTAAGCGGATTTGTTCTGTGAAGTTTGGATTCAGTCAAAGGGTCACACTTGAGGACCTAGAGGGTCACATGTGGCCTCGAGGCTGCAATTTCCCCACCCTTGATCTAGAACAACTCACACCTGAAAACAAGTAAAAATGTATTTCAAGAATATCTACACATCAGTGAAATTGAAGCAGTAAAGTATAATTTTTGAGAATTATAGAACCATTCATAGCAAAAGGTAAAAATAAATGTCTCTCAAAATCAACAAAATGTACAATATGCTGTGGCACGTTAGCCATGCCTTGGTCCCTACTTTATTCATAGGGATAAATGACAGGTAAGTTAAGTAGAAAGTACAGCATCTAACAACTTGAGAAGCCATTAAGTTCTTTATAACCAATACCAGCCTATTAGGTAAACAGTTTACTCCTTTGAGAATCAAAGATTTCTGTTACGAATACTTTAGTAATACAGATGGTAGCTTTAAATAAAACAGGTATATACTCTTTTTCAGGAGACAAAAGTCAATCTTCTTATTGTTACTAACACAAAGAAAAAATGAAGTTAGCTTTTATTTTTTAAAACTGATAGCATTTTTACCATTTAAAAGTGAAAGCTGCATTAGGCAACTAAATGTTTTTAGCGTTATAAAAATAAATTCAATCACCTTGTTTAAAAAGATTACAAAATTGAATTTATTGAGTTTCACACAAGATGCACTTATAAAATTGGTACTGAATGTCATTTTAACAGAAGAAATGAATATTATCCCCAAATCCCTATAGAAACTGCAAAGTAACTGAAAAAATTAAAAAATATGACATCACATTTATTTAATAATTCAAACTGAATTTTAAAGTATCATTCTCTGCATGAACACAAAATGTATTCAAAACAAATACTGTTTTTTAATTAGGGTCATGGTTTTCAAATCCCACCCCTTATATCCCCGAAATTATTTGCATTCACCTTGTCTAGGATTCTTGCTGTTTCTGTTAATGGAAAGGATGGAGGAAAGAATAATGCTAAATGGTACCTTCTCATATAAATCAATCAAAATTCTCCTTTCATTTTAATTACAAATTTCTTTTGGTTTCACAAAAGTATGTTCACACAATCTTCTCTTTTCTATGAACAAGTTTTTCAATTTCTTTAATCTGTACAATTATTCAGAATTAACTTTCACATTTCAAATGCACAAACCTAAGGCTTAAAGCTGGCTTTTCTTCCATTTAGCAAGAGACTAGTCTTTAACCAAAAATTTACCTTATGCGTTTAATAAATCTGAACTATCCACATGGTGTTTAAAATCCAAAATTAAAAGGAAATAATTTAGTTAACATTAATGAAAGCTTTTTGATAATTGTGAAAATAGAAGTTGTACCCTTTTTATAAAAATGCATGAAGCATTCTCTGGACAAAATAGAATGGGAACTAACTTGTCTCATGATGCAGGGTAGTCCAATAATAATGCCAAAATGTTATCTTGATCTCAAGCTCCACTCAAAGGACCTTTTGGCTCCTCTTCTCATACCACACAGATGAACACATAACGTCTGCATCATATTTTAAAAACCCAAGCACTTCATGACAATATTGTCTGAACCAGCTTGGGATATTTTATTTTAAAATTGCCATTTTTAAAAAAACCTATCAATAAACGGGACATTTCTGAATTTTATACAACTCTATAGATATTTATCCCCCCAGTCAACCCAACATTAAATGCTTTCCCACCATAATGATTCCTACAGCACTTAAATAATAAAGTGAAACCAGGTATTTTACCTTAAAGTTAACACTGCCCTGCTTTTGTAGTATAAAAAGTGCCATTTTGTAACAAAATTTCTATTTGTCCCACTGCAACAAAACTCACACTTTCTTGTGTTTTTCTTTACAGGAGAGTAAACTGAAAAATGATAAAAACTGATCTGCCCAGTTATGTAGACCCTTCTTTATTTTGCTTGTTTTATAAACTGTCACTAATTTAGTTTTTAGATAAAATGCTACTATGCATCATGTCTCATTTAAGATAGTCTTTTATTCTGATTAGTTCAGATACATCTTCAAGGATTATTCTGAGTGGCGATAACATTTATTGTGGCTTTTTATTTTATCAAAGTTCAATTCTCTTTAATGCTTTGGCAGATGAAGTCAAAGTTTCAAAACTGCTTGTGAAACAGGACATTGGGAAGGTAGCTTCATGTTAAGGATTTCACAGCTTTCCAGGTATATTTTTCTACTGAAGAAGCCGTGAAGCAACATTTTATGTTCTGGAAGCACAGTTTGACAAAGCCAAAGGGATTCTGCTTTTGTTTCAGTCTATTGAAAAAAAAAAATAAACTGTCACTCTGCCAAGCAGGGAGAGGTTTTCATAATCCATCACATTTTCCACATAGCAAGTTAGAGATCTCTGTTGTTACTTGATCTGATCAGCAACCAAACCAAGTTGTCTGTAGAAAGATACTAATATGTTTGCCATGAATAATTTAAGTTTTTAAATAAATATTAGGTGCCATGTCTGGCATTTGTCCATTCTGGTAGCATAGCATTTGCTGCCCCAAAGCTCAGTATCCTAAGCACACAAAGTCAAAGTCAAAGAATTTAGTCAATTCTGTTTCCACAAATTGTAAACCTGTCAATTTCCAGCAAATCTTTCTTTGATGATCTGTGTTTTAATTCAGAATTTTCTTGAGTAATGTCTTTCTCATCACCATCTGGCGTTGTCAGAAACTGATCAGAATTGCTGGTAATAAGTGATGGTGCTGTATTTTCCTTTTGATGTATAGGTTGGCTAATGATGGAAGCTGATAACGTCTCTTCTGTAGAAAGCCCTTATTGAAAAAGCAGACACAAATTTAATTAAAAAGAAAATACTTATTCAGTTTATTATTCATTTAGTATATTAGTGCTGATGAAATCTTTCATTGAAATTTGATTTAGACTAAGCAAATGATAACACAATGTCTTAAACTGATTAAATTAGAGGCTTTGAAAATGAAATCATTTCCATATTCATTTCAGTAATGTCACAGTAAGTATAAGCCCAACCTTGCAGTGAGGAAGACCTACGTTCAGATTCTACCTCTGACACATATTATTACATTTTATACTATGGGCAAGTCACTTAAGCTCAATGTTTCATGCAGCTCTCTTGGAGTATAAGTTACAGTCATGTTGTTGAGTTTAAAAAGTGGAAGTAGTTTTCACACTGAAAATTTCTAGTGACCATGAAATCACAGGCATGGAGCAAAAAACAAACAAAAAACAACAAACAAAAACAAACTGGTAAATTTAAGTGTCTATTCTGTGCAAAGCACTATGTACATTCATATTATTATATAGAATCTAAACTCCGAATCTCAGTATTGGAAAAAGTGTAACTTCTCTAATAATGTTTTAAAATTAATTTCTTTTCCTTAGTCATGAAAATAAACACTAATTCCTAAATACAGGGGTTTGAAGAAATAAGAAATGGGATTAAACAGAACATGCTATCTCTTTCTTTCTATTCTCTTTAAATTTCCTTTTCATTTATATTTGAGTTTGTGAGAAATGTGTTTACTGTAAGGAAGCATAATAGTGGCATTCTAGAAAGGGCAGAAAGAAACAGAAACAAATGTGAAGGAAGGCGAGGTAAAAATGCATAGAATTAACAGATTTTGCATCTGAAACCCTTTTCACAAAAAAGGTTTACCTAGAAATATTTAAGACTTTTTGGACAAGATCCAGTTACTAAAGATTTTAGAAATTAAGTTTATTAATGAATGATGATTTATTGAGAGATAGTGTAGCACATCGGGATAGAGAAGTCAAAAAGACTTCGGTTCCAGCTCTCTTTATAACACATATTATTAGTTGCTTGATCATGGAAAAGCCACCTGACCTCTTTGTGCCTTCAAGTCATTAAGACTCTACACTGTAGTTGCCACATTGTCTTGGTAGAGAGAGCTTCCTCACAGGCCGCTCTGTACCCTGAAGAAATGATAAGGCCTCTCACACTCTTCTAATTTAAACAGTGTTCAAATGACTAAATAATTTCTCATTATTTAAATAAATACACATCCTCTTTTCCTGAGGCATCTGCTCATCTCCAGTTTTCAAAATCTGTCTTATTTTTTCCTCTCTTTTCCTATAGTATCTGAATGTATTGTGGCCTTCTTTCCTGCTAATGCTCACTAGTCTATCAATGCCCTTGATCTCATTACCTGTTGTCTTCTCTGGGACTTTAGACTGCTCACATTTCAAATCACCTCCTCACTATTGGCTCCTTCCTCTTGCTCTCACATTGCCTCTATCCCAAATAAATTGTCCTTTGCTCCTTTTATCTGCCTTAGTAACAATATTTTATACCCAAAGCCTCTCCTTCCTCACCACTTGTTTTATTCTTCAACTTTCTGAAATCTAGTTTTATTAAACCCAAAATACAGAAACTGTTTTCTCCAAGGTCAACAATGATTTAGCTAACTGGTAAATCCAATGTAAATATATCAATTCTGAGTCTCACTGACCTTGTCGTAGTATCTGAAAGTGTGGACTACTCACTACTACTATTCTCTCCTGCCTTGGCTTCCATGATGTTTCTCTTTCCCTAGCCTCTTACCTAGCTGGTTCCTCTTAATCTCTTTTACTGATTCCTCTTACGTTTCCCCTAAACGTAGTAAAAGGGCAGGCATCTCCCACCATTCAATCCTTTGTTGTTTTAAAATCTCTTACACTCCTTCTTCTGAAAGCTCATTTTGTTATTATTACCTCATACAGAGGATTTCTAAATCTCTCTAGTAGCACTAACCCTGTCCTCTGAGCTCTGGTGCCATATTTCTAACTACCTATGGAATGTGTCCATTTCAACATTACCCTGATCCATCTCACAGTATCTTCCCCATAAAACCGGTTCCTTCTTTTAACATCACTATTCTGTTGCTGTCACCACTATTATACTTTACGAGGCTCAAAATTTTAATGCTATCTTTTCCCCTTCCTTCTCCCTTACCCCAGACATATAATCTTTTGTGAAGCTGTCAATTAGAAATCTGAAAAGTCTCTAGCACCTGGCAGCTCACACTGACATCGCCCTAATCAGGCCCTCATTTACCTCCTGCAGTACTACCTACTGCAAGAGCCTTCCTCCTGTTTTCCATGTCTTTGATGCTTTCCTCTCTCCAACAAATCACAGCATTGGCAAAGTTGTCTTCCTAATGGCCAGCTCTAGTCATCTCATTCCCCTGTTCAAAAATCTTTAGTGGTTCATGACTGCTTACTGAATAAAATACAAACTCCTTACTTTGGCAATCAGTGGGTGATCATCCATTTTTAGCCTTTTTTCAAGGTACTTCTCAAAGTATACTCCATGCTGCTACTCACCACATTTACCTTCTTGATCTTGTCCTGATCTTTTGTGCTTCACTACATTTATGCATTCTGTCCCCCATACTTAGAATATGACTCCCTCCTTTTTCCTACTGGGATCTTTCTCCTTCAAAGCTCAGCTTAGAGGTCACCTCCCTCCATGAAGCCTTCTCTCAACTCCTCTATCCCTCCTTGAGTGATCCTCTCCCTAAATGTTCTGTCTGACCTTTATTATACTAGGACTCAACACAGTGACTGGCACATAGTAGGCACTTGATAAATGCTAGATGACTTTTATGAATTATTTATCACAGTCAAACATGCATTAATGTTATTTGTGAATCTCATTCCTCTTGCACTAGATTAAAGCACTGTGATATTTCAAGTTTGAAAGTACAATACCTTGTACAAAGAAGACACTTAATTTCTGCTAAATAGATAATTAATGTTATAGATATGTTTCATGCAATGCTATTTCTGATTAAATTCTCAACTTTAGCCTTTTCAACCAGTATCAAACCAATAAATATTTATGTGCCCCATGGTATATGTTACTGTGGAGTAGTGATAATATTTTAAACCTGCAAAAGCAAATCTAATTAAGGGCAGAGTAAATCCTTCAGAAATGGAACTGGATTTTAACTGCATATTTTATGTATAACTAGGGCAAAATTACTAATTGTTAAGGGCCAGATGATTATATTGTAACCTGATTTATATTACAAAGGAAAATAGGAGACAGCAAAAAAAAAAATCAAACATACCTTGGGAAGATTTATATTTGTTTTGTGATTTACTGGATGTTTTTCCCGGTGTGCTGGTTGGAGGAGGATTAAACAACTTTTCTTCCATTTTGGCTTCTTTGACATACTGGCATGACTTTCCCAATAGTACAATACTATTAAGGATTTTGAGTGATATCAACCTAAAACCAGAAATAAATTGTTTTAATTTCTTAACAATTCTTAAAATACTTAATATAGTGGAAAGTTACAATATATAACAACTTATGGTATCCATGTAATTCCACAATGTCTAAATGCCATGTTTGTATGATGACACAATTTTTAAGTGATTAAGAAAAACAGGGCAGAAGACACTAAAGGAATGAGGCATCAATGAAACAGCTAGCTTGAGTCATTACTCACAGTGCACAAGGCACAAATCAGTAGGCATTGCACGGAGACATAAAGGAAATGAAAGCTATAGAAACATATGGTGTTAGAGCTGGCATGGTTAGGGACCAGTCTAATCCTCTCCTATTACAGATAAGGGTACTGAGATCATTCTGAAGTCAACTGTTTAAGCTTAGATCTGAACTAGCTTACAACTTCATTTTCCCTTATTCCAAGTACTAAGAAATCACCGTGTCTCTCTTAGGATCATCTCCCTTTAGATTTAGAATAGTTTCGACTACAAACAAAGGAATACGGTTCCTCACTAAGACAACTGCTTTATGAACTGTATGAAAGAGAAAAACATTGAAAATTCCTGTGAAAGTGGTGATTAGAGTAACATGCTACTGATGTGGCTATACCAACATATATATTTTTAAAATGAAACTTTCAGGTATGGCATGTGCATATTTGACCTCACCGATACATTTATGTCCAAAGAAAATACCACAGTAATTAGCCAGTCATTCAAGTATAAAAATAATTGTAACACAGTAATGTAAAAAGAACATGAGACAAACTAGGAAAAATTATTATGGGAGGTTTGAAAATTTGTTGCAGGAAAAGGGGGTCTTATGCAACAATTTTCTTAACTAAAAACTAAAAGAAATTGATGTGCTCTAGATATAGTCAATTGAAATATTCAGGCAAAAGTGATAAATGAGTTCATAATACAAAAGGATACATAAAATCTTATCTTATATTAAATAATTATGACAGTAAATTTATGTGTAAATATTTTGTTTAATTTAACATTAAAATTAGTTTAGCTTCCTTAAGGAAACTTCAATTAAGGGTAGTGGGGCTTCTAGATGGCATAGGAAAGCTGATCTTTGTGATTTAAATTTTCTGTGTTTTAAAATTTCTTGTGAATAACTAAAAAAAAAAAAAAACCAAAACAAAACCCAACCAGACAGCAGTAATTGGCCACAAACAGAATCTAACTAAAAAAAAATCTTACTATCCAGGACAGTATAATTCAATCAATACAATTATACTACAGAATACCATATCCCTCCTTTTTTGTTCCTTCACTTTGGGAAAAAAAAGGCAATTTTTTTTCCTCTTCTTCCAAAATTTCATTTCATTTCAAAGAAAGTAATTCATGTGAGTAATCTGAAAACAATTGTTGAAGGCTTTTTTGAAAGTCTTCTGTTTCTTTGATTAAAATTAAACAAAAAACTTTTATTAACTTCAAGCTGCTTGCTACCTAAAAGGCAGGCCTGTAACCACCACACTATATCATTTTACTAGCATTGAAGTAATATGTATATTATATCCTATGTAATATCCTATATAATATGTATAATATATCCTAGTCTCCTAATGGGCCTTGATTTTTCCAAGTGCATAAGAACATACAGTGCTATGCACCTTGCTGAAAAAGTGAAATAAATACATATTGTAAAATACAGTATACTTGCTAAATAAATACTCTCCTTTCACAGTCAATTGAATATTTTAGTAAATTACAATAATTTTGTGGTCATATTACTATAGTAATTCTTTTGTTTTCTTCTTATTTGTGTCTTTCTCCTAGTATAGCACTTTTATGAATTATCTTTATGACAATGAAAGGAAGCTAGATAGTACTGTGGGTAGAATACAAGACCTGGAGTCAGGAAGACCTGAGGTTAAATGCAACCTCAGACACTTACTAGCTGTGTGACCCTATGCTGGTCACTTGAACTCTGTCTACCCCAGTTTCATCACCTATAAAATGGGGATATTGCACCTAACTCCCAGGATTGTTATGAGGATAAAATGAAATAACATTTATAAAGCACTTTCCAAACCTTAAAAGTGATATATAACTGCTAGCTACAGATAGCTATCTTTCAATCTGGAGCATAGCATGAAACCAATTTAATTTTATATCTGAAAAAGAATAAATAAATGAATGAGCAAAAAAGCATTTTAAGTGCTTACTATGAAGATCACTATGTAAAATATTGGAGAAACAAAGAGAAAAGTATAAATAGCCCCTGCTCTCAGGGAGCTCATATTCTAATGCAGAAGAAAACACATTCAGGAGGTATCAAATGTTGTCAGTTGGAAAGGTCCCTTGGTCCTTAGGGTATAATGGTAAAGCAGAAAGGAATGTCTCTTCTTTAATGTTGACAAAATTTCATAAAATCATAACATCATTTGAGAATTCCAAGGAAACTGGTGGGAAGAAAATATTTCTACCTTCACAGTCTCTCTTGCATTCATCCCCTCCTCTTTGGACACAGCTGCCTTCATCCCCTAACTACTGCAATAGCTTCATGGGTGGTCTCTTTGTCTTGATTCTAGCTCATTCTCTACTCAGTTGCCAAAGTGATCTTAAAGTACAGGTTCTGATCATGTTACTCTCCTACTTAATAAACTCCAGTAGTTCCCTATTACTTCCAGAATCAAATATAAAAATCTTCTGATTAGCTTTAAAATCCCTTCACAACCTAGCTTCTTTCTCCCTTTCTCATCTTATTCTACCTCATCCCACTTTACAAACCCTATGATTCAATGATACCGGCCTCCTGGCTGTTCCTCAGACAAGATATTCCAACTCTTTTGCACCACAAAAGAGCTTCTATAAATATTTATGTACATTGGGACCTTTTACTTTGATTTCCTTGGGGTATAACCTAGAAGACATTTTGCTGGGTCAAAGAGCATGCAGTTTTATAGTCCTCTGGGAATATTTCCAAATTGTTCTCCTAAAAGGCTGGATTAGTTTACAGCTCCACCAATATGCATTCATAGAATTTTAAGACTTGGTCAATGATTAAATATGAGAGGTTAGGGAGAGAAGAGCTAAAGGTAACACAACTATTACAAACACAGGAGGAAGAGTTAATGGTGGTGCAAGTGACAGATAGCAGGGAAGTAAAAAGAAGTAAAATTGAGGGGAAAACTTAGTTTCAGACATGCTGAGTTTGAAGTGTCAGTTGGACATCCAGGTGGATGGAAATGTCTTGTAGGTAATTATAGAAATATAGGTCTGGTGCTTAAAAGAGAGATCAAGGTTGGAGATAGACATTTGAGAGTTATCTACATAGAGGTGGGTAGTTGAAGCCAGAGAGGCGTGAATGAGATTGCCAAGGGAGTTAATAACAGTGAAAAAAGGTAAAGGATAGACACTCTTGGGGCATCCAGATTAAGGAGTTGAGAAGAGAATGAGGATCCAATGAAAGAGGCAGAGGTAGGGGGAAAACCACAGGACTATGGCAACTCTGAAACTAAGGGAGGAAAGAATAGGAGTGTGTGATTAATAGTGTCAAAAACTAGAAGGCTCAAAGAGAATGAAACATTCTAGAAGGTCACTGGACTTGGCAACTAGATTACTAGTAACCTATTTAAGAGCAGCAAAATAAGTAATACCCTAAAGTAGGCAAATTCTGAGCAAAAATGGGTGTAAAAATTAATGACTTCAATAAGAATTAAAATATAGTCTAAGAGGAAAAGGAATAGGGAAGGAAAAGTACTTCCCGTTATTTATTAAAACTTAGTGAAGCTCCCTACTGACATCCTCTTGGTCATATCCTATCAAGATTTTTGTCTTTTTACTTCTTGAGAGCTCACGCTGTGTAGTGGAAGTACATTGCTCCTAGGGCAAAGGTCTTGGGTTGGAATCTCAACACTAAGTGTGTGACTTGGGGTAAGTTCCTTACCACTTTGGATGTACTTCCTTATGTATAAAATGAGGGGGTTGCTTAGATGACTTCTAAGGTCCTTTCCAGCTCTCAATCCTATAATTAATTTATTTACACTCTTATATTTAGGTTTATGTTTAACCACCTTTCCCTTTTTTGGGGGGCTGGGGTAGGGCAGGAATCTAATTTCTTCACCTTCAGGTTTAAAGACCCTTTTCCTTTTTTAAATTTTATTTTATTTTCAGTTCCAAATTCTTTTCCTCTCTCAACCTCTCCCTCATTCATTGAGAAGGCAAGAAATACTCAGTACACATATGAATCATCAGTCATGTTCTGAAAAAAGAAAAATAAAAAGAAAAAATATATTTCAGTCTACACTCAGGGCCTATCAGTTCTCTATCTGAAGGTGGATAGCATTTTTCACCAAGAGTCCTTTGGAATTGTGGATTTGGATCATTGTGCTGATCAGTTACTAAGTCTTTACAGTTGATTATCTTCCCTTTATTTTTCTAAGCACTCTCTCGTCTTCATCCTCTCCTTTTCAATGATTTCTCATTTTTCTTTTGATCGTTAATTAAAAGATGGAATAGAAAAAAATGATTCAGGAATCAGAACACCTATAATATTTACTAGTCTTGTGACCCCGGGCAATTGCCTTAACCTCTCTGTGTCAATCTTTAAAATGGGGATATCACTGACATTTACACGATACGTTAGATATCCCTCATTTTATATGTGAGAAATGGAAGCTGAAAAAGCTATGAAGCTTCACCAGGGTTACAGTATGGGGGGGATTTGGACCAAGCTTTTCTTACAACAGCACATTACCAAAGTGAGGACAAACTTTTGTATAGATCTAAGTTATTGCTAATCATCGATCTTCATTCCCCAAAGCTGAATCCTAGGATCTAATAGACTCAGATAGTTTTTATCTGCTACCTGTATGCCAGTGATTAGAGGATACCCTCTTTTTTGGTCTCAAATCATCAGTTTCTTCCACTGAGATTCTGAACCAATTTTAACAAGTACAAAGCATGTTGTCTCCAACAAATGGACATCCTTTTGACAATTTCCCCTTGTTCTCAATTTACCCACCTTTCACAGAATCATATGAACTTTCAAACCTGGAAGGGACCTAAGAGACCAATGTACTCCAATGTGGTTATTTTAATTCATGACCAAGTTCTTCTAATTTTTTTCCATTGTTAATAATAATGAATCCTTTCTATTCACTTCCATTTCCATTCCGCTGATCATCCCATGCTCTCATGTTTGTATTGTAACAGCTCCCTAATCATTCAGCTTCCATGTCTGTTTTCCTCATCACTCTTCTTTCTCTATACTCACACTCCAGTTAAGTGCAGCTCCTTGTGGTCTCATAAACTCTATCTATCAAGTCTGTCCTGATCAGACTGCAGCCCACAATGATCTTGGTCTTCTTCTGCTTACACTTTGCACTGAGCCCTAAAGTTGGAAGGGTCTTTATAAGCCATCCAATTCAGTCTGGAACTGAAGAAAACCAATTCCTCCTTCTGCTTGAATGTCTCCAGAAGGAAGTAATCCATTCGCTTGGATCAGAGTACCCGACATCGAGCCAAAATCCGCTTCTCTGCAACTTCCAGTCCAGTATTTCTATTGCTCCTGTCTAGTTCCTCTTCCACACAACAGCCCTTCAAATAGCTGAAGACCACCCTCACGTTCTTAGCAAAGCTCCTCTTCTCTCCAACGCCCAACTTTCATGTCTGGCTACCAACTTTCCTTCCTCTCTTGACTGTTTTTGACTTTCTAGACTTAAATACTATGACACAGTTGCAGTCTCCCCCTGGAATTTCTCAGCACCCGAGGCCTCCATCCATCTACTCCTGTGACTTCTCTGAAGGAACATCTCTCTGACATGCCAGCCAATCTTAGCTAGCCTTCTGGCTATGCTTCTGATTTTCTGGACTTCAGTGCCATGAAGTGATGCTGTGGGATCCTGGTGTTCCCTTCTCCCTGACTCCCTTTTGGGTGTTTTGTATCTTGTCCTCTTTAATTAGAATATAAACTCCTTGAGAGTAGGACCTTTGTACCCCCAGCACTTAGCACACAGTAAATGCTTAATAAAGGCTCATTGCCCTGTCTTGCCTACTCTGAATGTTCTCTGTCTTATTACTGTCCTTTCCAAAATGTGTTATCAAGAATAGAACACAACACTACTGATGTGGTCTGATCAAGGTAAGGTCCTGCTATCTCTCCTAGGTCAGCCAAGGTTTATATTGGCTTTTAAAATATTCAATTGTTCTATTACTATATTTCTTTGATAGAATGTAAGTTTACTGAGTTAGAGGCTAGTATATTTTTGCCTTTATAGCCTCAGTGCCAAGTAGAGTTAAGCACACAGTAATTGATTAATAAGTCCTTATTGATTGTACAACTGCCTTAGTGTACAATTTACTCTAGAAATTTGTCCTTTTTTATAGGTTTTTCTTAGGATCATAGGTTTTAGGACCAGAAAAGAGCATAGAGATTTATCTGAATCTCTAAGCAAACTCCTTAAGAGCAGGGATTGTCTTTTTCCTCTTTTTTTTCTTTTATTTTGTATCTCCACCACTTAGCACAGTGTCTGGCACACAGTAGGCACTTAGTAAATGTTAATGGAATGAAGGAACTTTACAGATGAAGAAACTACAGCAGAGAGAGGGGTGGAAATACCTGCTCCAGCTCAATCAGGCAGTAAGCAGCAAAGCTAGGCCTTTCTAAACATCTCATATCTTAGAGACAATGTGGCAAACTACGAAAGGTACTGGACCTGGCATCAGAAGGGTACTGGGCTTGAATCCTTGCTCCCTCAGTTGTTAACTAGGACTTTGGCCAAATCACTTCCCTTCTCTAGTTTGAGTTTCCTCATTTGTAAAAGGCAGATGATACTTCTAATTCCCATCTTACATGTGATGAAGAAAGTAATTTTGAAACGCTAAATGCACTGAGTACATGAACTATTATTCTCTGATTAATATTTTTGTGAACAGGTAGCCTTTTGGTTTTGAAGCTATAATCAAAGTACTTTAAACAACTGCTATTAACAGTTCCAAAAATATAAAAACATCTTTTAAAGAAGATACACTCTATCAAAGAAAACTCCCCCCAGCAGGCATTTCCCTAGCTGCTTATAACATACTGAATGGCAGCATCACTTGGACTAACTTCAGTTTGTTTATATCTTATGTCATTAGCTTACTAAACTATAAATAAACTCAAGAATGATTACTCTTACCCAAAATAGAAGAGTATGACACAGGCATAAGACAGGATTCCTTGCACTTTAATTGAGCTTGTTACGACTCTGATGAGCTAACGAAAGATGCAAAGAGAAATAAATTAATCGTCATTAACACTATTTAGACACCAACCCACCTGCCTCTTATTGGCCCTTCAGGAATTGCCTGTACTGGAATACTCTTTCAATGCTGACCAATAGTTACCCAAGTAGATGGGCCTCCTATGCATTTAAAGCAGTCCAATTTGTAACAATTTCTTTTAGGGAGCAGTTTTTGGTTTGCTCAGGCAAACCTAGGAAAAATAAGTGTCTGAACTTGTCTAAAACATACAGAAATCTTTCAGTAGTACAGAAGCGTCCCCCAATTTTTCTCTTTCACTTTTAAATGCTTTTTCTTCTATATTTCATATTAGAAGGTATTCTAAGCCCTACAGAGTTAGAAGCCACTTGGGATGATTCCATTGCAACTCAATAAGGTTCTTTAAATTTTGACACAATTAGAGAATTTAAAGTGATTTTTTTCTTACTGAAAGCTTTTCCTACTCAGCTTTTGTCTTCTATATCCTTTTTCTTTTTAACTACTACTCTGTCCCCTCTGACTTAAGTAGGACCTTGAAAGAACAGGATGATTCCAGAATACGGGCCTGCTTCCTACAAAACTAATCACCATCAGAAACCTATTTATTTGGGGCCAAGAAACAGGCTGAGTATTTGTTTTTAAGACAGATGGTTGAATGTTTATTTTCCCATAGGCAGAGAGATTAATAAACACTAAGTTTTTAAATCTAGTGTATGAATTTCCTGGTACTCATCGAAAAAAAAAGATATAAACAAATATAAATGATACAGTTGTGTTGGCTTGATACTCACATATGAGAGAAGAAAACAAGACTTTATTAAAAACCACTATGTGCCAGGAACTATGCTAAGTGCTTAACAAATACATCATTTGATCCTCATAATAAACCTTGGAGGTAGGTGATGTTATTATCTCCATTTTACTGTTGAGGAAACTGAGGTAAACCAAGGTTAAATGACTTGCCCAGGGTCATATAGCTAGTAAACATGGGAGGCTGCATTTGAATTCAGGTCTTCCTGACTCCAAGCCTAGAGCTGTGACTTATGGCATCCCGAGCTTCTCCTTTGCAATGCTGCAAAGGACATAGCTGAAGAAAGGGCAATTTATAGGTAAAATAGAGTGAGTCCAGTTTCCTTTACAATTGTTTTAAAGTCTTCTCATGTTATTGCTAATGATTAAGGACGCATTTTTTTAAAGGATCACTGAAACCTAACATATGCTGTTACTTGATGTGAAAATAAGACAGTTTATAATAAAATTATTTATTCATTTAATACATTAAGCGTATATATCAATAAGGAAATCCTGTAGGATAAAAATAAGCTTTTTGATTCAAAATTCTTAAAGTTTCTTTTGGAAGAGCTAATAAACTTATATTTAGTAAATTTCATTAGAAAGTCAAATTAACTGGCACAAGTCAGACCAATTTTTTTTTTTAAACAAAAAAGTCAATGATTAATCTATAGTCAAACTTTTAAGGGAGTCTTTTGATATTGCAAATACATGCAAACAATTAAGTAATTATGATTTTTCTTTTTTGGTACTTTTTCCTTTATTTAGAAAAGATTTTTTTTCATTCTTATATAGTAAAAATTGGCAAAAAAAAATCTATTTTTTTAAAAGTTAGAAAAAATGAATTGGCTTAGTTTTTCTTCCTTGTACTTTACCCTCCTTCTACTATGATATGAAATAATTTTAATCAATCATAAGCCTAAATTTTATATGTTTCTTATTATGTGGCTTCACAACTCTACAGTGACTTTTAGTGGCTAAGTTTGATTGCTAACTGGACCTTAGGAAATGTCTTCTTTTTTAGAAAAGTCACGACTAGGGGCAGGTAGGTGGCACAATGGATACAGCACCAGTCCTGGAGTCAGGAGGACCTGAGTTCAAATCTGGCCTCGGATACTTGACACTAGCTGTGTGACCCTGGGCAAGTCACTTAACCCTGATTGCAAGTCAGGACTAAAAGATAAAATCATTTCTTCCAAGTTATGGTGCTATTTTTTGGCTTAAAGACAGATACATACAAAAGAGAATCATCTCACCACCACCGTACAACTAAAGAATCCCTATCAATAACACAAGATGCTTTTTTGAAACAAATTTTTTTTCTAACATTATTACTAATCACATTTAAGTCTTTTGGCAGAATAGTTTTAGAAGATCATACAAAAGAATACAGTTAAAATTTTAGAGGAGTTTAGAAATGGTTAAGTTTTAAAATGTAGATAACTTCCATAAAATAAATGAGTAGGTTACTGGTAGTCTGTTCTTCTGACTAAACATCTGTGATAATGGCCAAAATGGGTAAAGGTTTAACTGGCAAAGCAAGTTCATCTTTTACCGAAAGCAATCACTTCCAAGCACTCTTTAGCCTTTAGGCAATTTATGCTTATCCTCAGATTTAGCATATGAAGATGTTTTAGTTAATGTCTATTTTAATTTCATTCCTACCATTTCAGCTGGGGTATTTAGAATAGAAAAATTGGTATTTCCAATTTCAAAATATGAACTTATACCTCCTTATGATTCTACTAGCTCATAAACTCTTTTTTCTTGTTTGTTCATAAACTTTTTTAAAGGATTAAGATGTCCTTCAATATTAAATTTTATTGTATTACAAGAATTATTAGCACCTAACCTCCCTTCTCTTTCAAAACAAATAAAATCATACAATATAAACTATTAGTACAATTTTAAAACAAAATCTGTCAAGGTATTATGATCTGGATTTCATGGAAATGAAAATATCAATAAGCCAGTCAAATGTTCATAACCAAAAGGAAAACTGGTAATAAGTCTAAAATAAATTTAATGCAACCTACCATTTCATTTTATGTCATTCTTCATTTGATTTTCTTTAGATTCTGTGTTTACAGGGGAACACTAGCTATACTTTCTATAGAGAGATGCTTATATTCTCTTTCTTTAAAAACATGAGATTAAGTAGAAAGAAAGGACATCGACAGATATGGATACAAACAAAAATGACTATCATGGCTTGATCTAAATTGGGCAGATATAATGACATCTGAAAACTATATGCATATCTATAATATCACTTATTAGAATGTTCCTAGTTGTATGAACAAATGTACCTGTAACTTATAAATAAAGCTCCAAAGGACCAAGCAACCAAAAGAATATCAATACGTAAAACTTAAGAATACTTCAGAACTTTAAAAATAATAAGCATGACCATTATTTAACTGGGGGAATAGAGGAAGAGCAAATCACAAGTGAAATCTACTAAGCTGTAGAGTTATTCTGGTGAAATTATTGATCATTGAAGCATCTGAAGTCCTAAGACACAATTTTTACTAAATAAGGGAAAGATGTACAAGATACTTACTAAAACAGCCAGTGGGAGAGGAATAAAGCCCATTCTGCGTGCAACAGAATCACTATAATCAGTGTATGCCTGGAAAGAAAAAGAATAAGCAAATGCCAAATTTGCAGTAAACTACTTTAAAACATCTTATTTTACAATTGCTGCTATTTGTCACATTTGTCAAAAATCAGATACATAAAAAACTTAAAGTAAATGGACAAGAAATTTTAATTGTCTTCCATAAAACTGGTCAAACAAGAAAGCTTAATTTACAAGATAATGTGATTAAAGATAATAAGTTAAATTAGTATTGATCCTAACATTGTTCTTTAATTCTTCAGTTTCTGAGTTATAAGGAAATTTAAATGTTGCAATTTTTCTTAGCTGACATTTCAAAATTCCAAAAGTGCTATATTCCAATGCCATGTCATGGTACAGAGATGATCCTGAGTTCTCAGAGGTCTTGCTTAGTGCAATGTAAGCAGTTAGACAGGCTCTGGAGATGGACCTGACAATGGTATCTGTAAATATCATCTGAGGACCAGCCTAGTTCAGTGACACTGATCACCAGAAAGTCTGCCATTGCCTAGGGAAAAATTTTTGGTCAAATAGTTCACAAAGATTGTCTACTAAGGCAAAGAATAGCTTTGATATGATTGGCAGAATCGTCATCTCCATAAAATCATAGGTCCTTTAATATGTCCAAAATGCATTTAATAGACCATTAATTTATATTAAAGGACACTTTTGATTTAATACTTACATTTTTCTGGCGGCTGCTAACAAGGTCAAAAGCAAGGCTAGCTCTGTACTCACTGTAGACCTAAAAAAAAATTAAAAACAAGAAATATAACCTTTTATGGCATATGTGGGAAAATCAGTTTTTATCTGTGAAGTATAATTTATACCTAATCTCTTTAAATTATATCTGACATAGTAACAGACAGAAAATTTAGATTATTAAGTTCATTGCTCTCGCCAATGTCCAAGTTTGGTTATGACTTAATATTTCCTGAAATGCTTGCCTTGCCCAAAGTACAATTTTGCACTCAAAACAAATGTGTCAGATTACAATAGTTGGGCAGCCACTTAAAATGTAAAGCAAAACATTATCCTTAATTTTTGCTGACTTTGAGGATAAAATGCTAGGTGGCAGAAAAGGGCTAATTCTCCAAATGTATTTTTGTGTGTAGCATTACCAAAGAATACCACTGAATCCCTCCCCCCAAAAATATTAAGAGCAAAAATTCCCAGATAATTAATTTTTCTTTTCAGATGACATAATTAAAGTTATTAGAATTGGAGGTATGCAAAAAAGGGGGGTGGGCTCAGGAGGAATATTAACCATGACTCTCATTAAATTTTATCTAGTTTGTTATATTTTCCCAGCTTATTGACTTCTACTAGTATATAAACATGATGCTCTTGTTTTACATTATATAAAATGCTATTAAATCATTTAAAAAGGTATTTGCTGCAGATGAGAGTATTATGCAAATACACACATGCATATATACTCCTGATCAAGAAATGTTAAGAAGCTGGGGATTTCAGGCACTGTATTCTAAGGTTTTTAAACAATATTAATTTAGACAAGGAAAAACTGCTAAGAATTCTGTCACATATACAAATACTAATGCTTAACTTCCTTGAGCTTCCTAGGGAATGAAGGTATAAGAATAAATAGAATTGACATGATATAGTTTGAAGATATGCACTTATCTGCCAATTTGAACAGCAATACTAAATATAGCAATAACAAATATAGCAAAAACAGCAATACTAAATCCTTGAAATCTGCTTTATGAATTTTACTTTGATATAGAGAAAATGATTTTATTAATCAAAATTTTTTGCTGTTCTACTTAAGGCAACAAAGGGGTAAAAAAGGTAAAGCAATTCTTTTTATCAGCATTTGGAAATTACTATTTCAACTTACTATTTTAATTACATATTCTAACAAAAATATATAAAATAAAGCTCTAAATACACAATAACTCAAACAGCAAACTGAAGAACTTCACAGTTGAAACTTATCCCATTATTATTTTTTATTTTTGCATTCTTATATAAGAGCAGGACAAATATAAATCCCTGTGGCATGCTTATTAAATGCATCACATGGTAATATTCATAAAGTCACTAAAATGGATAGCATTTCTATATTTGACCCCATTATAAGAGGGAGATAAGGGAAATCTAAATGAACAAAAAGAATTCCTTTTATATCCTTTAACATAGTCACATACATCAATATGCTCACTTCTAGAAAGGTTACAATCATAAAATAAACTTCCTCAACTGTAATCAAATCCTTTGATAGGAAAACCAAATTCTGCACACATCTAGAAATTAGAAGAATAGATGTTATGGGCTATCACACTAAAGCAAAAAGAAAATCTATTTTATCTTGGATTTTATAAACACAATAAAAGGCATTTCTAAAACTGAGATAAAAATAAACAAATAATCTTCAGTGATACAAAACACCTTTCTTCTATTAATCTTCATATACATTATAACTTAATGCTACATTAAAGAAAAACAGAAAATATTAAAACACAAGTCAAGCTAAAACTCTCAGATCATTATGACAAACATACATCTGCGGTAATGTCATTGAATTTGGTGATAAAGGCATGCTTTACAATATCCACAGCAATTTCTGAGGCAATCACCATGCAGACATCTGGAAACAATACCCAAAGGTGATCTATAAAATTAAGAAGAAAACCAAAGTCAGATAATCACCGTGTGCTTCCACAACTGTTTAAAATCTTCAAAGGGAGAACCTCTTACATTTTAAACTAATAAAATTAAGTTTGACTGTTATGGAACTATCCTTGTGAATATTTTCCTATTGACAAAACAGTTATATTTTACCCAAATTAAAGGAACAATTATAATCTGTAGGTTACTCTGTAAATCCTTTGCTGCTGCAATCCACCCTCCACTCAACTGCCAAGGTGATTTGTCTAGAGCCCAGGCCTGACCATGTCACCCCCTTGTTTAAGGAGCTGCAGTGACTCCCTATTACCTCTGGGTTCAAATAGAAACTCCTCTTTTGGGCATTAAAAGCCCTTGTGAACCTTGCCCATTTCTGCCTTTGCTGTGTCCTTACACTTTAATCCCCTCGGGGCTCTTCTGGTCTACTTGCAATTCCTCACATAAGACTCTCCATCTCCTGTCTCCTGTTCTACACAGTGGCTGCCCCTAGGCCTCAAATGCTCTGCTCTCTTCTTCTTCTTCTTCTCAGTTTCTGACTCCCTTGAAGACTCAGTTAGTTTAAGCCACATCTACTGCTGGAGACTTTTCTTGGTCCTTCTAGCTGCTGGTGCCTTTGCCTCTTATAGTACCTTCCATCAATTCTGTATGTACCTTGTACATCTCTAGTTATTTAAATGTCGTCTCTTTCATTAGAATGTGAATTTATTGAGGGCATAGACAAATTTTGCCTTTCTCTGACTCACTTATGCTTACTGGCAAAGTGCCTGGCACATAACACTTAATAAATGCTGACTGACTCTGTAGTTTTATCTATAGATAGGCAATTTAGCCAGTTAAAAAAAATTGGTATGCTTCCAACACCACCTAATATATTTAGATAGGCCTGGGCAACTATTTTTGGAGAATTAAAATCAAGATGTGATGATTCTTCAAGTCAAATCAGCAAATAATGACTCCAAATGTGAAGCTATGTGAAGAATATGAAGGAAAAGTTGAATTTCTGTCCTTAAGGAGTTTATAATGGGATTTTACATCAAAAACTTCATGAATACCTTATCAAGTATAAGCAGACTGTTATAGATGCAACTATCAATGATCTGTGGCAAATAAGTCTAAGGTTCGAACATTCTCTGATTCTCTGAAAAACTCCTTTTCGCCAACAGTGAGAAATCATATATAGTCATATAACTAAACAGAAGTGAAAGTCTAGAAGAAAAACCTCCAAAAGGAAGTTTTAGTGGCCCTACATAATATATAATTTTGAAAAACAGGTGTTGAATAAACAGTTGACTTTTTTTTTTTGATAAGCATGCAATTTCCGCAATTCCTTATTCTACAAAGGTGGAGAGGCAGGGGGAAAGGCCAGGTAAACTTTGACATTGTAGTGTTTAAACTTCTAAACCAAATTTATATATTCATTCACCATCTCAAGATACATTTGTTAACATATTTTGCTACCAGACTTATGGTAAATTGTAGAATTTAAACTATAGGAGATAATTTAGGATAATGCCATGGTACAGGGAAGACAGACTATTTAATTCAACAAACAATATTAAATGTCGACTATGTAGACTGCATTAAAATGAAAAGTACTGAATAAATAAGAACAAAAACAAATATAGTCCTTTTACAGCCTCAAGAAGCTTATAGTCAAATGTCAATGGTAGGGGGAGGGAAGGGCATTTGAGAGGATAGCATGATGTATACAAATAGGTATGACACAAGTTAGGCATGTAAGGGAGGTAAAGAAAGCAATGTGGTAAATTGTAAAGAATACTGGATTTATGGGGCAGCTAAGTGGCACAGTGAGCAAAGTGCCCGCCCTGGAGTCAGGAGAACCTGAGTTCAGTTCCGGCCTCAGACACTTAACACCCACACAAAAAAACCAGCCGTGTAACCTTGGGCAAGTTACTTAACCCCAATTGCCCTCCAAAAAGAAAAAAAAAAGAATACTGGATTTAGAGTCATATGGCCTCAGTTTTTGCATCTTCTAAATGAGGGGATAGGACTAAATGATCTCTATGGTCGCTTTTGGCAATGATTCTATGAAAGATCCAAAGTTAAATTTTGGACATATTAAGTGTGAAGGGCCTGCACAGGGCAGCCACATTATTTTTAGCAAGCAACTGGAAAGGGAGGACTAGACCATAGGTAAAATATTAGGGCTTGATATTATAGACTTTGGAGACATTTACATTGAGTCATCAACTGAAGTCACAGGAGTAGATATTTTTAAGAGAGAGTGTGTGTTGAAAGAGAAGAGTGTTGAGGACAGAGTCTTAGGGATCATCCTTACTTATGATTATCTAACATTATCTAACACATTATCTAACCTTACTTATGGTTCCTTAATAATCATAGTGGTTTCAAGTCCTTGAGTTTCTCCCCCATCCTCTTTGACTATGAGTATTTTAATTCAGAAACTGCTTTTACTTACATTTTATAGTTGCGTCAACCTAATTTATAAATATATGCAGACTTATGAAATGAAAAATGATGAAAACTAAACATGGAATTTGAATATGAACATCTAAACTCAGGGAGAAAGTAGGAACTGAAAGAAGACAACACGAGAGGGGGAAGGAAGTAGGAAGGATGATATTTACACCATGGTTCTTGGCTAGTGTTTGTCCACCCGTATTTATACCTGGAAGGGGGTTTTCAGTTTCATTCCTTTGGTGTTCTGGAGCTGAGGAGTCTGTACTGGTCAGTGAAGTTTGTTTGCTAGGTAGGAAACCATCATGTGTCTGTTTACACAGAACTGGTGGTCTGATGACTGCAGAGGATTTTTGCCCCAAAAGGATTTAGAGATAGTGATGCCCCAAAGAGTAGTGTAAAACAGCCTGCTCCATTTAAAAAACTCTAAATCTTGGGAACACAAACATGTATCTTTCTCTCAAACATAAAAAAAAAAAATCTCACTTTGGATAAGGAGGTAGTCACTCAGGAGCTTGGCTTTTAAGATAAAATTTCCAATTAAGATGTTTGTTGGCATCAAGGACTCTGACCATGACTCTTACCCAAGACTGCCAGGTGTTTGTGGAATTAGGTTTAACAAAATTTAATTTGAAAAGCCTCTTTTCTAGGTGTTCCCTTTTAGAGCAAGTGTTTTGCTCCAAATGCAGTCTTTTCCATTGTTCTATTAAAGAGAAGTCCAACTCTTCAAACGTCACTCTGCCATGTATGGATTTGTTTTGGTGACACAACTCCAAGTACAGCCAGCTCTTCCGCCACTGCATGGCAGAGGGAAAAGAGTGCCAGAGGCAGAGGAGCTGGGGTTTAATCTTGCCTCTGTCACTTACTACCTGTGTGGCTTTGGGTAGTTAATTTCTCTCTGTGCCTCAGATTCCTAATCGGTAAAAAACAAAGGGTGGGGGAGGTTTGGACTAGATGACCTCTAAGGTCTCTTCAGGCTTTAAACTTAGGATCCTGGACAAATGATTTTCCTTTTTTCAGCATCCTGAAGATTTATTCCATTTGGTAGTGACCTCTCAAGATTTCCAGGACTAGCTGCCCTTGCCAGACATTATGTAGCGGCAGTGGTAGCCCCTGGTGGCTCAAGGTGGAGCTTTCCAGGAGCAAGTCACCTGAAGCAACAGTTCCAGGAGATGAGGACTGAGACACCAGCAAAAGAGATAAGTGAGAACTAGGCCAGGGGATAGAAGAGTATCATGATGAGCACCCATCACATCTTAAAAATCCCAAAGCTATTATTTCAGGAATTGGGAAAAGATTAAATTGACAAGACACATTTAAAATGGCTGGAAAAAATACCTGGAATTTATTAGATAAAGCTGAAAATGTATTTCTTAAAAACTTTAGCAATTATTTCATTCCATTTTAAGGGTTTTAATTCAAAAGCAAAGTTAAGTTTCATCACAGTTGGTAAATGTTTAATTACCTGGATTCCAAGAAAATTGTTCCATATTTCTTAGACATACTATTAGCAAGAGCACATAATTTGTGAATCGTTCCTTAATATCTAAAAATGAGAAATATAAAGAAAATATTTAAAATTTGTTTCAATAAATATTAAACACTTACTACACACAAAGTAATGTGAGAGGTGTTATTATAAGGGCATTGGTCTGACATTGAATTAATTAATTGAAAACAGTATAAAATACAAATGACTTTGTATGAATTAACCCTATTGGATTTAAATTTTCTCACCTATAAAAATAAAGGGTTTACTAGATAATGTCATGTTAAGTTTAAAGGGTGTTCATAGTTACTAGCCTTTAGAGCTTACAACCATGTAGTACCTGCTACAACCAGATTGTACTGGTAAATGCTTAAGAACTGGGGTTCTGAAAAAAATTGTGCACAAGCCATATTTTAAAGTTTAATCTGCATTCTTGACATTTTCTTCATCATTTTATTAAGTCTACACAATTAACAACATATGGAAAAGTTTTAGTTGGATCTTGTAAAAATCCTGCTGGAAATTTATCAGTAGTTTGCCTTGCAGGAATTATGAGATTTAAGAGTGCTTTCTTCGCTCCCCTTTCCCTAGCTGTTCCTGTGCCCTCTGCCAACTGGGGATTCAGCTGTACCAGCACTGATTTAAGTGATCCACCCTCCCCTATCACTCTTACTGTTGTTGAAGTTCAGTCATTTCAGTCACATCTGACTTTTTGTGGCCCCATTTAGGGTTTACTGGAGAGGTTTGCCATGTCTCCTCACTCTAGAACAGTAGGAAGAGCAGCAGGCTGGAGCTGATCAACACCCAGAATCCTCTTCCTGAACAGCTGTAGCAAAAACACTGACACCTTCACTCCTCCATCAGGCAAGAATGAATATGGCCCTCACCCAGAAACACTCATTGGAGAACAGAAGCTTTATTTTTCAACTGCCTCCACTATTACCCTCATGGCTAATGGTTTCCCTCCACATATTTCTGTTCCAACCCTTATATTAATCAGTTTCCAGCCACATAGGAGAAAACAAGAAAACAATCCCTAATCACCATCTTCTATTTTCTCATTCCCATTCTCCTCAACACTATCATATCCATTTCCCTTTTCTAACCAAAAAGCCTTTATCCACAATTTTTCTGAAGTTTAATCATTTATTTAACAAATATTTCAGGTTTTAACAACTGAGCAAGGCATTAGACATTGCTATTGCCATAAAAGAGTAGTTTACCTTCCTCTTCCTCCCCTTTAACAAGTGACCACATGTAAACTTACAGGTGAGAAAATTCCTCTACCAATGACAACCAATGACCTCTGCACAATTTATGAACCCAGAGTTGCCAAAAGGCATTAAGAAACTTAAGAGGCTTTCCTATGACCACACCAGCTTGTACGTGTTTCAGGTTTTCCTGGCTTTGAGGCTGGCTCTCTATCTTCTAGACAACACTGCCTCTTGTGGAATAGAATAGAATGGAAAGTACTATAAAAATATACAAAGTATACTATAAAAGAAAAAAAAAGCTCTCTCTACACACACACACACACACATACACACACACACATGCACAAACATATGCTGTGATCTATAAGAACAAGATTCTTATACTTCAACTGATGCATTCTAGAGTTGATGGCATTGAAAATAGATGAAAGACTCAAGAATCCAAGGCATATATTTTGCTTGGTAATATCATTGGCTCCCATATCTCTATGATAATGATTCTCAGATCTATTTATCTGTCCCTAAACACTTTTCTAACCTTCAGTTTCCCATCTCCAATTGTCCATCAGACACGTTAAAATAGATGTCCCATAGGTATCTTAAATTGCCCATGTCCAAAACTAAACTCATGTAAAGGGAATGACTAGAGAACTAAATGATGTGTATCTTTATCTTCTGATTCTAAATTCCTATGAATGCTAGCGTGTTAGTGAATACAAAACTACTGCATAGAGAGATGATAATTCCATGTTCCTAATTTTTATGAGTTCACTTGGTTCCTAATTTTTATGAGTTCACGTGACTTGGTTTAGTCATGAGAGCAGGAGAAGCCTTTTACTTATAATGTATCTCAAACCTCTCAAAGACCACACAGGACCCTTTATTCCTTCCCTTTACACAAGCATCAGCCCATATAGCCCCTCACCAAATCCCCATTTGTAGACCCTTACTACAGAAAGGGGGAAGTCCCCACTTAATGCATTTATAACTCCCAAGACTCCCTAATAAGCAGAGTATTATTGGGAAAAGGTTGCCCCAAAAGATAGTGTTTTACCTCAGTAGAGGTCTGTTGTGCAAAAGCTAGAGAACCATTTGCTAGGTATGCTCCTGAGGGGATTCTTGGACTAGATCTACTAGGTCCCTTCCAACTCAGATTCTGGGAAGGAAATTTTCATTCTTTTAATTTTTTCAAAGGTTAAGGTATGTAGGGCTATATGGAGATTTGTAACTCAGACTGAAGAGACGTATTTAGTTCAGTTAAATCTATATTATTGAGATGTATTTTTATATAACTAATGTAGAGGAAATGGAATTAAACATGTATATGTATGTATATATACATAAATATATGTGTGTGCAATGTTAAACCTTGGCCTCTTGACAGCATGCTCAAGTGCTTTTGTAAAGGGCAGCTACAGTTTTAATATTTTTGTCTTTTAAAGAATAAGAAAACTACTATGAATCCATATTATTATTAATTTTGAGTGAAAGATTTCCACAGAAAAACAGGTATTATGAGTGTTATATAGAGGGAAAGGCTAGGATGGGGACAACATTGGTTTTTTTAGTGGATTTTAGAGAGATGAAGGGACAACTCCAAATGGTCACTCACCATGTACCAGATATACCCGTGTACACAATCAGAGAATTTAGCATTAAAAGGGACCTTAGGGAGCAAGTAGACCAACCTCCCACATAATGCAGTAATTGTCTCTTCAATCTCCCTGAACAGGTGATGACAGGTGATATAGCAATATAAATTATTTTACATAGGAGACAATACAATTTTGTGGGTATTTTTAAATGCCAAAATTTCCATACATTGAAGATCTCTTTGACTTAAATCTATATACTTGAAAAACATCATACTTAATTGCTGAAACATGAAAGGGAATAAATTATCCTGTACAGTCAGCCTTGCACATACTGCATTTCTACACTTATCTGTGATAATGTAGAGTTTAATGACCCATTTTTGCCTCATGGCTCAATGGGCAAAATTAACCATTTCACTATGAATCAACAGACATTCACTTATAATAGCCTTTTTTTTTTTTAAAGCAATTGGGGTTAAGTAACTTGCTCAAGGTTACACAGCCAGTTATTTCTGGGTGTGGTGCTAAGTATCTGAGCCCAGATTTGATCCCCAGGTCATGCCGACACTGGGGCCGATGCTCTTACTCGCTGTGCTACCTGGCTGCCCCTATAATAGCTTTTAAACCATATTGTTCTTTCTCATTCAGCTAAGACCAAACTAGTAAAAAAACAAAACTAAACTAAAAAAGGACACTAGAAGTAGAGCACTAAAAGGGAGGTGTCCTTATTGCTTACCAATGTGATACTAGTCACACCTCCATTTTACTGACAAAGAAACTGAGATGCAGAGAGATGCTGTAATCTGCTCAATATCACACAGGTACTAAACAGCAAAGCCAGGACTAAGACATTTAGAGGATGGCAACCAAGGATTGTGGAAGAACTGCCATCTTAAAATTAGGGGCAGAAGCTGGGTATGGTCATTTTAGGAGGTAAAATGTATATGGTGGCACATGTGCATACGTGTGTATCTTCAAACAAGTTATCTCACGCAAGAAGGATTAGAGTTCTATTTGGCCACATAGCACAATGCTAGAAACAATGGGTGGAAGAGGCAGAAAGGCAGATTTCTCTTGATATGAAAAATCTCTTAAAATTTATGGGAGTAATCAAAAGCAGAACAGGCTGCCTCTGGTAGTAGGAGGTTATCCATCACTGGAGATCAGGTCTGGAAGGTCATTTTGGGGGAATTTCATAAAGAAGATAAGTATTTGGGTATAACCTATACTAAATGGCCTCTGAGGTTCTTAGCTAGAAGGCCTGGATTAGATGGTTGGGAAAATCAAAGGAAAAGGACATTAGTTCACAGAAAAGTCAAAGATTGTCAGAGCTGGAAGGGACCTTACAGTCCATATAGCTCAAGTTATAACTGAACCAAAATCCCCTCTCCAACATATTAGATTAGATTTTTAGTATTCATTAAAAAAGGCAGCTAGGTGGCACAGTACTTAAAGTCAGGAACCTGACTAGGTTCCTAGAACCAGTCTAGGATCAGGAGTCAGGTATTTGCTAGCTGTGTGAACCTGGGCAAATCACTTAACCCTGTTTGCCTCAGTTTCCTCAGCCATAAAATGAGCTAGAGATGGAAATCGCAAAGTATCTCTGTATCTCTGCCTAGAAAACTTCAAGTGAGGTCATGAAGAGTCAGACAAAACTGAAAACGACTGAACAACAAATTCATTAAAAAAAACATGCACAATAATATTAATGGAACTTAAGATAGCTATTGGGACCCAGGCATTATACATACCACTATTGGACATTTGAAAGAGATTGTTCTTCTCAAACTTCTTGAAAACACTTCCTTTAATTTCAACAAACTGTAATTTCAAACAAAATGACTATATTTACAATCATATCAACAATTTTAACTGAAATTTTAAATATAGGTGTCTTAAAGCCATGATTTTAATGTAGAGGTTTTTCGAAATAATGAATCTCTTATTAAATCTGATTTAACTGCATTTAGAATTATAGCAGTAAAATTTAGAATTCTAACTTTATATCTTAATATTGCTTGAGGCTGTAAAAAATTTCCCTTTACTTACATTATTAGACATCATGATAGTAAGCAGTGATTTGTTGTGTGAATTAAAAGCTACATTGAGAGTTGTTGCTTGAACCATAATGAGAATTGCATGTAGAACTGTCAATACTGATGTTAAGGAAAAAATATTTTTTCCATTTCATCTTAATAAAGACATAGTACTGGGAAGGGTAGGGGGTGCAGTGAATAGAGCACCAGTCCTGGAGTCAGGAGGACCTGAGTTCAAATCTGGCCTCAGACACTTAAGACATTAGCTGTGTGAACTTGGGCAAGTCATTTAACTCCAATTACCCTGCCTTCTCCCCTCCAAAAAGACAAAAAAAAAGACATAGTACAAAATATTTTCATGACATTCAATGAAGGAAAAAAGAGCAGATCTATTTTTTAACTCCTAACCAGATTTAATTTATTATTCTTCATAATTTCCCTACTAGATAATTGATAAACAGCAACACTTGTGGAACTTGGATTTTTAAAAAACCAACGAACTTTAATGCTTGTTCATTGAATTGTGCTTGAATGAAAATTCTAATTACTGTGCAAACAGAAGCTTGGAAGTTCAATATTAAATCATGTGTTAATACTCCTAATTCATATTTTTTTCTTACTAAAAGGAATTAATGAGAAAAAGTTAACCCAGATATCATTTTGTGTTTCTCCCAAATAATATTTGATTTCCCACAGTCTTTTGTGAAGCCAGGATAATTGATTTAAAAAAGGCTGTAAAATTAGTTGGCATCCTTCCCTATGTTCTATTTTAGAAGTACAAATGTTGAAGATGGTACAAATATTTACTTTTTTACAGAATATTTGCAGAATACTTGATTCATCTAGACTGACACGGTCCCTACTCACAACTGAGTGTTAATCCTGGCATAGCAACTAGCTTTGGGTAATTTTTTTTCTATCATCAGTTAAGTACTTAATATTTAACTTTTCTGTCTCTAAAACTATAGTTCACTCTTAGAATAAAAATACAAAATTTCACTATTACAGATGACCCTTCTGGAAATCAGAGGTAAAAATTGTTACTGTTTTGTATTATATCTATAGTATTAAAGCACTTTGATGATTCTACTTCCCATATGGGATTGAATGTGAAAGCATTACTTTTTAAAACTTTTAATGTTTGTTTGAATTGACCTCCACCAACATAAAGTTTCACCAAAAACTAGAACAGTTCAGAAACAGAAAGAAAAAAAAAATCACCATAACCCCAATATAAGCTACAATATGAGATGGAAGACAAAGGCTTAGTTAAGGAGTCAAGAAGAGTTGAATTCAAGTCTCATCTCTGATCTAGGTTTGTACACAAGTTGTAGATCTCAATCAGGGAAAAGAGTTTTCATACTTGGAGTTTCCCCATACTGATAGAATTTTGGCTCTGACCAAAAAATTCCAACAAGACTATATCGAAGCTTGGGAAATTCTCAAAAATTTCTCCCTTCATCCCTCAAATTTCAAACTCAGACTTATCTCAGGCATTTTAATCCAGAAGGAAAAAAAAAAGAGGCAAAGAGATGAATGAAAATAGAGTTAATTATAAGTGAGGCAAGTGTATCCAAAATAACTTGCTTAAGAGTGGCATTGTTTTCTTTTCCTATTCTCATATATCCTTTTCACAAAAACAAAATGAAACCCCCTCCTCCCGAAGACCCTCCCAAACCTGAATACTGCTTCAATTCCTTCAATATATTGTTTCTAGAGTGTTGGACCTGGAATCAGAAAGAGTCATCTCCTGAGTTCAAATCTGGCCTCAGACACTTATTAGCTGTCACTTATTAGTGACCCTGGGCAAGTAACTTATCCCTGTTTGCCTTAAACTAAAGTTTAAAGCTTAGTTCAATTATTTCACTACAACTACAAAATAAAATTATAGTGGATGTATTCTGTCCTGGAATGTGATTCTGTTCACTGCATTTTCATAATGAAATCTCTTGTTTTATTATGTATTCCAAGTAATTCTTATAAATTCAAAGAATTTCAAAGAATTGTGAAGATAATGTTCTTTATATTGATTAAAAACTATTCTCTTAAAATTCTAAAGCATCTAGTTCCTGCCAAGGAAACTACAATCTTTAGTTGTATATAAAGCTATTAGCTATTGTTTGTAATTATTTACAGCTGCATATTCTAAGTAAATGAATTTGTCAATCAGTTGGGGTTTCCAGAAATTTTAAAAGGATACAGACATAAAGCACAGCCATGAAAAAATGAGGAATCAAACCAATATGGGCTCTTTTTCTTTCTTTAGGTTCTGTTGCTGTCCAATAAAGAGCATCTAAAATATCTTGGCCAAATGATGAAAACAGGCGATCAGCAACCTGAGGAATGATATTAAAAAAAAAAAAAGTGCTTCACTTAGTCATCATTAAGATAGATGTATCAATAAACTCACTGCTAAAGTATAGTGCAAAAACTGCCAAAGTTAAACTTCAGAAACAATTTTTCATCTTAGCGGTCATTCTATCACCAGTATCCATTAACTAGTGAAAATATATCTGAATACAGTGGAAAAGCCAAAACATGTTTCAGCAATTTAAATGATTCAAACATAAATCCAATGCATTTATTAAGCAATTATGTGCAAAGCATTAAAGGGGTGAGGGAATCTGCAGCCTGGAGGTCATACATGGCCTCTGGGCCACGGGTCCCCCTCCCCCCCCACCCCGAGATACAAAGACAACTCAAACCAAAAAATACAAAAACAACCTCTGCCATTAAGAAATATATATTTCACTGGGAGGCACAATACATAAGTAAATACATAAATAAAGGCAAAACAATTTTAGAAGGGGATAGCATTAAAACAACTGGGAAAATAAAGAAAGACTTCCAACAGGAGGTGTCCTCTGAGCTGAGTTCTGAAAGAAGCAAAGGATACTAAAAGACACAAGAGAAGAAGGAAAGCATTTCAAGAATGGGAGATAGCTTGTGCTAAGCTAAGGCAGTGGCAATTTGCACTCTCACCTACCAATATTTCAACACAGAGTCATTATTTGCATATGGCTGACTACCTCATATAATCAAATAATTGTTAGATATTTTCAGGTGTTTCGCTTCATGTGTGAGTTATATTACAACTGCTTCATGTTGATTTAGCACTTGGAAGCTTGCACGGTACTATCTGCACAACAGCTCTCTAAAGTAAGTAGCAGATGTATTATCATGGACATGATAGAAATGAGGAAATTAAGTGACTTGCCCGTGTCCCAAATTGAACACTTTACTTCTTGTACTCAACAATCTTTCCAAATTAGACTTACTGTGATTATTTACAATAAATGGCAAAATAACCTATTTAGCAAATAAATATCTCTGCTAAATTGAGCTAGAAAACAAAATCACTAAATGTATGATTATTTAAACTAGCTATAAAGGCAGGCAGGCAGGCAGATCCTAGAGCCTCATTTCCCCCCACAGAGTTGAAGGTACAGGCCAAAGGAATTCCCTCCCAAAGAGGCTATAAAAAATACAAGAAGAGTTGAAGGAGTATGAATAAGCATGAGTGGCTTATTGCAAACAGGGAAGAAGTTGTTCTTATTTTAGAGAGATGGGGTAGTCTTGGTGTTCCTCATAGGAAACAGACTGATCAAGACTAAACTATAAGATTCCTTTCCTATTGCATACATGTGAACATAGACAGCATGGGCAATGCAGCGATAAACACTAGAGCAACTCACTAGCCTTCAATACAAAACAAATACTCCTTGACATCAGAATATGATTTGAATGAATTGTTCAGATGAATGGCTACTGCTGTCCCAGAATCTGAGTCATCACAGCCATCCTCAGTAGCTGATTTTGTCTTGAGATGAACTTTAATCTGATAATGTACCTTCATCTTTTTTAGCTATCCTTCACCATGGCTACTGGACCCACTTGAGCATGTAAAGTAGGACTTCTTAACCTGGGGTCCATAAAATAAAAAAAAAATTTTTTACAAATGTATTTCAATATTATTGGTTTCTTTTGTAATACTATGTATTTCATTTTAGACATTTAAAAATATTATGCTGGGGTGGAGTCAAGATGGCGGAGTGGAAGCAGGACCTCCCCACAGCTCCGGCTTCCACCTTCCCCAATCCATGTAAAAAGGGGACTCTCAACAAACTTTGGAGCTGCAGAACCCACAAAATGACACAGAGAAGCTAACCTCCCGCTGAGGACAGCCTGGCAGGAATCAGCCAGTGCAGCACTCTGGGAGCCGAGCCCAGCTCCACACTATGGCTTCAGCCCTAGGGTGGGCCTGACCAGCCGCTGGCAGGAAGGAACTCCAGATCAACAGCAGCTGTGGGTGGTTCCAGATTTATCAACACATAGATGTAAAGGACAAAGTGAGAGGTCAGTGCAGTCTGGACTTTGGGACCCAGTAAGTGGGAGTGCGTGGCTTTTGTCCCCCTGGGCGAGAAGCCACTGAGACACTGGCACAGCCAGCCAGCACCATGTGGCAGCTTCAGCTCCTAGCCTACAGAGTGTAGAGGGACCAAGCACCAGTCTGAGGGGTAATTGCTCTTGCTTTAACGTTCTTGGATCTGGATTGCAGTCTAGGGTGGAGGTCCTGGGGTGTGTGTCCAGCTTGCTAGGGCATGTGGAGGCCTCAGAGAGGGCACCCATCTAATACCTTTGGCTGCTGAGAAAACCCCAGTGTTTAGAACAAAAGCTCCCCCATCTGGTGGCAGAGTTCTACTGTGGCAAAAAGCCCAGGGGTTAAGTGACTGAGGGGCGACATGACCAGGCAAAGGAAACAAAGCAGACAGAAGATTCCAACACTGGACTCCTATTTTGGGGACAAAAAGGAGCAAAGTATGGAACAGGAGGAAGACAGTGAAGTCAGAACTCCTGCACCAAAAGCTTCAAAGGAAAATACAAGCTGGTTACAGGCCATAGAGGACCTTAAGAAGCAGATAAGAGAAGTGGAGGAAAAACTGGGAAGAGAAATGAGAACAATGCAAGAAAATTATGAAATGAGAGTCAACAGCCTGACTGAGGAAAATAACACCTTAAAAAATAGACTAACTCAAATGGCAAAAGAGGCTCAAAAAGGCAATGAGGAGAAGAATGCCTTAAAAAGTCGAATTTGCCAGATGGAAAAAGAATCTCAAAAGCTCAATGAGGAGAATCATTGCTTCAGAATTAGATTGGAGTAAATGGAAGCTAATGACTTTATGAGAAATCAAGATGCTGTTAAACAGATCCAAACAAATGAAAGAATAGAAGGCAATGTGAAATATCTCATGGGAAAAACCACTGACCTGGAAAATAGATCCAGGAGAGATAATTTAAAAATTATTGGACTACCTGAAAGCCATGATCAAAGTAAGAACCTAGAAATCATCCTCCAGGAAGTTCTCAAAGAAAGCTGCCCTGATGTTTTAGAACCAGAGGGCAAAATAGAGGTTGAAAGAATCCACCCATCACCTCCTAAAAAAGATCCCCAAAAGAAAACTCCTAGGAATATTATAGCCAGGTTCCAGAATTCCCAGATTCAGGAGAGAATATTACAAGCAGCCAGGAAGAAACAATTTGAATAATGTGGAAACACAATCAGGATAACCCCCGATCTGGCAGCTTCTACACTGAGGGATCAAAGGGCTTGGAATATGATATTCCGGAGGTCAAAGGAGCTGGGATTAAAACCAAGAGTCACCTATCCAGAAAAACTGAGTATCATGCTTCAGGGGAAAATATGGCCATTCAGTGGAACAGAGGACTTTCAAGAATTCTTGCTGAAAAAAACAGAGTTGAATAGAAAATTTGACATTCAGATACAAGAAGCAAGAGAAGCATGAGAAGGTAAACAGGGAAAAGAAATCATAAGGAACTTATCAAAGTTGAACTATTAACATTCCTACATGGAAAAACAATAATTGTAACTTATGAAACTTTTCTTAGTAGTTGAAGGGAACAGAAATATATATGTCTATATATGAGGGTATATGGGCATATGAATAAAAAAAAAAATAAAAAAAAAATAAAAACATTATGCTGAGAAGGCTCCACTAGATTGTCAAAGGTTTCCAAGATACAAATTTCAGTAACCCCCACTCTAAAACAAGTTTCTTCTTACTTTTTGTTTGTTCAATCATTTTTCAGTCATGTCCAACTCTTTGTGACCCCACTTGGGGTTTTCTTGGCAAAGACATTGGAACTTAGAAAGATGAATCTTCCTGACTCCAGGCCCAGTATTTCATTCACTCCATCACTTATCTGCCCTTCTCTCCTCACTACTTAAACTTAAAAAGCATTTATTAAGCACCAAACTATAAGCCAGAATAGTGCTAGGCACTGGGGATACAAAGACAAAAATGAAAATAGTCTCTGCCTTTAAGGATCTTCCATTCTACTGGAATAGTCAATAGACAATCAATTTATTAAGTAATTATATCAGGTACTGTGTTAAGTGCCAGGGATACAAAAGCAAAAAATAGCCCCCACCTTCAAAGAACATACATTCTAATAAAGAGACAACATGTAAATGACTAAGTATATATAAGATCTATAGAGAGTAAATGAAAGGAATCTGAAAGGGGAAGGCATTAGTAACTGGGAATTAGGGGTGGGACAAGGGAGATAAAGTAGGAATGAGATAGGAGAGGAGAGGCCTGGAAAGGCTTCCTGCATAAAGGAAATTTTGAGCTGCTTCTTTTTTTTTTTCTTCAGATACTTTACTTTTTAAAATTAATTTTCAGTTTTCAACATTCATCTTCATAAGATTTTGAGTTTTACATTTTCCCCCTCCTTCCTCTACCCCCTCCACAAGATGGTATGCAATCTGATATAGGCTATACATGTATAATCATATTAAATATATTTCCATATTAGTCATGTTGTGAAAGAAGAATCAGAACAAAAAAGAAAAATCATGAGAAAGAAAATAGAAAATAGTCTGCATTGATTTGCATTCAGACTCCATAGTTCTTTCTCTGGACATGGATAGCATTTTTCATCATGAGTCTTTTGTAACTGTCTTCAATCACTGCATTGCTGAGAAGAGCTAAGTCTATCAAAGCTGGTCATTGCACAATGTTTCTGTTACTTTATACAATGTTCTCCTGGTTCTGTTAAGTTGCATCTTAAAAGGTAATCAAAGAAACTAAGAAATAGGAGTAAAGAACAGTCCAGTTTTGGGGGATAGCTAATACAAAGGCATGGAGACAAGAAATGTAGGGTCCTTTCCAAGAACTAAACAGTAGGCCAGTGTAGCTAAGATCATTGTGTTTGGGGAAATTAAATCAAATACAGATTTTATCAGGCTAGGTAAAAGTTATGAAAATTTTTTTAAAAACCTAAAAATTTATCACAGTGAAAGCAAAAGTATTTGTTATTCATATTTATTTTTTTCTTCAGTTGTATGTTTTAAATTGTGAATTTCTAGCAAAAGTTGCATATAAATTTCCAATATATATTTAAGGAGTAAGTGTTTTTCACTAAAAACACTTAAGTGACATTATCAAGAAGCACTTATATATGAATATGACTAAGAAAATTATTCTCATTTTATAAATTATGGAAATTGAAATTGAAATTTTATTACTAGTTGATCTGAGACCTAAAAAACAATCTTCATTTTACTTACAGTGCTTAGCACATGCTCTTCTATATTACATACATAAAACTTGAAATAAATTATCCACATGCAAGATATGATATGATATGATAACTGACCCAAACAGATGAACTCAACATTGTCTTGGCAAGAAGATTTTATGTCCTTACCTCAAGCATATTGTAGATGATATAAAGTTTAATGACAGACTGTCCTCTTATCAGGTGATACATCATAGAGTAATCAACGTAATGCATCATGAAGAAGCAAATTACCAAGATGACACCCTTCAAAATATCACATATCTGAGCAGGCTGAAGCAAACGTCTGTCCCTGAAACAAATAAATGTATTGAAAATGTCAGTTCTGCTTCTTGTAGTTTCTAAATAAAAAGCCTCAGTTGGACTAAGAGTGCAGCACATGGAATGATTAAGTTTTTTTAAAAATGCACACAAATTTAAAATACAAGAAAAGTCAAACTAAATCAATTGGCACTTCTATGAAGGTATATTGCTTTTCTAACAATTTGTAATATTAATCATTCACATTTTGACAGCATTTAAATTTTTACAAATTCATTTCTTCACAACACTCCTGAGGTAGAGTATTATTAACCCCATCTGATAGATCAGGAAAGTTAAAAGTTATGGTCACAGAGGTTAAGCAATTCTTTCAGGGTCAAATAGAGAGTAAATGAAGACCCAGGTCTCTTGACTCATTCCATCACACCATGCTGCTTCTCTAGCATAAAGATAGTAAAACACTAACAGAATTACATATTAGACAGTAAGTTTTGACAAACTCACACAACTCACTGTTATTATCACTGATGATGTCATGGGAAATTGATTTGTATCAATGGATCCCCAGATTTACTGTGTCTACCATGTGATTATCAAAATCAAAATTTGTAGTTCACTCTGAGGCGGCCAAAAAAACAACCAGTTCTCATGGGAGGTAAAGCAAGTTCTATTTATACCATACAAAATAAGTCTTTTGGAATCACTGACCATTCACCACCCAGTCAGTAATGACCTCTATACCTTCAGATCCCACTTTCTCTTTTTATATCTATGGTCTTTACCATGTAATATTGTGTACTAATAGCTGTCTGTGTTGCTCAGAGTACAATTGGTGCAGGGTAAATGGAGACATGCTCCAGGGTACAAACATGGGAAACGGGGAGAAGCTTTGTGGGCCATCCTTGTGCCTTGTCCCTAATAGTTTTCTACCAGAGACTGTCTGGTGATGAGCAGCCCCTTTTCCCACTGCAACTAGACCTGTGGTTGGACTCTAGGCTACAGTCATACTCCCCACTGCCCCTGCTCACTGATACTGATACACACACACATGCATACACATGCATGCACACACACACACACATACACACACCTCCTAATGCCTTAGGTGGAAATATTTCTGGTTATTTTTGAGGTCTTGGTATAGATTTCCTCAGCTGTTAGTGTTCTTTCCCTACCAAAATGATTTCTTATTTGCCTATGTACATGGTTTATTTTCTCACCCCCACCTCCTCTCCTTGAGCATGCAAGCTTTTTGGCAGCAGTACTGATGCAGGACTTTTTCTTTTTTTTTTTTTTTACCTTAATAGCTTCAGTACCTGAGAAGCAGTGCAGTGTAGTGGACAGAGAGACAATATCAACGTCAGGAAGACCTATGTTCAAATTCTAGTTCTCACACATACCTGATGTGAGACCTTGGGTGAGCTACTTAACTTCTCAGGATTCTAGGCAACTCACAAAGACTCTAAGTTGCAAGAAAGCAATTGGTAGAGAGAGTTCCCAATACCAATGAAATCCCAGGCTCATTTCTATCCCTTTATACATATCCTCAGCATCCAGCAAGGATGTTTACAAAAGACAGAATGGTGGACATCTTGGAGTCAAGAATTCTGGGCTTCATATTCAACTTAATGACTTTGTATCCCTTAGGTTACCTTCCCTTAGGAGGAATCACTTAACCCCTTTGTGGCTCATAAAGCAGTTGTGATCAACCTTAGGGATGGAATTCTCACACTGAGAGTACTCTGTGTTGACTAAATCATAGACCTTTCATGTATTTAGCATCCTCAGGACTGGGCACAGTATCTCAAACTAACTATACCAGAATGGCTATGCAGAGTAGAGAGAGCACCATACCAAGCAGCTCTAATTACTCTATACTGTAGTAGATAATCTTTGTGAATTACTTGAATAAAACAAACAAGCAACAACAACAACAACCAATTCATCAATCAGTGGCCAACTTCCTGGTGATGAATGCTACTGCCATGGTTTCAAATCCTGCTTTGGAAACTTGTTAGTCATGTGACCATGCACAAGACACTTGGTCATTAAATTGTACATACTCAAAGAAATAACAGTAGCACTATTAAGTAGATTTGGCACTGAGGTTCAAAGTAGAAGGCAAAGTACCATGTATACAGAAATATTTATAGCAGCACTTTTTATAATAGCAAACATCTAAAGGAAAGTGAGTGCCATTAATTATAATAGCTGTATAAATCATGGTAAATGAATGTAATCAATGTCATTGAGCCAAAAATGACGAATATGAAGCACTTAGAAAAATGTGGAAAATATTCATTTGGACTAACAAAATGAAGTAAGTGGAGCAAGAGCAATTTAGATGGCAACCACAAGAATGTAAAGAAATTAATACTGAAAGGCTAAAGGTCTCTGATTAATGCCATAGTCTGAGATGTTGGAGGACTTGATAGTGAAGCAACTATCTTATTTATCAGCAAAGAGGGGGTAATGAAACATATATTTTTAGGCATAGTCAATGTAGTGACTTAGTTTTAACTTAACTTTACAATGGAAGGTTCTATTGGAAGAAGGGGGTGGTTTGGGGCAGCTAGGTGGTGCAGTGAATAGAACACCAGCCCTGGAGTCAGAAGGACCTGAGTTCAAATTTGGCCTCAGACACTTAACACAAAACTAGCTGTGTGACTTTGGGCAAGTCACTTAACCCCAATTGCCCTACCTTCCCCCTTCCAAAAAAAAAAAAAAAAGCAAAAAAAGAAGGGGGTGGCTTGCCAGAGGGAAATGGTAGAAATTTTTTCTTTTAAAAAAAGAATGTAGAACCTCAATAAAACATTTTAATAGATCATTTAACAATTCTGAATGTCAGCTTCCTTACCTATACAGATAGGATAATGACATGTCAAAGGAGTGGGGTTAGGATGCAAAACTATACTCTGAAAACCTTAAAGCACTATAAAAGCTACTCGTTATGTAGAGCATATACTTTGTGTGTGTGTGTGTGTGTGTGTGTGTATACATATGTTAGACTGAAATGATTTCTTTTTTTTTTTACCTTTTGGAAGGCAATTGGGGTTAAGTAACTTGCCTAAAGTTACACGGCTAGTTTTTTTGTGTGGGTGTTAAGTGTCTGAGCCCGCAACCGAACTTGGGTCCTCCTGACTCTGGACCGGTGCTTTACTCACTGTGCCACCTAGCTGCCCCCTGAAATGATTTCTGTTTGGGGAGTTATCCCCTTCCCAGGCTCTTTGAAGACAGGGGCCCTATCTGCCCTTAGCTTTAGGTCTCTTCCACTCCTAGCAGAATGCTCTACACATTGGGGGTGATTAAGGTTTGTTTTATTTGTTACTTGTTCTATTTTTCAAGACCTAAATTCCATACCACTTCCCCAAGAAGCTTTCCTTGATTCCACAAACTAAAAGTGCTGTTCATTTCACTCTTCAACCCTGTACCTAGTACAATGCCTTGCAAATAAAAGGTGCTTAATAAATGTCTGATGAATTGTTATACTAGAATAAATAAAAAATAGGAAGTTATAGAATCCTATTGTGTCTTTTAAAAACTATGACTATCATATTTTTTTTTTAAAGCAATAGGGGTTAAGTAACTTGCTCAAGGTTACATGGCCAGTTATTTCTGGGTGTGGTGGTAAGTATCTGAGCCCGGATTAGATCCCAGGTCATCCCAACTCTGGGGCCGGTGCTCTTACTCACTGTGCTACCTGGCCGCCCCTATGACTATCATATGTCTGAGACATTTGAGTCAACAATATTTAAATCCAGGGAGTTGGTTGAATAAAGGGCCATACCAATCCAAATTTCAGTCCTAAGAGTATGTGGACCAAACTTTCTGGACTAAATGAAAAAAGAACACTGTGAATCCTGATGTAAGCTGAAACATGAAATACTCTAAAGTTCTATAACCTATTCTTTTGATCTAAAGCACACTTAAGTAAGATTTGGGGAAAGAAATAATAGTAGCAGCATTACAGAAATGTTTGGTAAATTTACAACACATATTCATCTCTAAGTTTTAAGGCTTAAATTTCTAAAAAAAAAATTGAAATTGTGAAGTGAACCAAAAAATGAAGTAAATTAAGGTTTGACTTAAAGGAATTCAGTTGCTATTCTTTTTTATAAAGCATTTCATAAAGACACCTAAAAGTTTCCAATTGTTTTATCATATTATTATAGATTCATACAATTTTAGAGTAGAGAGTTTAAAGATCACTTGGTCCAATATCTTTATTTAACATATATGAAAAATAAGAGCTTAAGTGACTTTCAAGATTGAACAGATGGTTAATAACATATAAGGGACTAGAAACCAAATTTTCTGACTTTGAGTCTAATGATTTTTAAAATTGTATCATAACCCTTCCCCCTGCCCCATGCATCTATACTCAATTAATGAGAAAATGTCAGAGATGCCAGATGAGAAACTGTCCTGTTAAATTTTCCAATGAAAAAATAGTATTCCTATTATAAATGAAAATATATTTAATTTTTCAGAACAAATTCCTATCATCCTTAGAATAACCACTAAAATAGGAAACATGATCCTTGAAGTCCATGAAAAAAGAGGTAACATAACTGAACCTTTTAAAACACAAAAATTTTTGCTAGTATTTAAACAAAACAAATTAAAAATTATTATTATACTTGGGGGATACATGACACAGGAAAACATAATGAAATGTTAAAGAGTAGAAGATAAATTGCAATAAGATACATATTACTTAGTTTAGTGATAAAATGGTATATCCCTTGTAACCATTTTATAAAATTACATTTATATTTATGTGAAATGACAGAAACTAGATCTCTAATTTAAAACCATCATAAAACACATTGAAATTTTAAACCAAATGACATTACTTTTCAAAATATTAACATTGATTTCCCCAATCTGATTCATATACGTGTGTATACATACACATATATAGGCAATATATACATAAATATAATACACATATATTTTCTTCATTTTAACCATATTTATGCCATATTGCAGTAGTACAAAAGGAAAAAAAGTCCTGTGTCTTATATTTTATTGCCAACTATGCTTGATAATGCATATTTCTAACTGTACCAATAATTTAGGATATACAAATAACAGGTTATCAAAAGAGTTTGATTTGGGGTGGCTAGGTGGCACAGTGAACAGAGTAGCAGCCCTGGAGTTAGGAGGACCTGAGTTCAAATCTGACCTCAGACACTTAACACTTACTAGCCGTGTGACCTTGGGCAAGTTACTTAACCCCAATTGCCCTCCAAAAAGCAAAAACAAAGAGAAAGTTTGATCTGTTGGTACACAAAATATTATGAACTGGTCAGATGTGGTGGCACATTCATTATTGATGAACCTGGTAAACTCCTTGAACTTATGAGTTTTGAGCTACAGTTTTGACCTATAGACAAAGCTGATGGGGTGTTAGAACTAAGTTTAGCACCAACTAAGTTTAGATGACTCCGCTCTGTAGAGAGAAGCCACTAGGCCCATGAAAGAGCTGTACCTCCAGACTGGATGAGATAAGGACATTAAGGCTCCAAAAAGAAAAACAAAAATAATGTGAATTGGGGAAAAATGCATTCAGATTTAGACAGTCAAATGAGGTGCACTCATAGAATGTAGCCATTTGTGTAAACCTTTAAAAACTCCCAATATTTCAGTTTTCTACTTTGAGATATCATGTTAGGAGATGAAGAGTTACCTATTATTGTGGGGGAAAATACCATAAAAAGAAAACTAATCTAATCCGGTCAGATAAATATACATTTAAAACCTACAAATAATGGTTTTGAATTTCTATCAACTTCGTGATTTACCTTGAAAATTTTAGTTTACTTCTGATACTAGTAATTTTGTTCAGATGACACTTGTTCTAAGATGATGGAGTGTTCAAAACAAGGAGGTTCCTTTTATACCACTCCCTTAATTTTTGTCCCTTAGCTCTTGGCAAGGGCTTGATAAACACATACTAGTCTTTATTTCACAATAATAATTCAAACCTACCTTAACTATAAAACCTTGTTGTAACGAAGGTGAGCACTGAAGGAAATCAGCAATGCTTAAGAGAAAGATTTAAGGAGTGAATGCATTCTAAGTATGGGAGACAACTTGTGCAAAGGCACTGAGACCAGAAATAGAGTGGTAAGAACAAGCAGGAAGAAGAGGAAGGTCATTTTTGGCATAGATCTAAGAGCTGGTAAAAGGTAATAAAGCTGAAAGGGTGGGTTGGAACCAGGTTGTGAAAAATTTAAATGTTAAATAGAAGAGTTTCTATTTGATCCTTAGGGTAAGAGTGAGCCATCAAAGTTTATGACAAAGTTTGACATAGGGAAGCCAATTAGTAGGCAAATGTGATAGTTCAGACAACAGGTCAATGGGATGTCTGTATGAGGAGAAAGAGGAGAAAAGATATAAGAGGTGACTGTAGAAATAAAATTGATAAGACTTGGCTACTGATTGACTATATTGACTGAAGGAGAGTAAGGAGCTAAGAACAATGCCAAGATTATCAATCTGGGTGACTGGAAGATGATATCCTCAACAGACATAGGAAGTTCAGAAGAGGAGTGGATTTTGGGGAAAAGAGGAATTCTATTTTTTATATGTCAGTCTTTGCAATAAATATCTATGGGACATCCAATACTGAATACAATAGTCTCAGGGGTGGAGAACCTGAGACCTCAAGGCCACACGTGACCTTCTAGGTTCTTGGGTGTGGCCTAAGTTTTACAGAACAAATCCTTTTATTAAGGGCATTCTGTGAAGTTTGGATTCAGTCAAAGGGCTGCACTTGAGGACCTAGATGGACACATGTGACTTTGAGGCCATAGGCTCCCCACACCTGGGAAGTCTGACTAGGGTAGAGAGTAAGATTATCACCTATTCTGTTCGAGTGGTATTAAATTGAAATAGAAACTGATCCCTAAAGGTCACATATTGACTTAGAAAACCACAAATTAACATTACATATGTTGTATTTATATTTATTTTGCTAGACATTTCCCAATTTGAGTTTTGGCCATGAGTTTGACACCTCTGCTATAGACCCTATACAACCCACTGCTGCCAAAGACATCATTAGTTTTTTAACTGTCACAAAACACCATGAATTCACGTAAAGTTATTAAGTCTATTGAGACACCCAGATCTTTTTTACAAGAGATATTTAGTTACACCATTTTATACTCACGAAGTTGAAATTTTATATCCCAAAATAACACTTTAGATTTACCTCAACAGATAAATTCATTAATATGAATACTACTTATAACAGTACAGATTGCAATCTTTAAATGCCATCTCACCCTGTGTGATTCTTATAATATGCTCCCAAAGACTCTACAGAGAGTTAGTTATCATTATGTTATGAACCTTCCTCAAATATTTTTACATTTTATTAGTATAGAAGTACTTGGCCATCCATCTGTTATCCCTTACAAAGTCATGTTATTAACCAACCCACTTCCTTTTCCAACCATACATCCCCATATAATACTCCTTATATTTAGGGGTGTCAAATTCAAATAGAAATGAGAAAACCACAAATTAACATTATCTAAATTGCATTGAGTTTTTATTTATTTTGTTAAACATGTCCCAATGATATTTTAATGTTTCTGTAAGCACTTGGAAGTTTTGCAGGTTTCCAGTTTGACACCTCAGCTTTATACCACTTCTTTTGAATAGGTCATCAATGGATATAAGCTATAGTTGACTTAAATTCATTAAATTTCTCTTCAGTGACTTTTGAGTCACCCTTCACTTGGATTCTTTAGAGATCTGGGTACTTCATCAGAGAAATCTGTCTTTAAAATGGCTTAATTTTTTTTTTCCTTAGGGAGGAGCAGCTTGGGATCATTAAAAGCACTGTGCAATTTCTCATGGGTAATCGGACCCATTTTCCCCCCTACTATTGCATTCTGGGTACAGAAAAATGTCTGAGATATATACAGTATATTGATGTATGTATAAATAAGTCAATGTATTAGGAATCCAATTGCATTTCATACTATGGACACAAGGTATTTTTCGTCCATTTGGTTTTTCCTACAGGAACTGTTAGCCTGATCCTTTTTAAGTAATCAGGGTTCTCACTTAGGAGGCCTTGTGAAGTTCTGGGGTTTGATGCAATTTTCACTTTACATTTTATATATTATATTTGGCTCAATATCCTAAACTGTTGAGATTTTTTTTAAATTTTATGTCAGCTGATCCTCTTCAGTTTTGTGTCAAATTTGCATCTTTGTTTGCAACTCTGATAATCTAGGTCATCTATGCATTTATCAAGTCACATATAAAAATGTTAAAATTCTAGGATCAAGGACAGGCCCCTGGGTGTAATTAACTAGCACTACGAAGACAGTAATGAACCCTTAGGGTTCAGTTCTTTAATTGTTCCAAACCTACCTCGCCTAAAATGAGCGCCAACATTTAGAGATAGAGAAACTAGGTTCAAATTCTGGCTTTTGTCATTTCCTATGACTCAGTGGTAGGTGATTTAACCTCTCTGAACCTCATTCTTCTGATCTGAAAAATGAAGGAGAAGAATTGGACAAGATGAACTTCCAGCTCTACATCTGTGTTCCTACTCTATGTGCATCTAGCTCATATCTTTCCATCTATATCCATGAGACTTTGTCAATTATAGTACTGTTTTTATGGAACTCTTTTTGTAACATTATTTCATCCATTACTTTTTTGCAGAACCAATTATCAGCATTAGGTAGGGTATGATTGTGTGTCCTGGAGTAAATCTCTTAACTTTTCTGGGCTATAGTTTTCTCATCTGTAAAATCAGAGGACTGGATTAGATGGCCTCTAAGGTCCCTCCCAACTTTAAATCTATAAGAATATGAGAAATTATTTTAGAATACCTTTCTTAAAATATATTTTAATCAGATTTTTTCTTTTAGCTCCATATTTAGAATTTATTTGGAATAAGAATATACGTATATGTGTATGTGTGAATACATACACACAAATACACACATTTCAATGTCTGATCCTAAATTTCATCTTCTCTTCAATTTCTAGCCCAAACAAACTTAGTGCAAATCTCCAGACAGGTGGATCGCTTATTTGATTACAGAAATTCACACTTTGATAATGTTAAAATCTTCTCTTAATTGGCTGTCATGGAGATAACTATGGTATTCAGATTGAGTATCATGGCTTCAATTGAACAGTTAGAAGAAGCAGGTGGGCGTTTGAGAAACAAAAGTTTTGTTTTCACGTAAGTGCCCTTGATAAATGAAGAATTAAGTTTAGGTTTAGAACCAGAATTGTTTTTAAAGGCTAGGCTTTTGCAAAATTTTGTGTGAGTATTGGTAAAAGTGGTATAGCCTCTAAAAATGAAAAAAAAAAAGACCTAGTGTTACAAATACAGTATATACCAAGGAACTTGGTTCAATGATATTACTTCTTTGTAACTGTAATAATTATTTATCCTTTGTGCCTTTGAAATTATAGAAGAATAACTAGTTTTTCCTTCTCTAGTGTTTAAAAAGATGAATAATTGTGAAATACTTTTCCAACAATCCACTTCAGGTATAAATTTTTATTCACAAGTGTTAGTTATACATGATGTAAAATAAACTACCACTTGAGACACCAATAATCACATTACATATTGCACAGAAATGGGGGGGGGGGAAGTCAGGCTACAAAACAAATCAGAAATTTACCAACCTGATTTTTAGCCCAGAATATGAACTGTTTCAATTTTATTTATTTATTTTTTTTTGGTAGGGGACAAGGTAGGAAAGGTGAGAGGTGTAGGATGTATCTAGACCTTTGATTTCATCAGTGTAGGATGTACACAAATCAGGAACTCTTTTGTAACTTCTAGTTTAAAGGGCACCTAGGGGCATTGAGATGTTGAGTGACCAATGGACACACAGAATATGTTAGAGTAGGACCTGAAGCCTACCTTCCTGTCTCCAAGTTCAGCTTTCTATCCACCAAGTTGTGCCACCTCTTGTCTCAAAATGACATAAAAAGAAATCCTGATGGAATATTTACCTTGCAAATAATTTCTTATAAATTCAGTAAATTTATATAAGGAACAGTCTGAAAAAAATTTCATCTTCCAAATTAATTAAAACAGTGGCTTATGCAAAGTCCTCCATTCTTTTTGCATAACATCTCCTATAGTTGGTTATAAGGTTTCTATAGTCACTAATCAACAAATCAATCAATTACTGTTTATTACTATGTGCTAGGCACTTAAACAGGTGCTGTGGGTACAAGTGCAAATAATGAAACCATTTATATATGCACCCTACCAGCTATGGGGGAAAAAGAAAAGGTGTAGACAAAGCTATCAGAAGCTGCCCTTTATCTCCTTTTACTTCTTCCTTCTATTTCATTTCCTTTTCTTCCTCTTTAGAGCTCGCATGCCGTACCCACAATTAAGAAAGAAAGAATATATGTGAACTAAGATTGGGAAAATAATACAAAGAGAATAATGACAGCAGGGGAGAGAGAAGAAGGCAACAAAAGAGACAGAATGGAATAATACTCATATTTAATTGGGAATATGGAGGCAAAAGTTATCAAAACACATGATAAAATAAATGTGGAAGTCAAAATGTCAATGTACCACTTCTTCAAGTTTCATTTCCTAATAAAATGTGACCCTTCTATTGAATTCATTTGATTTATTTGTAAGAAATGTTTCCATAGGTTGATGAAAATCTTTAAACGTTGTTGGATCCAAAGACTGAAATTACTTGCTAAATTCTAGGATAAAATAAAGTGTTAGCTGAAAATGAATATTTTATCATTAAATTAAAAATTTTAAGTGTTTCTAAGAACTAAAATTTATTTCAAGTTATTCTAGAGTTTTTAAAAATTAATTTCTTTGGGTGAAATATTTTTATAATTGTAGATATTGTTAATGATTTTATGATACTGACTATATTTAGCACTAATGGACAAGAAAAAAAATGCTTGAGGCTAGCCCAAAAGGCATAATCAAAGATTAGTTTTTTTTAGTTATTTTCTTAATATTAGAAGTGATATATATAAAGCAACATACACATTTCCCAAAAAATAAGCTATTATTGTGAGGTAAAATACTGAAGGGAACTAAGTTGCATTATTATGTATGAGAGGCATATTTTCACCCCAAAATTATTAATTCTGCTTAAGTTGTGTATTTTTGCATTGTGATAGATACTAATTTTAACGTATGCCAATTTGGCCAAGAGCATAGAAGGAAAAATCAGGGTTTACTCACCACAAGGGGTCCCTGTGACACCACATTCCATCCTATAAAGGAAGTGAAAGTGCTCCTCCCTTGGGTCTGATTTACAAGAAAGAAAGAGAGAGAGAAGGTTGTAATGTTGCTACCCTACGCAAGAGGGTCATTGTGAGGAAAAGGTGGACAACAAATTCTGATGTTATGAAGGCTAAAATAGTAAATATGTACCTGACTATATAAGCTGCCTAAAAGAAAAAAAAAGGAGGAAAGATAGCTATGCTACGGTAAAAGGAAACATTGGTTTCCTCACTGAATTTTACAAAGAGCTTTTTCTATGGGACTTACAGTGGTAGCAATGACAGGACATGCCAAAAATAAGGCATATGTGTAAAAAAACTCAACTGCATTTTATTTTACTTTCATTTTTTTTTTTTTAATTTTGAGCCTGGGTCTTCCTATCTTGCCCAGGCTGGAAGTATAGTGATTACTAACAGGCTGATACCAATACTGATCACCATGGAAGCTTTAACCCTGTTCTATTTTTCTGATCTAACCTGGGCCCGTTTGCTTTGTGGGTAGCTTGCTGGGCTTCTGTTCCCAGGGGCTCATCATACTGATAGTGGACTCAGAACAGACTCAATCATCTTCAGCTTTACTGAGGCTCAGAACTTCCAAAAGCAAGTGATACACTAGCCTTAGCTTCTCTAGAAGTACGGCCTGTAGATATACCACAGCCATACTCCACTAAACCTGGAATAAATTGCATTTTAAAAGAGAATTTTTATAAAGGAAACTATATGCTGAAAAACAGAAAATCTTTAAGGACATACAACACAAAAGAAAATCTAGTAAGTAGAGAGATTCTCACATACTTTGAATTGATAGTTTTAGAATAAGAAGATGAACTAGAATTGTTAAATGGAAGTAGTGTGTCTGATAAGAACCTATTTTGTTCCTAAGAAGGCCCCAGGAAAATAAACAAAACAAAACAAAACAAAAAACGCTAGTTAGGATGAATCACCAGGAAAGCAAGCAAGCAAGCAACCAAAAAAACCCCAACCTTTTTTTTTCTATTCTAAAAAAACCAATTTGTCCTATTAACTTCATTTTTTCAAAAGGAAAATATACTTTACATTAAATGAAAGAGAAGCCAAAATAAAATCACTTAACACTGGAGGGAAATTTTTTTGAGAAACTCTTTAACATTCAATGACATTTTGCCCAATAATTCTTTCATTCAATTATAATATCAAATTAAAAGGCACAACTTTTAAGGGCAAAGTAGATCAACTACAATATCTGCTCAATTAAAAAAAACCATACAGAAATTATTAAACTGTGATGGAATTTATAAGAAAAAAATGAGTTGGCAACATCCTCACCTGACACTAGAAAAATTTATCTTTTGAAAACCATATTTCCCTTTTTTAGAAATAGGATTTTCTTGGTTTACACCTGAACATAAACAAGTTTTCCAAAGACAGATCAATCCTATTTACAAAGATTTCAAAACATGTAAAATGTTATTTAAGTAAACTTCTAGAAGCTGTCTCTAAGAAAAACTAGATAAATCTGTGCAATGACTATTTTTATGAATATAGAAACATTTCTTCAGACTAAAGTATAATGAATTAGAAAATTTCAGAAGTGAAAGTGTACTTGGCTAAACCAATCCACATCAGAAAGAGGTCTACCACTACAAACTACCAGGCAAGTGATTATGTTGGCTCTACTTGAAGATCTAAGAAGGGAAAGCCTACTACACCTCCTGAAGCAGGCAACTGCATTTCTGGACAAATCTAATGATTAGTAAGTTTTTCCTTACATCAAGTCTAAATGTATCTCTTTGAAATTTCCATTCACTTCCATTCCTCCAGCATATTTTCTTCTCCAAGATAAATATTCCCAGTTCCTTCAACAAATACAGATATGGTCTGGCCCTTAACCTTTCTGGTTGTTCTCTGGATGTTCTACAGGTCACCAAAGCTTACAATGTAGCACTCAGAAATGAATACAATACTCTGAATATGGTTTAACCAGCACTCAGTACAAAGAAACTCTCACCTCTATATTCCTTAAAGTTCATATTCTCTTAATTTGGCCCAAGATCACTCTGGCTTCTGTGGGAATCATATTACGCCAGTGACTCATATTGAGCTTGTTTTCCACTTGAAAGCCCAAGTCTTTTTTTCAAGCTCTTCTCTATAATCTTTATCTTACCCACCTCAGGCTTGTGAAGTTGGTATTTTGAACCCAAGTTTAAGGAGAAGTAACTGAGTATCACTCAACAAGGAAATGTCAAGGAGACCAATTTTCCCCCTAGATTTGTTACTTTATTGTAAACATTTTTGAATCAAGAGTTCATCTCAGCTATTAGCACAATTTGTTGATTACAAATATTTAATTTGTACGTGAAAGAACAATTTTGACACAGACACTGACACAGGTAATACAGTGACTGCTGCTTGAGAGCAAGGAGGCTATTTTTGCCCTTTTTGCATCCCTAGTGTTCAGCACAGTCTCTGGCACACACTTAATACTTGGGCTTGCTTACAAAATGGCTAATATTTACCAAATTCCCAATGACATTCACAAAACATACTGCAATTCTGAACAATCAGGATGAAAGTGGTATTCACTTATGGCAACTAAAGTAGACTGCTACATAATCAAAACATGTATTTCTATGCTATTGGAATAAAGAATACTTGTAAATATGGTGGTTAATATCAGGATAAATACAAGGCAAATTTATAGAAGATGGAGAAAATCGTTCTAAGATTGAATTCTAAAGCAGATTCTGACACAGGGGCTGTAGGGCTTTGGAAATGCTCAATATCAGAAACCATCCAAGTAAATAAAAAATCAACTAATTCCAAGAACCAAAAATGTTCATTTCTAAATGATGTGGTGATAAATTAAAAATTCTCTCTCTCTCTTTTCCCTCTCCTAATGTAAAAAGATCATATGAAGCTACTATTAGCATTTATATCTTGCTCACTGTGCCATGAACTAGTTGTTATCTGACAAAATGATCTTTTATTTTAAAAGTTTTCAAAAGAATAAAAAACTGGAAAAATACTCTGTTATGGGGGTGGAGAGAAAAGGCCAAGTTATAGAAAACAGAATCAAAGGAAATCAAGGCAAAACAAATATTATTCATCTAATTTAATAATCTCAAAACCTCTTCTTGTCCCTTTTCTCCTTAAAAATACAAAAACAAAGTCTGGTAGATGGAAAGAGCAGCTTTTGTTTGCTAAAAGAGATGTAGCACAAAAGATAAATTATTTTAATATGGCTATGGGCAAGACAAGTCCGACCATAATAGAGAAAACATTGGGAATAAAGCTGCAGGAAGGAAGAAGGAAATGTTTCATTATCTCTTGAATAATAAAACCTGGAACCAGAAAAGTGAAACTTTGTATAGCGAATGTATATTTAGTAGCCTTTAACAACATATGTCAATGTTCTTAAGAATCTATTTTAAAAAAATGTAGAGATTAAAAAACTATTGTTTCAAGAATAGTTTTTAATGGTATTCAAAGTATTAAAATTATAAAATGACTCAATGAAAACAAGTTACAGAATAGACCACAACACAAATTATTTATTTACTACATTATTTTCCATAGTTAGGACACTGAGACATTATAGTGAATAAAACATTTTGGTTATAATCATCAAAACTGTGACTAGTAGACATCCCACAATAAATATATGTTCAAGTACTATTTCAAAGTGGACATTCATTCTAATACACAGATTAAAAACAAACAAAAAACCCAACTGTAGTTCCTTGTCGTATATGAATATTAGCAAATACATGAATTTGATAATTAAGCTTGCTTTGAGCAAGTTGGAGAGTGAGAAAATCATCATCACAATAAAATTTTCATATATTCTGAAAGGTAGTATGATAGGTGCCCCCTCTAGTGTCAATTTTTGGCTATAAGACCTTGAAAAAAGGAAGAGGTAGTAGAAAAATAAAACTTGACATTAAACCTTCACTTAAAAAACTTCTTAAAAATTAAGTTACATAGCAAATCATTTTAAGACAGATAAATTAAGAAGACTATCAATGAACTACAAATAAATTCAAAACTTGGTAGCTTTGGACAAGTAAAGGAAATGAAAGAAACAAGGTAGTAGTGGTATATCAAGGAAATCTGTGATTCTCTTTTAACACTTAAGGATCTATATTTTACCCAACCATTCTGCTTTCAATCACAACTTAATTTATGTGTAACCCAAAGAGATAGAGATGACATAAAATGCAACTAGGGCTGTGCTAAATGTCTATACAGAGATGAAATGGTACCTCAAATAATTGAGATGATTTAAAAAAAAAGTATCCAGGAGCATAGGTACAACAGCACTATTACTTATTTGTAGTATATGCCTTGGTTTAAAAAAAGAATCTTCTTAGTGTTAGTAATATCCTTTCCAGAAATGAAAGGGTACTTGAGCTGTATATGCATTTCATTTTTTACCCCATTACTATGGAAACTACCACAGACAGTCACTTGATTGTCTCTTGAGCACTATCTCACTTCATAGTTCATAAACGAATATAATACTAGTAATCTTGTTACTTTCAATAAATTGTCTTAGGTTCTTTTCAAGCTTCAATTTGCCTTCTTTTTACAAATCAAAGGTTATAATAATTTTTCTCTATCTCTTTTTTTCTGGAAGTAGAGAATGGGAAAGAACTCTATCATAATCCCACACAGTTCCCTGGTTAAGTTTATGTGCCCATTTTAGAACTTATATTTTATCCTGATTCCCTGTGAAAATACTAGAAATGATCTAATCTTGTAAGGCAGCCACAATGTAACAAATAAATGAATCTTATTCTGTAAATATATAGTGTGTGAATATATAGAAAGATAAAGATAAATTCATATCTCTCTATATATGAATACCTAGAGGGTATATTCTGTAGTAATTTTTAAAAAGCATAAGGGTAATTCTTTTTTTCATATATGCATCTATCTATCTATCTGTCTGTCTATCTATCTATCTATCTATCTATCTATCTATCTATCTATCTATCTATCTATCTACCTACTATGGTTTTTCTTTTTCTTTTCTAGATGTGTGATTTGATTATTATGACAAACTCCCCATGGAGAATGGAGAAGTCTTCCACTTATACAGATCAGAAACTCATGTGTAACTTAGAATCTTCTAATTATAATCACTGAGAAGTTAAGTGACTTAGCCATGTTCACCCGGTTGGTCTATAAAAGAAGTAGGACATGAACCACTAAGTTACACTGATTTCCTTTATGTAAAACCTTTTTTTTGATCTATATGCTAGTAATGTGGGAAAGCAATAAATTTCTCTTTCTTAAAGTTGAAAAATTCACACTACTTATCATGAAGCTAAAGAATACTAAAATGAATTTTCCAATTCTTATTATGGAGTTAATTTTCTCATATTCTAGTGGATGTGTAAGGCTGTATGAAACAAAATTATTAACCATAATAAAGAGATGATTCCTCATAGGATTGTATGTTATTGTATTGTAAGACTGAATTCTTTTCCTTATCAAAATTTGAGATCAAAATTTAATAACTTCTAACATTTTACAGCAGAAACAGAAAATGGATTTCTTCCTCATCAAAAATAGTCATTTTAAATGGGAAAATATACAGATCTTTGAATTGGTATATTATCATATTTTAATTTTTTTAAATGTGAAGATGCTGTGTGACTAGTTTTTTAATTAAATGGAATTATATTCTACATACTGAATGGACAGTAATTTTGTAATTGGCTAATCTGGCATGGCATTCATTATGTATGAACAATCCATTTTATGTTATTATAGGATATTCACCAATTTTATAGTTCAAGGACCATAAAGTCTGGCGAGCTATTTTCCATTTAGATTAACTAATTTTGTGAATTCAGAAATATCTATGACAAACTTTCCAGTTAAGTATGGAAAAGAATACTAAGAAGAAAGACAATGAAGACACTATTAGAATGGAAAAATTATGATGAAGGTTAAGGCTCTATTTTGAAAAGAAATAAAATACTAATGTTCAGGTAATAGGTGATCTTTGAGTTTTACTAGTACATAGCTCCTTCCAGAAGCTCTCTTGAAGGAGCATGCCCAGGCCACCCAGTCTCACTCCTTTGACCTCTATCATATTCTCACAGGAGGTCAATTCCTCCTTGAAAGTTCTTTGATGGCAGGAACTGTCTTATGCCTTTCTTTGTTTCCTCAGAGCTTAGCACAATACTTAGCACACAGTAAGTGCTTAAAAAAGATTTATTTACTGACATAAGGTTTAGTAGAAAATATCTGCCTGCCCTCACTTTCTGTGTGATATCATAAATGTCACAATACTGAACATAATGTTGAAAATTACTGACTATTTCATTTTTGCAATTTTGGGGAAATGAATTTAATTTCGACTTGAGTTCTATAAAGTAATTTACTACAGTAGAATTTAATTAAGAGACATAAATGTGTGTATGTTTGTGTTTTGCATCTATGACCAATGCTCAGTGTTTGCACAACTCAAAGTCTGAGTTCTGGAGCAGGTAGTAACCTTCATCAGTAGAGGGCATCTCCTTGCCCAGGAATTTGCCATGCTGAGGAAACTGCAGGGGCAGACCCTATAGGCAGATTTAAATATGGAGGTAGAGAGATGAGACTAGTGACTGTATCAGGGTGAGGAACTCCTCATAGTATGGAAACTCCTTCCTTCAAAGCAGAGTCTGAGTCATCTGGGACACATTTAAGGTCTTAATGAGTCACCTCTGGGGAGGTACTCAGAGGCTGGGAGACCTGAAGGGGGTGGGTCACAAGGTCACAGGCAAAACTCTAAGGCAGGGCTTCAGTACTCCATGACTGGTCACTCTACACATTGTGGGGCTACAATGTTTTGTCTAAGTTTTGCTTTATTTGACAATCTTTTATATAAGTTCTGAACATGTTATGTGGACAATACTACTCCATAGTCACATGAAGCAATATTAAACTACACTATAAATAGTATGCAAATTCAAACACAGTCACTTTATACAGCATAGAACAAGAGAAAGAATACTGAGTGCACTAGGGATGGCATGTCTGTGCTTGAGTCCTCTATCTACCACTGGCTAGAAGAGTTTGGTCAAGTAAAACCTCTTTGAACCTCAGTTTCTTCACACATAAAACGAAGATAATACTCATATTACTTACCTCACAAAGTTGTTACAAGCATTAAATGTTAAGTACCTGGTAAATTTTAAAACTATAAAAATTTCATATATTGTCATTATTATTATTCAAGTGAACAGAGACTTTATACAACATGGGGTGAAAAAAATAACATTTAACTTAAGAGACAGAAGATTTGAATGTGAACTCTAGATCTACCATTTACTAGCTGTGTGATATGGACAAATCCCACCTCTGTAAACTTCAATTTCCTGATTTGTAAAAAGGAAATAATACTCAATTCATCTATCTCAAGGGGTTGCTGGAAACGTCAAATAAGAAAACATATGTCAATTGCTTTTACCCTTAAAAACCGTATATAAATGTTATTATACTGTTATGAATTTATACTTGCTCTTGATAATTCATAAAATCATGCAGTTTTAAATCACCATTTTGTATTTAAACAAATATAGCATCTTTCCCATGTGAAAGTCAAGGTATTTTATGAAAAAGCATTTAATCAAATAAATATCTTTGAGCACTTAAGAGCAAGACATGCTAGTACGCTATAAAAAATTAAAAGGGCTTCCTATAATCTAGTAGACATTATTAAAGTTGTTATTCCATACTTTCTCGTCTCATCTTTCTGAGGAAAGAAAAAATATACTAGGGAATACAAGATCATGGATTCTTAGAGTTGGAAGGGATTTTAGACATCAACTATTCCAACACCCTCACTTTACAGATGTGGAAACTGAGCTCGATGTTAAGTTATTTGTGCAAAGTCACAAAACTACTTACTGGGAGAACCAAGACTAGCACAGGGGCTTCCTAACTCACAGTTTAGAGACCATTCCAATATGCCAGCTTCCTGCTTAGTAAATTATTCATTTGATCTTATTAGTAAAAATGAATGTTTGGAATCCCAAACCTGGAGGATGAACATTTAATCATTATTACTTGCACTGAGGGTTAGATAACAAAGAAATAAATGTGAATTTTATCTTATGTTAATTTGCCCCTTAAATTTATTTGCAAGGTCTATTTAGAAGAGAATTATTCAGTGAAAACAATCAGTTCTGACAATGAAATAAATAATATAAATATTTCAAAAGTAAGCAATGGTATATAAAAAAAAAAACCTACCTTAAGCCATAACAAGGCAAAGTGAAGAATCGGAATAATGCCAGAAAAACTCTCAAAGGAAGTAAGGTAAACACATAGAGAAATGCATCCAGGCATAGAAAGATTCCAAAAATCATAAGCTAGATTGTTTTAAAGAGAAAAAAAAAAGAGTACATTATTTTTTAAGTAATTAAGGAAACCAATTTTTTTTTAACAAAGTTTAAGAACAATTAGGCATTTTACTTCTTATCACTAATTATTTCATAGAGATTCTGTTCCAAAGGACCATCTACAATTTTTCCCACAATACGTCATCCACTTTAAACAATCACTTAGAAGAGCAGGCTTTGAACCAAATGATGGATGAAATATTGAATATGATTTGCTAAGACTTTACTCATTCTTTAAATGGTTTTATTAAAAAAAAAACCTTATGAAGATCTACCTCTAAATTTGACTCTGTTTCTTTTTCAGCATGAGAGAGGCAGAAAAGTGAACTGGACTGAAGTTCAGTCCTGGAGTCAGGAGACTTCCTTCAAACCCCGTATGACATTTGCAGGTTGTGCAGCCATGGGGCAAATCATTTAATCTCTCAGTGCCTCCAGAGAACTCTCTAGGGTTTTAAGTTATATAATTACCCATCTGTATTGGTAAAGGGAGTTTCTATACCAATGAAATCACAGATCTGGGTCAAAAATAAAAGGTCCTATTGTTTGAATAAAATATAACACATAATTTGTGAAAGGACTCAATGTTAAAAGAAAATCTACAAATTTCTTTGTTCACTAATTTTAAAATATCTCTAAAATATAGTCAAGAGAATTTACTCTATTCAGAAGATAATTTTCTTAAGATAGAAATGCATCTCTTTTTTTGTATGGATAATTTTTAACCTTAATATAAATCTGTATCAAACAAATGTAGCACCACATTGCATAAACTCAGACAGAGGCATATTTTGGAGGTTAAGCCTTGTCACAAAAAGTTACATATTCTCCAATATAGGCAATTCAGAAGTAATGTATGCTTAAATAGGATAGAAAAAGGTTAACCTTTTTTATGATTTAGTGTAATTGCTATTATTATTCAATTGTGCTTTCATATAGGGGTTATATCGAACCACATTGCACTTTTGCTCCTACACTAAATGGCCTACATCATTCTTCTATGTACTTTTTAATAGTTTCATTTCCTCCTTCTGCAATGAGCCATCACATGTCTCTGCTTTATATTTTCCATAATTCTAATCTATCTTTGTAACATATACACAGTTGTATAAGTGAGGATATATAGGGTAAGGTGAGCTTCATATCAGATATATTATTCACATATTTTTTCTGTTTTCTTCTGTTTGACTCGGTTCTCAAATGGTTGAGTTTATTAGCTATAGTCTCTATCTCCATATCCATTCTATTCAGTGAAATGGAAACCATTTCCTCCATTATATCAAAGTTCTTGATAAACTGGGAATACCTAAGTATCAGATTTAGACTTATAAAGTATTTCAGGGGTCACTGAATCTAAGCTCTTTTATGTAGTAGGAACTGAGAGCCCAGAGAAGTTAAGGAACTTCCCCAAGGTCTGGAACCCTTGACTCCTCATATACTGACAAGGTACATTTCTGACATATTCTAAGACTTCATCAAACTTGGACAGAACTACTCACTTTAGAGTTTATCTTTCAAGAACTTTCAGTCTTTGAGTTAAGTCTTTTGTTGGGTCTGAGATGAACTAGAAAGAACACTGAATTTGAGTAAGATAAGACATGGGGTTGAACTCTCCCCATGACAATTAGTAGCTATATGACTATGGGCAAGTCACAACCTCTGAGCCTAAATTAATAAATTCATTATCTATAAAATGGAGCTAGTAAGTATCTATAGTGCTTACCTAGCAAAGCTGAGAGGTCAATAAAGGATTATAAAGTGTTCTGCAAAGTCTATGTAGTAAGTCATTACTACGTGTAGTAAGTGTATGTAGTAAGTCATGATAAAAGCCTATTTCTGAAAATGAAATATTTATTTTTATTGAATTAAAAGGAATTTACTTTATTTCTAACATTCTTTCCCATTTTACATCTATGAGTCTATGACAGATGAATCAAACAACATTTATGCCAGTACTGTGCTAAGGATATAAGGAGAGGCAAAAGCCAGCCCTGGCCCTCAAGGAATTTAGAGAGACAACATGCAAACGAATACATACAAAGCAAAATATGCAGGATAAATAAGAAATAACTCCTTTCCAATACTTTTTCCATAGTTCTCATTTGTTTTCTAAATTTTTTTCCTCAAGCACTCTTATTCCATTGAGAAAAACATTTTTTTTAACTCTTGCTTCATCTCTTATAGGATTTCTGGTTAAGTTTATGCCAAGTGTGATTTGGTGGATTCTTTGTAGTTTTGGAGTCATTCTCTTCTTCTGAGTTCGTGTCTTGAGCATCCCTGCTAACATGATAGCTCATTATGATGCAGTTCTTTTTTTATTTGCCCATTCTTTCAGCCTACTTCCAGACTTCAGATTTGAGATTAGGTCTGGGTTCTGCCACAGTTCTGGAAGGAAGGTCTGGGCTGGTTCTATTGTTGCTTTTTGGGAAATATTGAATGTTATGTTATTCCAGAATCTCAGCGACAGTCTGGGTACCTACAAATTTTCAGTACTCACAAAGGGGTCTGACCCAAGGCAAAGTCTGATTGCTGCATCCCCTGGTCTGAACTCTGAAAATCACCTGACCTGGGTTTGGTGCTATGCAAGAGTAGTTCCTGGCCTCAGCCCCTATCATGTAGCTGGAAAGCTTTATGGTTCAAAGCGGAAGAACTGTAGGTTCACCTTTGATCTGGGTTTCCTGTCGAGTATTCCTCTGCTGGCTGGGCTAGAAGCTAGAAGTGAGACCTTGCTCTGAGTTTGGGGTGTGAATCATACTATTACTGCTACTGGCTCTGAATTTCCTCTTTTCTCAATATACTGTCCAGAGACTCCCTATCAGGAAAAACAATGCCAACTGTGTAGCACAGATCCTCTCTCACTCTACCCTGAATCTGTGACTCAATATTGACAAAGTTGCTAGCTAGGATCTATTCCCAAAACAGCCTTGGTATAGGTCTAGGATGTCCCAGACACACTAGCTGTGTGCTCCAGTCTGAACCTTCTCCCCAGTGTCTATAGGCCTTTCTGTCTCCCTATGGTGACATGAACCAAAGGACTCGTGTCTTTTTTTGGATTTCTCCAAGATTTCGTCTTGTCTGGTAAATTTTACAGATCTCTTTGGAGAAGTTGTGGATGGGAGCTCAGTTGCATTGCTTTCTTCTAGTCTACCATCTTGGCTCTGCCTCAGTTGTCTTTCTTTTTACGTCTATTTGCATTTCCAGTGCTTAGTACAGTACCTGGTCCAAAGTAGCATGAATAAATGCTTTCTGACTAGATAAAACTAATAGGCTTTCAACTACATATATCTAAACATAAATCAAGACATGAGAATCTTGTCAATCTTGTTGCTATAAATTGATGTATATCTGCAGTATTCTTTAACCTAGAGCACAACTGATAAAAAAATTTAAATTAATGAACAGAATTGGGAAATTCAGCCCTTCTGAAACTTTTTTTTGAGGAGGGAGGGCAGGGCAATTGGGGTTAAGTGACTTGCCCAAGGTCACATGACTAGGTTTTTTGTTACATGTCTGAGGCTGGATTTGAACTCTGGTCCTCCTGACTCCAGGACCGGTGCTCTATTCACTGCACCACCTAGCCACCCCCTATGATGAAATTCATAAAATTTGAAGGAGTGTCAGATGAGAAGGAAATTATACTGCAAGGAATATATGGATTTGAGCAATTTTTATCTCAGTTTCAGGAATAATGGGAATAAATGGAGCTTTTCTTAAAATGATGGGTAGTATCTATCTAAAACCAGGAGCAAGCATTATCTGTAATGGGGATAAGCAAGAAGCCTTCCCAGTAAAATCAAGGGCAAAGCAAAGATGTTTGTTATCACCACTATTATTCAATATTGTATTAGAAATGTTAGCTAAGACAATAAGAAAAGAAAAAGAAATTGAAGGAATAAAAATAGACACTGAAGAAACAAAACTATCACTCTTTGCAGATAATATAATGGTATACTTAGAGAACCCTAAACTAGAGAATCAACTAAAAAACTAGCAGAAACAATGAACAACTTTAGCAAATTTTCAGGATGTAAAATAAACCCACAGAAATCATCAGTATTACTATACATTACCAACAAAACTCAACAGGAAGAGATAGAAAAATTCTATTAAAAATAACTGCAAACGTTATAAAGTACTTGGGAGTCTACCTACCAAGACAAACCCAGGGACTACAGGAACACAATTACAAAACACTTTTCACAGAAATAAAAACAGATCTGAACAACTGGAGAAATAATTGCTCATGGAAAGACTGAGCCAATATAATAAAAATGACACTTCTACCTAAGTTAATTTATTCAGTACCAACCAATCAAACTACCAAAGAATTATCTTACAGAGCTAGAAAAAATAATAATAAAATTTGTCTGAAAGAATAAAAGGTAAAGAATATAATGAGGATCAATAAAAAATGTGAAAGAAGGTAGCCTAGCAGTACCAGATCTCAAACTATATTAGAAAGTAGTAATCATCAAAATAATCTGGCATAAACTAAGAAATAGAGAGGTGGATCAGTGAGAATAAAGTACATAATTCACAGTAATAAATGACCATAGTGATCGAGTGTTTGATAAGCCAAATGATGCAAGCTGTGACATCCATTTGACAAAAAACTGCTGGGAAAACTGGAAAGCAGTTTGCAAGAAACTAGTCACAGACCAAAATCTCACAATGTATACCAAAATAAAGTAAAAATGTATACATAATTTAGACATACAGGGTGATCTCAATCAGCAAATTAGGGAAGTGTGGAACATTTTACCTATCAGATCTATGGATATAAGAAAAGTTTATGATGAAATGTGAGCTAGGGCATCACAGGAAGCCAAATGGATAATTTTGATTGCATGAAATTAAAAGGGTTTTGCACAAACAAAAACAATGCAGCCAAAATTAGAAGGAATGCATGGGAAGGGAGAAAAATTAAAGCAATAAAGCACTCATTTCTCAAATGTACATGGAGCTGAGCCTTTCCCCAACTGATAAATGGTCAAAGGTTATGAACAGGCAGTTTTGAGAAGAAGAAATAAAAACTATATGAAGTCATAAGAAGCTCTAAATCACTATTGGTTAGAGAAATAAAAATTAAAATAGCTCTAAGGTGCCAACCAATACCTATCATATTGGTTAATGTGAGAGAAAAAGAAAATGATAAATGTTGGAGGGGATGTGAGAAAATCAGAGCACCAATACACTGCTGGTAGAATTGTGAACTAATCCAACCTTTCTGGGGAATAAATTGAAACTATGTCCAAAGGGCTATAAAACTGTATATATCCTTTGATCCAGCAATACCACTACTAGGTCTGTATCCCAAAGAGATCAAAGCAAAGGGAAAAGAATCTATGCATACAAAAATATAACACTTTTTTTTGGTGGCACTGGAAATTGAGGATATGCCCACCAACTGGGGAATAACTGAACAAGTTGTGGTATACGTTTGTGATGGAATACTATTGTGCTACAAAAAATGACAAAGGAGAGGGTGGGAAAGAATTTGGAATTCAAAATTTTTTTTCTTTTTGGAGGGGGGAAAGTGGGGTTGTGTGACTTGTCCAAGGTCACACAGCTAGTAAGTGTTAAGCGTCTGAGGCTGGATTTAACTCAAGTCCTCCTGACTCCAGGGCCAGTGCTCTATTCACTGTGCCACCTAGTTGCCCTGGAATTCAAAAATTTTTTAAATGAATATTAAAATTTATTTTGAAAAAGAACTAAATTGGAGGGAGTCACGATGGTGGAAAGTAAGCAGGAACTTTTCTATGCTCCTCCACCAATCCTGTCACTAAACTTTTAAAAAGTGAATCTGAATGAATTTTCGAGCAACAGAAGCCACTGGGAGACAAAGCATGACAGATGTAATGGGAATGTAAATTTAAAGATCTTCCCTGCCCCTAGGCTAAAGTGCACCTGGAGCCTGGGGTGGGAGGCTTGTTTTTCAGTTGATACTTTTTGATTGGCCAGTTGGTGTTACATTCTCTGAGCCAGGAGAAGGCTATATAAGCTCTGATGTGTAGCTTTGTTTTTGGGGCTCACTTTGAGAAGTATTCTGTGATTTGAGCTGGATTCTGGGAAGCCGTTGTCCACAGCCCCCCCGCTTTGAAACCCAGATGTTGATTTGGTATGGATGTAATGGTTGAACAGTTTGGAAATCTGTCTACTTGATCTGTTTTTGTCTTGATAATTCTGTCTGTATACTTTTGAAGTTCGGGGTGCTGACCTTTTTCCCCTGAACTAGGTAAACGATACATATTTGACTGATTAAAGTAAGCTTGTTAACCCATTTTGAGTTGCTTTCCTTTATCAAAGCAGATCCAAGAACCTGTGCTGGCAGCCACCCTGGGAACTCTGGGGTGCTTGCTGCTACAACAGATTCCCAGCCGAGGAAAGTGCCCATGTAGGTCCAGGCCAGGGGAGTGTGGAATACTGCACCAGCACGGACTACAGTGGAGTGAGAAGGAGCCCCAGCCAGCAGACTCACCCACCATAAGGCCGATTCACAGCCATCTCACCACAGGATGGAGGATCAGTTGGAGCTGGGTAAGAGAAAGTACAGGGCCCACAGCAGCCAAAGCAGCTTCTGGGGCTACCAGCCCACAGCCTGGATGTTTAAAAATCACCTACCTCAACTTCCAGGAATCAAGATAGCAGAATAAACCCTACCTGCTCTGATTCCCCTTCCCTGACCCAGAAAACCCAGAGATAAATGTCCCACTCAGAGTGAAATCCTGAAATAGTGGAAATAGCCTCAGGCTTAGGAGTCACTGAGAAAGGGTGTAACTGAGGCAGTAAGGAGTCTGAAGTGAAGGGCAGGAGGTGTCCCAACAAGTCCCACCTCAGCTGACCAGCAGGAGCCCCAGGAGCCCAGGGAGGTAGAGCCAGCAAGCACTAATAATACAAGTCAGGAGTGCCTTAGAATACCACCAGGAGAATCTGCAGACACCAGAGCTGCCAGCTACCACCTGCTGAGCCTGTCTGAGCTGTAGCCCAGAGACACAGAGGTGGAAACCTGAAGTGGCCAGACCACCCGTCCCCTACACATTACTCTGTGAGCCTCCCTGGCTTTGGACTCAGTCTAGACACTCAGAAGCTACAGCACACAAAGTTAACAATCAAACTCCTACCTCCCAGTATGAGAAGCACAGTACATCTGTACCCCAGAAGCAGATATCAAGTCTAAAAATTCAGGACATAGGCAATCACAATGGGCAAGAAAGAATCTGTGAAATCTAGAATGATACGATCCTACTATAGTGAGCAAGAACAACCAAATTCAGAGGACAACATGGACTCTATACTCACACTAGAGAACACAGAAGGAAATATGAACTGGTCTCAAGCCCCAAAAGCATTCTTGGAGAAAAGATTTTAAAAGCCAAATTAGAGAGGTAGAAGATAAATTTGAATCTATAGTGACCAAACTGGAAAAAAATCTCACTGAAGAAAATAAGTCCTTAAAAAGTAAAACTGGTGAACTGGGATGAGAAGTTCAAAACCTAATTGGAGAAAATATCTCCCTAAAAACGAAAACTGAAAATATGGAAAAGGAGGTTCAAAAACTAACTGAGGAAAATAATTCGCTAAAATTTAGAATCAGTCAAATAGAAGCTAAGGACTCTTATCAAGAGTCAGTCAAATAAAATATAAAGATTGAAAAATTAGAAGAATGTCTTAAATATCTCACTGGAAAATCAACTGACCTGGAGAACAGATCCAGCCAGGAGAGATAACCTAAGAATTATTGGTCTACCAGAAAGCCATGATGAAAAAAAAGCATCCTGGACAACACCCTCCAAGAGATTGTCAAAGAAAACTGTTCTGAGGTCCTAGAATCAGAGGGTAAAATAGTTATCAAAAGAGTTCACTGGACTCCTCCTCAAAGAGATCCCAAATTGAAAACTCTAAGAAATATAGTAGCCAAATTCCAGAGCTACAAGGTCAAGGAGAAAATACTGCAAGCAGTCAAAAAGAAACAATTCAAATATCAGGAAACTACAGTCAGGATTACACAGGACCCAGCAGCTTCTACATTAAAAGATCGGAGGGATTGGAATTTGATATTTCATGAGACAGAGGAGCTAGGACTGCAATTAAGGATCAACTACCTGGCAAAACTGAGCATAATCTTTCAGGCAAGGAGATGGTCATTTAATGAAATAAGGGACTTCCAGAACTTCCTGATGAAAAAGCCAGAGCTCAATGGAAAATTCGAACTCCAATTACAAGACTTAAGAAAGACATAAAAAGGTAAACAAGGAAAACACACACTCACACACACACACACACACACACACACACACACAAACATAATTTGGGATTCAATAAGAGCAAACTGCTTACATCCCTATATGAGAGATGGATACCTGTCAATATTGAAATTTACATAAATGTTGCAACATTTAAAGGGATATACATAGATAGAGGGCATGGGTATAAAGGAACTAATCTGATGATAAAAAACTTTATTAAGGGGTACAAAGGGATTGTAACAGGAGAAAAGGAAAGGATGAGGCAGAAAAAGGTAAACTATGCCATACGAAGAGGCATAAAAACATACTATAGTAGAGGGGAAGGGGAGAGGGAGATGAATATAATATGAATTTTATTCTCATTGGTTCTAGTTCAAAGAAGGATTAACACAATCAGTTAAGTTTAGGATTCTAACATGAAAAGATACAAAAACTCATTATAATAGAAGGAAAGCAGGGAGGGAGAGGAGCACTGTATGAAATTTCCTCACATTGATTTGGATTCGAAGAGGGAATAACATACCCTGTTAAGTATAAAAATCCATTGTGCCTTACTGGCAGTAGGAGGGGTAAGGGTGGTGGTGTAAAAAGAGGGGAGGTGGTTAGAAGGAAGGGAAATAGTAGTGAGGGGAAAGGGTAGATAAAGGGGGAGGGGCACATAGAGGGAGGCAGTGGTCAAAAGGAAAAATTTTAAGGAGGAGAAGGGAGAAGGAAGAAACAAAAACATAAGCAGGGGAGGGAATAGGATGGAGAGAAAGAGACAGATAGTAATCATAACTGTGAATGTGAATGGGATGAACTCTCCTATAAAACAGAAGCGGAGAACAGAATGGATTAAAAACCACAATTCTACAATAAGCTGTCTACAAGAAACAAATTTGAAGCAAGGGTAAAGGTAAAAGGCTGGAGTAGAATATGTGATGCTTCAGCTAAAGTAAAAAAAGCAGGGGTAGCAATCCTTATCTTAGATAAAGCAAAAGCAAAAATAGATCTAATTAAAAGAGATAAGGAAGGAAACTATATCCAGCTAAAAGCACCATCACCATTAAGAATGAAGCAATAGCATTACTTAACATATATGCACCAAGAGGTATAGCATCCAAATTCCTAGAGAAGAAGTCAAGGGAATTAGAGGAAGAAATAGATAGCAAAACTATACTAGTGGGGGACCTCAATCTCCCCCTCTCTGAACTTGATAAATCTAACCTCAAAATAAACAATAAAGAAGTTTAGGAGGAGAATAGAATTTTAGAGAGATTAGACATGATAGATCTCTGGAGAAAACAGAATGGGAATAAAAAGAAACATACCTTCTTCTCAGTATGTGGCACATACACAAAAATCGACCATGTACTAGGGCATAAAGACCTCACAATTCAGTGCAGAAAGGCAGAAATATTAAATGCATCCTTCTCAGATCATGAGGCAATAAAAATCATATGCAATAAAGGGCCATAGAAAGATAGACTAAAAACTAATTGGAAACTAAATAATTTAATCCAAAGAAAGAGTGGGTCAAACAAGAAATTAAAGAAACAATCAGTAACTTCATTAAAGAGAATGACAATAATGAGACAACATACCAAAACTTGATGCAGCAAAGGCAGTTCTTAGGGGGAGTTTTATATCCCTGAATTTATACATGAATAAATTAGAGAAAAGGGAGGTCAATGAATTGGGCGTGCAATTGAAAAACCTAGAAAAAGAACAAATTGAAAATCTCCAATTAAATGCTAAATTAGAAATAATGAAAACCAAAGGAGAGATTAATAAAATTGAAATTAAGAAAACTATTAAATTAATAAAGCTAAGACCTGATTTTATGAAAAAAACAATAAAATCGATAGACCTTAATCAAAATGATTTAAAAAAAGAAAGAAGAAAACCAAATTACAAGTATCAAAAATGAAAAGGGTGAATCTACCTCCAATAAAGAGGAAATTAAAACAATAATTAGGAATTATTTTGCCCAACTGTATGCACATAAATTTGATAATCTTAGTGAAATGGATGAATATTTACAAAAATATAAGTTGCCTAGATTGACTGAAAAGGGAGTAAATTATTTAAATAACCCCATCTCAGAAAAAGAAATAGAACAAGCCATCAGTGAACTCCCTAGGAAAAAATCTCCAGGGCCAGATGGATTTACTAGTGAATTCTATCAAACATTTAAAGAACAACTGAGAAAATTTGTGGAACTGAATTTCGTAAACTAAAAGTAAACAAATTAATAAAGAAAAAAAAGAAAATTTGTAACGCAGACTCTCATGGAAATGATAATGTAAACTAAAAAATAATAAAATAAAATGAAAAATAAAAAAATAGATAACATTCATAGTAAGGAGTGAAAATTAGCAAATTAATTTCACTTCTACTGCCAGGTATAATCATTTCTTTGTGTGAAATGAAGTTTTCATTGGTGTTGATTGGACCTGTCAAGAAATGATAATGTATTAAAATTTCTACCTGTGAGTTTGAATTTCACACTTTATTTGAAGCAAGGAAATCAATTCAATAAATATTTTCATATACTAATACTCTCAAAAAAATAATGCCCTATTGTTTCCTCCTGAAAATGAAATAAGAATTCTTCAAATCTCTTTCTTCTTTGCAATTTAATTATTTTTTTCTGAGATTTTTTATTATTTTTGTCTTGATTAATTTGTTTGCTTTTAGTTTACAAGATTCAGTTCCACATTCCCTTGAGTTTCAGATTTTCTTTCCCTCCCGCCCCCCATGATGGCATACAATCAAGTATAGTACCGTGTTTCCCCGATAATAAGACACTGCCTTATTACCTTTTTTGTACAGAAAAACACCAGAGGGCTTATTTTCAGGGGAGGGCTTATTTTAATGAACATTGACAGCAATTTTAATAAACAGGTAAATGTGAACAAAAAAATGTACCTTTATTCAATAATGAATTCAATAAAGAACAGGATGAAGCTCTCACTGCTGCAGCTCTGATTGGATGCAGCTTGGGGCGTGGCGTGCGTTTCACGGGGGGGGGGACGGTGCATACAGAGGGTACCGTAATGTAGCGTGTAGCGCAGGGGATCACCTTCACTACAGTAGCAATCTCAATAGGGCTTATTTTAGAGGAATCTTACACAGTAAGGGGAGGGCTTATTTTCAGGATAGGTCTTATTATCGGGGAAACACGGTATCTGCAAATATTTTCACATTAGGCATTAGTCAGGCTATAAAGAAGGATTGTAACAGATGGAATGAAGAATGGGAAAGAAGAAACAAAACCAAACAAGAAAATGAAAAAAAGGCAGGTAATTTGCTTCAATCTGGGTTCAATCGAAGTTCTTTCTCTGGATGTAAACATCTCTCTCCACCATGAGTCTTTTGGGTTTGACTTATGTCTCTGGATTGCTGAGAAGAGTCCAGTTTATCAAAGTTGGTCGTCACACATACGTTGTGTCTGTAATTGTGTAAAAATTCCTCCTGGCTCTTCTCTTTTCACTCAGCATCAGTTCCTATAAGACTCTCCAGGTAAATATGAAGTCCATCTGCTCCTCATTTCTTATTGCCCAATAGTATTCCATAACATGCATATACCACAACTTACTCAGCCATTCCCCAATTGATGGGCACCCCATTAATTTCCAATTCTTTGCTACAACAAAAAGAGCTACTATAAATATTTTTGTACATATGGGTCTTTTTGAGTTACAAATTTTCTCCCCATTTTTCCCCTACCCACCAACCCAAAACAGCAATCCCACTGAACATCCCCTCCCCCAATCTGCTCTCCCCCATTCCCCTTCCAACTTTCCAGTAGGGCACAGTGGATCTCTATGCCCCAGTGCCTGTATATATTATTTCTCATTTATATGTAAAATAATAACAATAATATGTTTTAAACATTTGATTTTAAACCTTTGAATTCCAGATTCTTTCCCTACCTCCCTTGTCACCCACCCTTACTGTGTAATGGAAATGCAAATTTAAAGATCTTCCCTGCCCTTAGGCTAAAGTGCACCTGGAGCCTGGGATGGGAGGCTTGTTTTTCAGTTGATACTTTTGATTGGCCAGTGGGTCCAAAAGGGTGTTACATTCTCTGAGCCAGGAGAAGGCTATATAAGCTCTGATGTGTAGCTTTGTTTTGGGGGCTCACTTTGTGAAGTGTTCTGTGATTTGAGCTGGATTCTGGGAAGCCGATGTCCAGAGCCCCCCAGCTTTGAAACCCAGATGTTGTTTGGTATGGATGTAACGGTTGGACAGTTTAGAAAGCTGTCTACTTGATCTGTTTCTGTCTTGATAATTCTGCCTGTATACTTTGAAGTTCAGGGTGCTGACCTTTTTCCCCTGAACGAGGTAAACGACATATGTTTGACTGATTAAAGTAAGCTTGTTAACCCATTTTGAGTTGTTTTCCTTTATCAAAGCAGATAAACTGTATTGGCAGCAAACCCTGAGGATGCTTGGGGTGCTTGATGCTACATACTGGGAAGATAAGCAATTCAATATAGGTTGTACATGTGTAGCTATGGAAAACATTTCCATAGAGGATATATTTTGAAAGACTGACTATATTTCCCTCCATCCTATCCCACACCCCACAAGTTCTATTCTCTACTTTGATCCTGTCCCTTTTCAAAAGTGAGTGCTTCCAACTTCCCTCCCTCCCAGCCTGCCCCCCTTCCATCATCCCCTCTCTCATCCCCTTCACCCCTACTCTCCTGTAGGGTGAATACCCTATTTAGTGTATATGCCTATTCCCTCCCTAAGCCCAATTCAGTGAGAATAAGATTGACTCATTCCCTTTTATCTACCTATTCCTGCACCATTGTAAGTTTTCCCTTGCCTCTTCTATATGAGATAATTTACCCCATTCTATCTCTCCCCATCTCCTCTCGTTATATTCCTCTCTCATCTCTCAACTTCACCTTTTAAGTATCATCCCTTCCTATTCAATTAATCCTGTGCCCTCTGTCTATGTATACCTGTACACATATATACACATACTCACATACATATATACATATGCACACATACCCTCCTATATAGACATATATATGTATGTATACATATACATAAACATTTCTGTTCCCTTCAACTATTTTCATACTAAGAAAAGTTTCATAAGTTACAAAGACCATTTTTCCACATAGGAATGTAAGTAGTTCAACTCTGATGATAAGTTCCTTATGATTTCTTTTCCCTGTTTACCTTCTCTTGCTTCTTGTATCTGAATGTCAGATTTTCTATTCAACTCTGGTTTTTTCAGCAAGAAAGTCCTCTATTCCATTAAATGACCATATTTTCCCCTGAAACATGATACTCAGTTTTGCTGGGTAGGTGATTCTTGGTTTTAATCCCAGCTCCTTTGACCTCCAGAATATCATATTCCAAGCCCTTCGATCCCTCAGTGTAGAAACTGCCAGATCCTGTGTTATCCTGATTGTGTTTCCACAATATTGAAATTGTTTCTTCCTGGCTGCTTATAATATTTTCTCCTTGATCTGGGAACTCCAGAACCTGGCTATAATATTCCTAGGAGTTTTCTTTTTGGGATTTTTTTTCAGGAGGTGATCAGCAGATTCTTTCTTTTTTTTTTTTAATTTTTCAAATACTTTATTAACTTCTGATTTACATCATTCATTTCTGACAGATTTTGAGTTACAAATTTTCTCCCCATTTTTCCCCTACCCACCGCCCCAAAATAGCAGTCCCACAGGATATCCCCTCCTCCAATCTGTCCTCTCCCATATTTTCTCCCATACCCCTTTCGACTTTTCCAGTAGGGCATGGTGGATCTCTATGCCCCAGTGCCTCTATATCTTATTTCCCAATTACACATATACAAACATTTGATTTTAAAAGTGAATTCCAGATTAATTTCCTTCCTCCCTTGTCACGTACCCTTACTGGGAGGATAAGCAGTTCAGTATAGGTTGTACATGTGTGGCTAATGCAAAACAATAACATAGTAGATATATTGTAAAAGACTGACTATATTTCCCTCCCTCCTATCCCACCTCACACTTGTTCTGTTCTCTACTTTGATCCCATCCCTTTTCAAAAGTGGGTACTTCCAACTTCCCTCCCCCTCAGCCTGCCTTCCCTCTCATCCCCTTCACCCTTACTCTCCTGTAGGGTGAGATACCCTATTTAGTGTGTATTTCATTCCCTCCCCAAGCCAAATTCAATGGGAATAAGGCTGACCCATTCCCTTTTGCTTTCCTATTCTTCCCCTCTATTGTAACCATTTTCCCTTGCCTCTTTTATATGAGATAGTTTACCCCATTCTTTCTCTCCCCATCTCCTCTCATTATATTCCTCTCTCACCTCTTAGTTTCACCTTTTAAATATCATCCCTTCCTGTTAAATTGGTCCTGTGCCCTCTATCTATGTATACCTGTAAACATATGCCCATAAACCCTCATATATATATTTCTATTCCCTTCAACTACTGAGAAAGGTTTCATAAGTTACAATTATTGTTTTTCCATGTAGGAATGTTAATAGTTCAACTTTGATAAGTTCCTTATGATTTCTTTTCCCTATTTACCTTCTCATGCTTCTCTTGCTTCTTGTATCTGAATGTCAAATTTTCTATTCAACTCTGGTTTTTTCAGCAAGAATGTTTGAAAGTCCTTTATTCCACTGAATGACCATATTTTCCCCTGAAACATGATACTCAGTTTTGCTGGCTAGGTTACTCTTGGTTTTAATCCCAGCTCCTTTGACCTCTGGAATATCATATTCCAAGCCCTTTGATCCCTCAGTGTAGAAGCTGCCAGATCCTGGGTTATCCTGATTGTGTTTCCACAATATTCAAATTGTTTCTTCTTGGCTGCTTGTAATATTCTCTCCTTAATCTGGGAATTCCGGAACCTGGCTATAATATTCCTAGGAGTTTTCTTTTTGGGATCTCTTTCAGGAGGTGATCGGTGGATTCTTTCAACCTCTATTTTGCCCTGTGGTCCTAAAATATCAGGGCAATTTTCCTTGAGAATTTCTTGAAGGATGATTTCTAGGGTCTTCTTTTGTTCATGGCTTTCAGGTAGTCCAATAATTTTTAAATTATCTCTCCTGAATCTATTCTCCAGGTCAGTGGTTTTTCCAATGAGATATTTCACATTGTCTTATATTTTTTTTTATTTGTTTGAATCTGTTTAATAGTATCTTGATTTCTCATAAAGCCCACTAGCTTCCATTTGCTCCAATCTAATTCTGAAGAAATGATTATGTTCATTGGGCTTTTGAGATTTTTTTTTCCATCTGGCAAATTTGGCTTTTTAGGGCATTCTTCTCCTCATTGGCTTTTTGATCCTCTTTTGCCATTTGAGTTAGTCTATTTTTTAAGGTGTTATTTTCTTCAGTCAGGCTGTTGACTCTCATTTCATAATTTTCTTGCATCATTCTCATTTCTCTGCCCATTTTTTTTTCCAGTACTCTTATTTGGTTTTCAAAATCCTTCTTAAGTTCCTCTATGACATGTAAGCAGCTTATTCTCTAGATGGAAGCTTTAGGTACAGAAGTTCTGACTTCATTGTCTTCCTCCTGTTTCATGCCCTGTTCCTTTTCGTCCCTAAAAAAGGAATCCAAATTTGGACCGCTGTGCTTGCCTTGCTTCCCTTGCTTGCTCATGTTGCACTCGATTACATGACTTTTGGGCTTTTTGCCACAGCAGAACTCTGCTACCAGAGGGGGGAGCTTTGTCCCAATCACTGGGATTTTCTCAGCTGCTGGAGCTATTAGTTGGCTGCCCTCTCTGAAGCCTTCACAAACTCTGGCAAACTGGTCACACACCCCAGGACCTCCACCCCAGACAGTGAACTAGATCCAAGGAGGTAAAAGAGCAATTACCTCTCAGACTGGACGCTTGGTACCCCTACAATCTGTAGGCCTGGAACTCTGAAGCAGCCATGTGGCAGTGGCTGGATGGCCACCAAGCCTCAGTCTCACTCGCTCCGGGGGCAAAGGCCGGACCACACTCCCGAACTCCCAGGTCCCAAAGTCCACACTACACTGACCTCTCACTTTGTCCTTAGCATCTTTGGTTTTATAATTCTGGAAACCACCACAGCTGCTGGTGATCTGAAGTCCTTCCAGCTGGCAGCTGGTTGTTGCTGCCCTGAGGCTAAAACCTCAGCTCGTTTGGGGCTGGGCTCGGTTCCCGAGTGCTGCGTGGGCCGTTCCTGCCAGACTGTTTTCAGCAGGAGGTTAGCTTCTCTGTGTCATTTTGTGGGTTCTGTAGCTCCAAAGCTTCTTTAGAGTCATTTTTTACATAAGAGGAGGTAATAGCTGGAGCCCCATGGAAGTCCTGTTTCTACTCCCCCATCTTGACTCTGCCGGGCATTTTGTCAGATGGAAATGTGACTATTACACTGTCTCAACACATATTTAATTTTCTATTGCTAAAAGACACCACAATAAAACACTATTAATAGACAATAAAATACATTAATTTTTTATTAGATACACTAAAGATATATAAACATATAGGTTTATCCTCAAATTTAGTATGTGCTATTAGGAATTTTCCCCCAAAATATTAAAAATATCAGTGAATGGCAAACACTAATTTTTTTTAGCTTTATCTAGTATTTTCTTTCCCTATAAAAATCTCCTATAACAATTATACTAAATTTTATTTTCAAATAAAAGTTAAACTAAATAGCTAGTAATATCACCTTCCAAACTATTATTTTAAGTTCTATCCTTGGTTATTTTCTTTATAGTCTCCTTTTCAGTGATCTCCCCTGTTTCCAAGGGTCTAATTATTATCTCTATATAAATGACTCACAAATTTATATATTTATAGCCTTAATTTCCCTCCTAAACTGTAGTCCTATGACACCAACTGCTTTTTTGACATCTGGGTGTTTAATTGAACTCTTAAACTCAACATGTCTAAAACAGAGTTCATTGACCAAGCAAGGAGGGACAATGTAAAGAACACTGGCTATGCAGTTAAAAGAAATACATTCAATTTGACCTCCTGTACTATTGCGTGTGTCCCCTTGGGCAAGTTGCTTGATCTCCATGGGCCTAAAAAATGAGAGGGCTGGACTTAAATGGCCTCTTTGGCTCTATTTCAGTTCTACATCTATGATTCTATCATCTTCCCAACTCAACCTCCTCCAAACTTCCTTTCTTCTGCAGAAGGTACCACTACCATCTTTCCAGTCATCCAGGTTCCTAATGTTTAAGTCATCATTGCTAAGTCATATTAATTCTACTAGCACAATATCTCTCGGATATCCCATGTCTTCATTTACATGAACATTTACTAACATTTACATGTTAGTCCAGGCCACACTGCCTCTCACCCATTTCACTCAACCTCCTAATTTGTCTTTCTGCATCTAGTCTCATCTACTCTCTCTTTCTCTGTCTCTGTCTCCCACCTCCAAAACACCGACCAAATAATATGACCACATGATTTTCTTATTTAAAACCTCCAGCGACTATCCATAATTTTGCTCATATTTTCCTTTCAGTCTTATTTTATATTACTCCTTTTCATGCATTCTGTATTGCAGCCAAACAGGACTACTAGGTGCTCCCATCTTGACATACAATAATCCCATGTTCTGGCATCATTCCAGGTATGGATATACTTCTTGTCACTTCTACCTTTCAGAAATCTTACTTTCCTTTAAAATTTAACCACCATGAAGCCTTCCCTCATCCCCCTTATTTACTAATGTGCTCTGCTCTCTCTCTGCATAAATTATTTTGTTATACTAAGTATCTTAACAAAAAGATATAATTTTTTTCAAGGGCAGGGGTTGATTTATTTTTCTCTCCCCAGCTTGGTATTTGTACCTAACAGATAGACACTTAGCAAAAGATTTGTTGAACTGAATTTGTTGTAAAGTTTCACCAAAAGTTGAAAAATTGCTAGGCAGCACTAAGAACAACACAGAAATATAGTTCACTTCTACCTACATGGTAGAATGCCACCACCAATAGGAAAAGAATTGCTTTTGTTCAACTGCATATTAGTCATAATTTGAGTGTATATTTAAACTAAAACACTATTGAAAATAGTCCTAGAATTCTATAACTAAAATGGATAACAAAAAAAGAAATTTTATTTCTGTAAGGAAGCTTGCTATCAAAACTTCAAGTTCTGATAGATCATCTGTTCTAAAGTAAAGGACCAGGCAGCGAGGTTGTGCAGTGGATAAAATGCCAGGTCTGGAATTAGTAAGATTTATCTTTCTGAGTTCAAATCTGGGCTCAGATTAAACTAGCTGTGTAACCCTTTTTGACTCAGTTTCCTCAGTAATACTTGATTACATGTTGGGAGCACCAAGTTATCTATAAAATGAGCTGGAGGATCTTTGGAGAAAATCCCAAATGGGGACATGACTGAAAAATGACTGAATGATAACAAAAGGACTAGAGCCTTGTATAATGGATAGAGCTATGGTTTGATATTAGAATACGTAAGCCACATTCTTAGATCTGACAATAGCTATGTGACCTTGGGCAAGTTCTTTGCCTTCATTGGGCCTCCATTTCATTTTCTCTAAAACAGAGATAATAATAATAATTAAACTACCTACTTCACAGCGTTATTGGCAGGAAAGTACTTTGAAGACCTTAATGTTGCATATAAATAAGAGATTGTTTTTATTCTCTATAACATTATAAATTCCATGTATGTAAGGAATATCTTATCTAAATTTTTGATTTACCATAGTCTTACTTTTACATAGTAGGTACTTTTAAAAAATACTTAGCAAATGGTAAATTGAACTTTAAGTCTTGCCTGGAATTTTAGAAAACACTCATGCTACTTCATCTGCCGTGTGAATTTCTTTAATATTTATGCAAACCACATACACTAGCACTCATTTATTCTCTATGACTTGAATAAAAATTGTGCTTAGACAAGGGAAGATTGTAGGGTCAGGATAAACAGCACAGATTCCCAACTGCCTTTAAGAAGAACAGTGTAAGCTAAAAATCCGCCTGAACTGATGGTGCCTGGCAACTCTGTTCACTCTGTGCTCTTACTAGAGTTAACTGCTACCTCCTTGTAGTACTAGGGCAGTTGCTATTACAATGCCACTGTTGGGGCCTGATTTTGTTCTTCTATGCCAAAACTAGGTACTGCAGGCCTCAATGTTACTGGAACTGACTGTTCCATCACAGTTGATAAGGTCAGGAAATATCACACAGGATGGCTAAAGTGACTACAAAGGATTCTAGAGCTGATCATGGCAAGACTTACATTGCCCTTCCTGTTAGTGGAAATCCTCTCTAATTCAGGAAACTGGAACTACTGACATTTTGGTTCATAAGACTGTCACTAAAACTAGGAATGTCTAGCTCAAGATCACCAGTTATGTTAAGGAAAAGACACAAAGTAGGGGATGGGGAAGGGAGAAAGAAAAAGTAACAAAGCCAGAGATTCTTCTGGCCAGTATATGTGCAAGCTGCAACCTTTCTGTCAGGGTAGGAATGGAAACTTTGTAAACTGATGAAGCATCCCTTGCCAGTACTCGACAAAATAAACTGGGGTGCAGTTGGGACATTTGTACATATCCCCAATACCAGAAATGTCTCAAGGCTGAGAGGGAGAATCAAGCATCATTCTTTCAAGTGCCTTCCCCAATAGCTTGCACCAGAGAAACACAGTAAAGTCCATGTAGCACAATTCTAGTTGGCTGCTTCTTGTCAGGAAATGGCCTGACAAAGTCACTGTTCTTTTTCAATCTTCTCTTTGAGATAGCTTGAAAACACATTGCTGAAGACTTTTAGGACTATGTTTCCCCTGGCACAGATTTTTTTCTTCCATACATCAGTTCATGTCCAGTCATTCTACCAGATTCCATTTTATGTCCTACTTCTATTTCCTCACATAACACAGTGAGTACTTAGGTGCTAGGTATCTAAATGTGCTCATGCCAAGTTCATTGAGGAGAACAAATAGGTAAAAAAACATGAACAAATTCATTCTTATTTTCTGTTTCCTTGTCTTCCTGACAGTTTCTTCTGAGTGCTCTTGGGATGATGTGGCTCATCTGGGTCTCATGCCAAGCTTTCTATAGACCTCATGTCTACAGTTTTTCACTTTTTAAATGAAATTCCTAATTTTTCTGCCATCATTCTCAGTAGTATTTTACAAATGAGTCTGTATTCCAAGCTAATTTTGCCCTTGGCTGCAAAGTCTCTCTTGTTAGCCAGGAGAGTGTATGGGCTATTGTGGCAACTACTTTTAATAGATAAAATTCTGTAGAAATCATGACAATTAAGGTCATTACCTTTGTCCTTTTCTACTTGCCATTTTTCTACATCAAAAACTCATCAGACTCATTTGAATAGGTAAGGTTAAAGTGGCTAGAGTATGCAATGTCATTTTTTTCATCTTTACCTTTTTTTTTTTCTTTTTGGAGGGGGAAAAGTAGGGCATTTAGGGTTAAGTGACTTGCCCAAGGTCACACAGCTAGTTTTTTTTATGGTAAATGTCTGAGGCCGGATTTGAACTCAGGTCCCCCTGAGTCCAGGGTTGGTGCTCTATTCACTGCCCCACCTAGCCACCCCTTCATCTTTACTCTTTATTTCAATTTGATACTGATTCTGACCTTTGCTCTAATCAGATGTTTGTCTGACTGTAATATTCAGATATGACTCCTACATCAGTAAACAGTCATTCTTGGACTGTTAAGATATAATTAGTTTAATTTTTTAAAAATTATGTTATTTGATGTCATCACTTCCAAATCTCTTTTCAAAGAAAGCATTCAAGTAGTGCAACAACAACAAAAAGGAAAAGAAAAAGAGAGTACAAGATATATGATGAGAACAACATAAATGAATAGATCACTAAAAGGAAGTTGAACTCTGAGTAATGAAAAAACTAGTGAAGGTCTTGGAGACAATATAAAGAAAGATATTCTTGGGGCAGCCAGGTAGTACAATGAGTAAGAGCACCAGCTCCAGTGTCAGGATGACCTGGGGATTGAATCTGGGCTCAGACACTTAGCACCCACCCAGAAACACCTGGCCGTGTAACCTTGAGCAAGTTACTTAACCCCAATTGCTTTTTTTAAATAAAAAGAAAGATATTCTGCTTCCTACACGGAAGAGAGTGAAGAAGACTTTTTGGACAAAGTATTACATACCGTGTTTCCCCGATAATAAGACCTATCCCGAAAATAAGCCCTGCCCTTACTGTGTAAGATTCCTCTAAAATAAGCCCTCCCCTGAAAATAAGCCCTATTGAGATTGCTACTGTAGTGAAGGTGATCCCCTGCGCTACACGCTACATTACGGTACCCTCTGTATGCACCGTCCCCCCCCCCGTGAAACGCACGCCACGCCCCAAGCTGCATCCAATCAGAGCTGCAGCAGTGAGAGCTTCATCCTGTTCTTTATTGAATTCATTATTGAATAAAGGTACATTTTTTTGTTCACATTTACCTGTTTATTAAAATTGCTGTCAATGTTCATTAAAATAAGCCCTCCCCTGAAAATAAGCCCTCTAGTGTTTTTCTGTCCAAAAAATTAATAAGACAGTGTCTTATTATCAGGGAAACACGGTATGTTATTGGACTCTGATCAGATGTTTTTGTTTAACTTTTTCTCTGCCACAAGGGAGGGTTCAATCTGGGGGGAGGAGAGGTATGGTAGCATGACTGTGATGTAAAGATAAAAGGCATCAACAAACTATTTTTTAAAAAAAGAAAGCATTAGAGAAATACAGATGTGAGGCTTCTGAATAGTTATGAGCCTTTAGCCTTTTATTTCACAAACCTGACCCATATTTTCTAACATACATTTTATCATCCTCCCTTCTACTTACCTTTGTACTGAAGTTATCAACGATCAAAATGCACAAGGACTTCAAACTATCCTTTATTTAAAAACACATTCTTAGTGTGGAGAGTTCTATGAACAAGTTAAACATGTGGAGACTTTTGGAGAGAGTGGAAACCTTAGTAAACATAAGAAACTACATTATAGAGAGAAACTCTAGTTCTAGCATAATGAACAAGGCAAAGTTTTAAGTCAGAGGGGAAATATTAAAAGAAGTGATAGCAGAAATAAATGCTCTGAATGAAATAAACATGAGAGAAACTCAGAATGCAAGGCATCATGCTTTAGCTCTCCCATACCTATAGCCAAACTCCAAGACAAAGAAATAGGAAAATACTCCCTACCCTCCAGTGGCGAGAGAATGGGAAGATGCTTGAAGTATAAGAAAATTCAAAGACGGAGACAACATTAAGGAAAATGTGATCAGAAAAAAAAGCTTCCTTTTGAAGATGGCACCTGGCTTGGAAGAAGATAACGATTCTAAAGGGCAGAAATCTGAGAGGGGGGCCAGAGGAATAACCTTGTGTAAAGTAACCAAGGTAGGGAATGGAATAATAATTCTGGGAACAGTAAGCAGGCTGTTTTGCCTGAAATATAAAGTACACAGGACAGAAATGTGAAATAAATCTAGAAAGGTAGGCTGTCATTTCTATAGAGAACTGAGTCAAATTTATAAGAATACAAGTCATTCCCCAATTGATAAATGATCAAAGTATATGAACAGAGTGTTATCAGATGAAGAAATTAATCTATAATCATATGAAAAACATGCTCTAAATCACTATTGATTAGAGAAATGCAAATCAAAACAACTCTGAGGTACCACATCACACCTGTCAGACTAGCTAACATGACAAAACTTGAAAATGATAAATGCTGGAGAATATGTGGGAAAATTGGAACACTAATGCATTGTTAGTGGAGCTGTGAACTGATCCAAACAATCTGGAGAGCAATTTGGAACTATGCCCAAAGGGCTATAAAACTATACATACCCTTTGATCTAGCAACACCACTTCTAGGTCTGTATCCCAAGGAGATCATTAAAAAGGGAAAAGGACCCACATGTACAAAGATATTTATAGCAGTTCTTTTTGTGGTGGCCAAGAATTGGAAATTCACGGGATGTCCATCAACTGGGGAATGGTTGAACAAGTTGTGGTATATGAATATAATGGAATACTATTGCACTATAAGAAATGATGAGCATGTAGACATCAGAAAAATCTGGAAAGATTTACATGAACTGATGCTGAATGGAGTGAGCATAACCAGGAGAACATCATACACAGTAACAGCCATACTGTGCGATGACTAACTTTGATAGACTTAGCTCTTCTCAGTAAAGCAATGATCTAAGACAACTCCAAAAGACTCATGATGGAAAATGCTATACATATCCAGAGAAAGAACTAGGGTGTCTGAATGCAAAACAAAGCATAGTATTTGCTCTCTCTCTTTTTTGTTTGTTTCTTCTTTCTTGTGGTTCCTCCCATTGGTTCTAATTCTTCTTTACAACATGACTAATGTGAGAATATGTTTAATATGCCTATTATCAGATTGCATGCTGTCTTGGGGAGGGAGGAAGGGAGGAATGGGGAGAAAATTTAGAACTCAGAATCTTATGGAAGTCAATGTTGAAAACTAAAAATAAAGTAATTTTTAAAAAAAGAAAGAAAGAAAAAGGAAAGGTAGATGGAAGTCGGTCTGTGAAGGGCTTTAAATGCCAAGGCCTAGAGTTAGTATTTTATCCTATGGAGCCAGAGAAACTTCTTGAGTAGGAGAGTGACATGATCAGAACCTATGCTTTAGGAAGATGTGGGGTATGAAATGGGAGAGGAATGACAAACAAGAGGAGGGGGAAAACTTTCAGCCTAAAAATATACTTTTCAGGCAATCTAACCCCAGAGAAACCCTGTCTATATAACGAACATCAAGTTTTCCACCAGAGGATAATCATTAATGAACATCAGCAAATTCATATTAGAGAAGTACATGAATGTAATGAATGCAGAAAACTATTAGGCAGAACAAAACTTTAATGCACATAAGAAAATCCATACTGAAGAAAACCCCTTTAAATATCATCAATAAGGCAAAGTTACCATTTAAAGGAATACTTTAAGAAGGTGAAAAAATCCCCACAGGTGATTATCTCCATAAATTTGGATATTAAATTTGCAGATGACACATCTGGGAGGGATAACTAATACACTGAATTAAGCAGGATCAAACAAGATCATGATAGGTTAGAACAATGGTTCTCACATGGTGTGCCTCAAATTTCACTATGTGTGCCAGTTGATTCTGGCCGTTATTGCAGTTCAAAGTCTAAATCATTTTAATATAAATTTTACTTACCCAGCATATGTAGTATAGTATTCACAAAACCAGCAAAACTTAGCTATTAGAGTAACTTCCTGACTTCCAGCAGACTGCACTCTCACTATCTTCTTCAGCTCCCATCAGAATCTTGGGCTCTGAAAGCTCAGTGCTCATCTTATCTTGCCTGGAAGCCATCCTCACCATTTCTAGGCATGATCCTGAATTGCCTCCTCTGCCCTTCCTTACTATGTGTTGTCCTCTTCTATTAGAATATAAGCTCCTTGAGAGCAGAAACTGTCTTGTTGCTTGTATTTGTATCCCCAGAATTCAGCAGCCTGTCCTGTCTTATCCTATCCTATCCTATCCATATTAACCTCAAAATACACCAAACACAGAACTTGCAAAGGACTCCACAAAAAGAGATGCTCTTATTCAAAGTCTCCTGTATTGTTGCCAACTTAAATGTTAATTTTTCAACACAATTGTACAACAAAAAATACTATGCTATGAACATTTGGTCAAATGTATTAAGATTAACTTAAAAGGCATGAATGTGAAGTCCATTCAAACTGTCAACTTTACAGGTACAAGACAGGAATGGAATGATTTTTTTTGCTAGGGTTTGAAATGTGGCAACTGAACCTGAATATGCTCTTCATCTTATTAAGAGGCATAGTTTCCTGAATGAGGAAGGTGAGAGTCCTGCTGAGGTCTGTCCTTGACAAACCATATATGGAATGCTGTTTTCAGTTCTGAGTACTACATTTTAGGAATGGCACAAACAAACTGAAAAGCAAGGTGACCAAGATGGCAAAGGCCCTGAAAACTCGCCATATGAGAATCAGGCAGAGGAAGCAATTAAGAGAACTTAGGGGAGATATGGTATCTCTCTTCAAGTATCTGAAGGATTGTCATATGGAAGATAAACTAGGCTTTTCCTGCTAGGTCCCAGAGAGGAACAAATTGTAAAGTGGAAGATTTCAGCTCAATATAAGAAAAAACATTCCTAATATTTATAACTAAACAAATTGTGATGCACTACCTCAGGAAGATAGTGGGTTTCTCTTCACTAGAGGCACTCAAACACATGGTGGGTGTCCCTTTACTGGTCATTTCCCAGCTGCCTGTTCTCTGGACTTCATCATGGTCTTCATCTTTCAAGATCACACCTTGTCAGTATTCTCTGCTCTTGAGTACCCTCCCTCCCCCTCTCTGGAGGGCAGAGACCTCTCTTCCCAGAGCCTCCTTTTAAAAAGGACACCCAGTCAACATGTACATGGGAAAGTTTGTCCATGAATGAATGAACAAAAGAAGCATTAGACACTTACTCTGAGCCAAGCACTGTGTTATGGATACAAACTGAAGAGGGAGATAGTCCCAGCGCTCAAAGCAGCTAACATTCTAATTTGTAAAGATACCACATCTAGGAGCATTCGGCCACAGTGCAGATGGGCAGATGGAAGTGTCCAGTCATCCTAACAATGCCACTTTAGACCCATGGGGAATAGGACTAACTGGAGGAAACAGAGCTGGCACTGTGAGATATGGAGTGATGAGGAAAAATCGGTCCTATGATTTAGAGTGAATTAATGGACAAAGACTAAAGCAAGCATAAGGAATTGGGGACAGAGGAAATGGGACAGGAAGCAGAATGGGCACCACATATTAAAAGTCAGAGTAAATGTGCCATTTGGGCAATAAGATTCTTTGTGGAAATGCATGTAAAAGAAGACAGGACCAATTTTACTGAGGAAAGAAAGGAACACCTACTGAGGCAAATATATATAGGAATAAATACATAGAGCTATCCCAGACAGCTAAGGCCAGACCTTAGTTGACAAATGAAAAAAAATCAAGTATAAGTTTTGTACAAAACTTTCTTCAAGAAGTAACAAAAATAAATTATTTTAGGAACTGCAGGTTAGAAGGTATTAAATCTTTATCTATACTTTCTATTCCTTTTTTTTCCTTTGCTTCAGCTCCATGACTTTCAGGGGCAGGGGGGAGGGGAGCAGAATTGTCCAAAACATATCAGTGAAGAACTTGAGGCAGTTGTGAAGTATGTCTCAAATCCCAGCATTTAAAAATGTTTAACTCCTTATAGAGAAACTATTCTCTCCTCGAACTGCCAGTAGAGGATTATGGCAGCACAGTGGATAGAGTACCAGTCCTGGAATAAGGAAGACTCATCTTCCTGAGTTCAAATCTGGCCTCAGACACTTACTAGATATGTACCTGTGGGTAAGTCACTTAACTTTGTTTGCCTCAGTTTCCTCATCTGTAAATGAGTTGAGTGGAAATGGCAAACCACTCTAGTATCTTTGCCAAGAAAATCCCAAATGGGATCATGAAGAGTTGGACAGGACTGAAAAACAACTGTGCAATAGCTAAAAGGAACCTTGGAGATCATAAAATCTAATTCCCTCATTTTCACAAATGAGGAAATCCTTAAGCCATATGATCACTCAGTGGTAGAATCAAAATTAGAAAGCAGGTCTCCAGAACCTTGATCCCAGACATTTTCCCCATGCTGCTATTGTAACCTCACCAATTCTAGTGGGGGAAAGAGGAAACTATCATCAAACTAGTATGGGAAATTAAAATATGACAGCAAAGTGCTATGGAGATTGAAATAAAAATAAGCACAAGATTCAAAAATACTATTTTTAGTTAATTTTGCTAAATGTTTATGTTGGCATTAGGTATTATCCAATTATTACACAGGAAGAAAACTCTGAAAATGTGATCATTAATAAACTGGATTGGTAAGAACAATCAACTGCCCTTTTCCTGTGGTTTATACAGAGTTATAAACATGTTAGTGATGTAAAGTAAAGATCTGCAACAGCAAAGTTTTTCCTTTTAAGTTTTTTTTTGTCCTTTTAAGTTTTTACATAACATCTTATTTTCTTTAAAAAGATCAGGGTTAGCACATTTTGTCACAAGCAAAAAAATTCTATTATCATATTAGAGTTGCAAGTTTAAATATGTAATAGCTAAGAAAAAAATCCAAAAATAGTATATAAAATATTGATTTCCAGTTCATTGTATCAAAAGTTTCCAAAACTAAAACTACATCATTGTCAAACAAAAACCTTAACTAAATCCACAATGCTATCCCATAAGATCCTTAACTTCTGCTTTTCTTTGAGTACAAGATTAAATTTATGAACTTCTCTTAATTTTTAATGAAATCCCAATAGGAAATGGACTGTAGGATGAAAGAAATCCCTCTTTTTATGTATCTTAAACAAAGGTGATTTGTAGTATATATCTGTCTTTCAAACAGTTGACAAAATAGCTTATGAAGCTTATCAATAGTGACTGAATTAGCTCTCTATGACCTAGATAAAAATCTTGTTAGATCACATACCCTTTCATATTACTTTTCACTCAACTACTTGCTTATTTGCTTTTAATTACAGTTCAGTTGTCTCAGTTGTATTTGACTCTCTGTGACCCCATATGGGATATTCTTGGCAAAGATAATGGAGTGGTTTGAAATTTACTTCTCCAGTGTGTTAAGGCAAACAGAGGTTGAGTGACTTGCTCAGGGTCATAGTGCTAGACAAATGTCTGCAACTGAATTTGAACTCAGGTCTTTCTGGTTCCAGTTGCAGCACTTTACCCCATGAGTCATCTAGCTGCCTTGCTTTTTTGCTAGCTCCTAAAAAAAAATCTCATCCAAAAGAAAATTTCTTCATGCTCTCAGTACTATCTGAAATGCTCTGTTCTCTGATAGCCACTTCCTTAGGCCTTTGGAAGCATATTTCTGAGCAGTCCTTCAAAAAGACTGTCATTAAAAATATAACACAAAACTTTAGTAAGTTTTGGTTTTTATACCCCTCTCCCCAATTTTCAGCTTCTTTTTATATGATCCTAATAGATTGTAAGGTCCTTTAAGGGCAACGATTATCTTTTGCTTTGCTTTTGCTTTTGCTCAGTACTTAGCACAGCACAGTACAAGGGACACAGTAGGTACTTAATAAATCTGTATGGACTATTTTCGAAATATATAATACATGCTCTATAATTACTGCCTTATAGACTACAACTTAAAAATTCTGAAAGGTGAAAAACCGAGTTACTTAATGAAATATCTCTTTTGGCAAACCAAAATAGAGAGCTAAAAAGAAGACAGAGAAAGGGATGAATATGTTTAAAAAGCTTATTGGGAGGTAAGGTCAAATGGGATATTTTTTTTAAATTTGAGAACAACCTTTCATTAAACCTATCAGTATTATATCATTAGAACTCTGATTATATGAAATATATAACTTTAATATTCTTCCTTTATTCTAGAATTCCTGCTTCTCTGACTTTTGAGATAGCATTATATCCACTACCTTTAACATATGTTTTTTCTGAAGAATTTTTATATGACTAACATCTTGACATGACCAACATTTCAAAAATAAGCTCATTTTTAATGAAAAAAAAAATACGATACCTTTTCCAGTTCTCTTGGTATTCGCATACATGTGTATACTCTCTCTCTTCTTTCTGTATATTTTGCCTCATTATGTTCAAGGAAGTACCCTCTTGTTAGTTCAGCACTGAGGAACCTCAACAATGAAAGCTCTATAGAAAAATAAAGTGACAAAACAGAAAGAACAGTCAACAAGCTCTTATAGAGTAACTTACACTTTAATTAGGGGAGATGTGTAGTATATAGATGAGGCAACTAGAGAATAATATAAGGCAATATATGGCTGAGCACTTAGCACAGTATTATTATGCACATAGTTGAATGTTCCTGGATATGAATGAATGTGCTTAATTGAATGAAGTGCTAGATTCAATTCAACAGACATTTATGAAAGCACCTACTATGTGCAACATACAGTGTGCTAGGCACTGGAAGAATACAACATATAAACAGATAAGTACAAACAGATTAGTTTGAGGTGGGAGAGAGCACTAACAACTTCGAAATCAGAGATTTTCCTAAGAGTTAGGATCTGAGTTGTGTCTTGAAAGAAGTAATGGCCTTCAAGAGGCAGAGGTGAGGTGAAGGTATTTCAGAGATAGGGGGTGGCCTGTACAAAGGCAAGTGGAACATGGCATGTCCAGTTCTGGGGGCAGCAAGGCGGCCAGAGCTTGGGTAGAATGAAGAATGTGTGAATGGGGGTAATGTGAATAATTCTGGAAAGGTAGACTAGAGTCTGATTATGAAGAGTTTTAAATGTCAATGTGAAGTGTTTGCATTTTATCCAGAAGTGGGAGAGCCCCAGAAACATTTTGAGCAGAAGAATAACATGGTAATACTTAAGCTTTAGAAAAATTACTTTTGCAGACATGACAATGAAAAATTGGAAAGGAGACGGACTAGAAGTAGAGAGACCAATTAATAAATTATTGTAATAATCCAAACAAGATGGTTGAGAGTCTTAATTAGGAAGCTGGTTATAAAAGCAATGATAAGGAGGCAATTGTGAAAAATGCTATAAAGTAATAGAGTAGATATAGGAAAGAATGAAGAATGACAATGACTCTAGGACTGGGAACCTGGGTGACTATGGCCACAACAGAATCGTGAAGTCTGGGGAAGGGGCATATTTCAGGAACAAGATAATGAGTTATATTATATTTTATTTTTTTTAATGCTTTATTAACTTCTGATTTACATCATCCGTTTCTGCCAGATTTTGAGTTATAAATTTTCTCCCCATTTCTCCCCCACCCACCGCCCCAAAAATAGCAGTCCCACAGGATATCCCCTCCTCCAATATGCTCTCTCCCACATTTTCCCCCATAACCCTTTCCACTTTTCCAGTGGATCTCTATGCCTCAGTGCCTGCACATCCCATTTCCCAATTACATGTAAGATGGTGTTAATTATAGTATACACACACACACACACATATACATATTTGAATATTTGATTTCAAAACTTTCAATTCCAGATTCATTCCCCTCTTTCCCCGTCACCCACCCCTACTGGGAAGATACACAGTTCAGTATAGGTTGCACATGTGTGGCTAATGCAAAACAATAACATAGTAGATACATTGTAAAAGACACTTCCCTCCCTCCCATCTCACCTCCCACCCGCTCTACTCTCCACTTTGATCCCGTCTATTTTCAAAAGTGAGTCCTTCCAACCTCCCTCTCCCCCAGCCTAACCTCCCTTCTATCATCCTTCCTCTCATCCCCTTCCCCCCCTATTCTCCTGGAGGGTGAGATCCCCTATTTAGTGTGTATTTCACTCCCTCCTCAAGCCAAATTCAATGGGAATAAGGTTGACCCATTCCCTTTTGCCTTCCTATTCTTCCCCTTCATTGTAACCATTTTCCCTTGCCTCTTCTGTATGAGATGGTTTACCCCAATCTGTCTCTCCCCATCTCCTCTCATTATATTCCTCTCACCTCTTAATTTTACCTTTTAAGTATCATTCCTTCCTGTTAAATTGGACCTGTGCCCTCTCTATATATATACCTGTAAACATATATACACACATTCACATATGTATTTATATGCCCATATACCCTCATAAATAGACAAATATATTTCTAATCCCTTCAACTACTGAGAAAAGTTTCATAAGTTACAATTATTGTTTTTCCATGTAGGAATGTTAATTGTTCAACTTTGATAAGTTCCTTATGATTCCTTTTCCCTGTTTACCTTCTCATGCTTCTCTTGCTTCTTGTATCTGAATGTCAAATTTTCTGTTCAACTCTGGTTTTTTCAGCAAGAATGCTTGAAAGTCCTCTATTCCACTGAATGACCATATTTTCCCCTGAAACATGATACTCAGTTTTGCTGGGTAGGTGACTCTTGGTTTTAATCTCAGCTCCCTTGACCTCCGGAATATCACATTCCAGGCCCTTCGATCCCTCAGTGTAGAAGCTGCCAGATCCTGGGTTATCCTGATTGTGTTTCCACAATATTGAAATTGTTTCTTCCTGGCTGCTTATAATATTCTCTCCTTAATCTGGGAATTCCAGAACCTGGCTATAATATTCCTAGGAGTTTTCTTTTTGGGATCTTTTTCAGGAGGTGATCGGTGGATTCTTTCAACCTCTATTTTGCCCTCTGGTACTAAAACATCAGGGCAGTTTTCTTTGAGAACTTCCTGGAGGATGATTTTAGGTTCTTACTTTGGTCATAGCTTTCAGGCAGTCCAATAATTTTTAAATTATCTCTCCTGGATCTATTTTCCAGGTCAGTGGTTTTTCCCATGAGATATTTCACATTGCCTTCTATTCTTTCATTTGTTTGGATCTGTTTAACAGCATCTTGATTTCTCATAAAATCATCAGCTTCCATTTGCTCCAATCTAATTCTGAAGCAATGATTCTCCTCATTGAGCTTTTGAGATTCTTTTTCCATCAGGCAAATTTGGCTTTTTAAGGCATTCTTCTCCTCATTGCCTTTTTGAGCCTCCTTTGCCATTTGAGTCAGTCTGTTTTTTAAGGTATTATTTTCCTCAGTCAGGCTGTTGACTCTCATTTCATAATTTTCTTGCATTGTTCTCATTTCTCTTCCCAATTTTTCCTCCACTTCTCTTATTTGGTTTTCAAAATCTTTCTTTTTTTTTTTAATGCTTTATTAACTTCTGATTTACATCGTTCGTTCCCGCCAGATTTTGAGTTACAAATTTTCTCCCCGTTTTTCCCCCACCCATCCCCCCAAAACAGCAGTCCCACAGGATATCCCCACCTCTGATCTACTCTCTCCCATATTTTCTCCCATACCCGTTTCAACTTTTCCAGTAGGGCATGGTGGATCTCTATATTTCCCAATTACATGTAAAACAATATTGATAATAGTACATATATATTTAAACATTTGATTTTAAAACTTTGAATTCCAGATTCATTCCCTTCCTCCCTTATCACCCACCCTTACTGGGAAGATAAGCAGTTCAGTATAGGTTGTACATGTGTGGCTAATGCAAAACAATAACATAGCAGATATATTGTAAAAGACTGACTATATTTCCCTCCCTCCTATCACACATCCCACTTGTTCTATTCTCTACTTTGATCCTGTCCCTTTTCAATAGTGGGTGCTTCCAACTTCCCTCCCCCCCAGCCTGCCCTCCCTTCCATCATCCCCCCTCACATCCCCTCCCCCCCCATTCTCCTGGAGGGTGAGATCCCCTATTTAGTGTGTATATTCCTCCCTCCTCAAGCCAGATTCAATAGGAATAAGGTTGACCCATTCCCTTTTGCCTTCCTATTCTTCCCCTCCATTGTAACCATTTTCCCTTGCCTCTTCTGTATGAGATAGTTGCCCCACTCTGTCTCTCCCCATCTCCTCTCATTATATCCCTCTCACCTCTTAATTTCACCTTTTAAGTATCATCCCTTCCTGTTAAATTGGTCCCATGCCCTCTATCTATGTATACCTGTAAACATATATACACACATTCACATATGTATTCATATGCCTGCATACCCTCATATAAAGACTATATATATTATTTCTAATCCCTTCAACTACTGAGAAAAGTTTCATAAGTTACAATTATTGTTTTTCCATGTAGGAATGTTAATAGTTCAACTTTGGCCAAGTGGCTCAGCAAGCAAGAGCACCGGCCCCAGTGCCGGGACGACCCGGATCAAATCCGGGCCCAGACACCCAGCATCACACCCAGAAACAACTGGCCGTGCAACCCCGAGCAAGCCACTCAACCCCGATTGCTCAAAAAAAAAAAATAGTTCAACTTTGATAAGTTCCTTATGATTTCTTTTCCCTGTTTACCTTCTCATGCTTCTCTTGCTTCTTGTATCTGAATGTCAAATTTTCTATTCAGCTCTGGTTTTTTCAGCAAGAATGCTTGAAAGTCCTGTATTCCACTGAATGACCATATTTTCCCCTGAAACAGGATACTCAGTTTTGCTGGGTAGGTGACTCTTGGTTTTAAACCCAGCTCCCTTGACCTCCGGAATATCACATTCCAGGCCCTTCGATCCCTCAGTGTAGAAGCTGCCAGATCCTGGGTTATCCTGATTGTGTTTCCACAATATTCAAATTGTTTCTTCCTGGCTGCTTGTAATATTCTCTCCTTAATCTGGGAATTCTGGAACCTGGCTATAATATTCCTAGGAGTTTTCTTTTTGGGATCTTTTTCAGGAAGTGATCGGTGGATTCTTTCAACCTCTATTTTGCCCTCTGGTACTAAAACATCAGGGCAGTTTTCTTTGAGAACTTCCTGGAGGATGCTTTCCAGGCTCTTACTTTGGTCATGGCTCTCAGGCAGTCCAATAATTTTAAAATTATCTCTCCTGGATCTATTTTCCAGGTCAGTGGTTTTTCCCATGAGATATTTCACATTGCCTTCTATTCTTTCATTTGTTTGGATCTGTTTAACAGCATCTTGATTTCTCATAAAGTCATCAGCTTCCATTTGCTCCAATCTAATTCTGAAGCAATGATTCTCCTCATTGAGTTTTTGAGATTCTTTTTCCATCTGGCAAGTTTGGATTTTTAAGGCATTCTTCTCCTCATTGCCTTTTTGAGCCTCCTTTGCCATTTGAGTCAGTCTGGTTTTTAAGGTATTATTTTCCTCAGTCAGGCTGTTGACTCTCATTTCATAATTTTCTTGTATTGTTCTCATTTCTCTTCCCAATTTTTCCTCCACTTCTCTTATCTGCTTCTTAAGGTCCTCTATGGCCTGTAACCAGCTTGTATTTTCCTTTGAAGCTTTTGGTGCAGGAGTTCTGACTTCACTGCTTTCCTCCTGTTCCATGCCTTGCTCCTTTTTGTCCCCAAAATAGGAGTGTATTGTTGGAATCTTCTGTCTGCTTTGTTTCCTTTGCCTGCTCATTTTGCCACTCAATTACTTGACTTATGGGCCTTTTGCCACAGTAGGACTCTGCCACCAGACAGGGGAGTTTTCGTCCCAAACGCTGGGGTTTTCTCAGCTGCCAGAGGTATTAGATGGGTGCCCTCTCTAAGGTCTCCACACGCTCTGGCAAGCTGGACACACACCCCAGAACCTCCACCCTAGACTGCAATCCAGATCCAAGCAGGTTAAAGCAAGAGGGATTACCCCTCAGACTGGTGCTTGGTCCCCCTACACTCTGCAGGCCAAGAGCTGAAGCCGCCAAGTGGAGCTGGCTGGCTGTGCAGGCGTCTCAGCCCTGGGGGTAAAAGCCACGCACTCCCACTTACTGGTCCCAAAGTCCAGACTCTACTGACCTCTCACTTTGTCCTTTGTATCTATGTGTTGATAAATCTGAAAACGGCTACAACTGCTGCTGATCTGGAGTCCCTCTGGCTGATGGCTGGTCAGGCCCGCCCTGGGGCTAAAGTCTTGGTGTGGGGCTGGGCTCGGCTCCCAGACCGCTGCGCTGGCCAATTCCTGCCGGCCTGCTGGGCTGTCCTCAGCAGGAGGTTAGCTTCTCTGTGTCATTTTGTGGGTTCTGCAGCTCCAAAGTTTGTTTAGAGTCCCCTTTTTACATGGATTGGGGAGGGTGGAAGCCGGAGCTGAGGGAAGGTCATGCTTCTACTCCGCCATCTTGGCTCCTCCCCCGAATGAGTTATATTTTAGACATGTAGAATCTGAGATGCCTATGGAAGATCCAGGTGGAAATGTCAGTCAAGTTGTTGGTAAAGGAGGTCTAAAGCCCAGAAGAGAGATTAAGGCTGGATATACAGATTTGAGAGTCATCTAGAAAGAGATGGTAATTGAAGCCATGGAAGCTGATGAAGAGGACCCAGGACAGAACCATGAGGGAAAACCATGGTTAGGGTTAGGACATTACTATATGGCAGAAAATTATTTAGTACATAATCATCATGGGATAGGAATGTCAGAAAAGGCTTTGTGACAAAAAGTGAAATTAGTTTAACTTTGAAGGCAGTGCAGGACTTTAATGACAGAAAGAAACACAAATAGGGAAAGAATATATATTAAGAGCATTTAAAACAGCAAGGAAGTATGCTAAATCTAAAGAGAGATAATTCCACTTAACTATTTTTAAATCCTAGGTTCTGAGCAATTCTCATCTGATGTTTTAAAAATTCTTCCTTCCTAGGTGGTCCACAAAGTTGCTGACAAAATTCTTCACATACTGCTTCCCTTATCATAAGACATCAGTTGAACACTTATAAGGGTTTTTCCTTTGCAGTCAGGATCAGGACCAAATTTTTTTTATCAAGTTCTGCATAATGCACCCCCCCTTCCTTTGCATTATTCTATTTTCTTTCTTGTCTCCTGTTTCTCCTGAGAAAATTCACTCATGTTATCAATAGAACTTTAGAATTAGAGGGGCCCTTACACATTCTCCAGTCAACATCCTCATTTTACAGATGAGGAAACTAAAACCCAAAGAAGGGAACTGACTTATTTAGGGTCACATATTCAAGGCACAAAATTGGAAAGAAAACCCAATTTTCTTGTACCATGATCTCACCTTTAAGCCTTTTTAAAAAAACAAAAAACAAACAAGATTAGACTTTTTGAAAGATAAACAATTAGTAGAAAAGCTTCAGTTACTCTTCAGAGTTCATTGAGCTAATCTGCTTTCTTCCTTTCAACATTCAGAAAATCCCAGTTCTGCTCTCTGAGTTCTACAAAGACTGACTATAAAAACTGTTCACATGCCTTTGCTTTCCTTTGTGCTGTTGGGTTTGTGGGCATTTTACTAGATATCATATGTCTTTTCTAAAAGTGTAGGCAAAAAACAAGAATAACTTTAATTCTTATCATAGGATTACAGTTTTAGAGCAGTAATCTATAGTTAGACGTTTTGGAGCTCAGCCCCCTTCTTTTTACAGATGAAGTGACCTGCCCAAGGACTCACAGCTCGTGAGGAGTTTGGGGTCTTCCTGACTTTAAGGTAGTTCTCCACACTCTGCCATGCCGCCTCTCTGATAAAAATACAAAATGTCAATTTCAGTGGGACCCCTTTAGTACACAGACCTCAGGAAGTCTCAAGTCAAATCCTCATCTCTTGCTGGTCACAGATCCATGTCCAAGTGTTCAGAATGGCTTTGGATTTCAGTTTCCTCATTTGTAAAAGGAAAGGGATGACTACCTTAATCTCTAAAGTCCTTCCCAGCTCGGATAGTCATTAGTCCAAGACTGTATCTGACACATTAAGACCTTTCAGTTAGATAAGAGATTTCAATTCAATTCAAACCTTTTAAAATGCCTACTTTTATGTCCAATATACGGTGACAGGTAAAGAGAAGAGAAAGACAAAAATACCACAGGTCTTGCCCTTAAGGAGCTTCAATTTTAATAGAATGAACCAAAAGAACGTAAATATTCTGACAGGTGGTATTTATAAAAGGATTGGAGGAAGGTAAAAAGTCTAGAAGTTATAACAAACAAAAATGTAGAGAGAGAAGAGAGAAGGGAGCAATGAATGGAAAAAGGAGCTGGAAGTCTATAGTCTTGTAATCAGAAGACTTGGGTTCAAATCCAGATTTTTAACAATTACTAATTGTTCCTTGCTTGACAAAGTTACTTTACCTCAGCTTCAATCTGATTCTTTAAAAATGAGAATAATATTTGCATTACCTATGTCATAGAATTGGTGTAAATAAAATCCTTAGTTAAATATCAAGTATTTTAGAACTAAATTATTATTACATTAGAGCAGTAAACAGTAGTTAGTCTAATAGTAGAGAACAGAGTGGGCAACAAAAAGATAGGGTGGGTGGTAAACAACTGCTTGCATCTCAATACTTTGAGAAGGAAAAAAAGAAATTTTATTTTAGGAGCTTTTCTCCACAAATAACAAAGAGTTAACATTTAAAGCTTTACCATAAAAATTGTACCCCAAAGTTTTTTCTTTCTACCAAAGATTCTGGACTGATGACTATCATAATAAGGAGGTACACTATAACAGAGCTCTACTGTATTGCCTAGTATTTGTTTTGAGGACTATCTGTACATTTATTATACTTCAGTTCTCTAATGACAAAAAGATGGGTATACTCATTAATAACAATCTGCATTGATTTACTGCCAAAATGACAGATTAAATTTGCATAATACAATTGTGTGTAATATACCAACTTCAGGACTTAAAATATGTTGCAAATAACAGCATGTATTTTACCTCACTGCTATCCACACCTAAACAGACTAAACAGTTTGAGCATTTACCTCTTAGCTTGATTAATTGTTTTGTTGACTGTCTGGATAAGAAAGTGACAAAGAAAATGCTAATAATTGAGATGCTTTTCAGAGAGCCTCTTGTTAAACATTTTACCAGGGCTTCCAGGCCATCTGATTATCCCTTGGGTCAGCTTGAGAGTCTATAATTGATCTGAATTTGCTTCAGACAAAATCCCCAAATCTGCCCTAGCATGAACCTGAATCTCTCTATATATAAAAATCAATCCAATAATCCAAGGCCTGATCCATGTAGTATCATAGTGGACATTCCCTCTGAACTATCCAGAGAAAATAGAGTAATGCAAAGTCATCCCCTCTATTTGTCTTGTAACCTGAGGTTAAAATTCCAATTAATAATCTCTTTACTAAGGTATCAGAGTAAATCTGGTTTCCTTTCTCCTTTTCCCCATTGGATCCCAGTTCCTACTTCATTTACTTATGATCTTTCCTTGCCAGTATCTGTATAGGCAGGTTAATAATCTCCTATAGAGGGAATTATTCTTATGTCTCTCTAATTCTAAATTTATTGAAATAGCTAGAGAAAGTCACTCAACTATGCAGGCTGGAACTCCTAGAAATTTGTTATTTAATCTCAACTTTATCCTCCCTGCAGTGACATAATTCTTTTACTCCTCCATAATTGATTCAATATCTCATTCACCATAGTGGCAGTCCTAAACCTTCTCATATCTCCTCAAGACTCTCAAAGAATTCTTCTCCCCAAAGCCTTTCAGCAGAGGATCATACTGCATATTTTACCAAGAAAAATGAGGTCATCAACTGTGATCTTCCTCTTATCCTCACTGAAACCCACTTCACACCTTTCCCCATTAGCCCTTCCTTTATTTAGTCTGAAGAAGAGAAGGCCCTCAGGTTTTCACTATCATTTCTTCAGTCTCTCTAATCTTACTTAGATCTCTTATTTTTTGGTTGCTTCTCTGACACCTACAAATACATTTCCTCATCCTAAAAAGAAAACAAAACCTTACTAGATCCTTCTATCTCCACTAGCTAACATCCTATATCACTTTCTCCCTTTCTCAAACTCCTTGAAAAAATTGTTTGCACTGGTTGCCTCCAACACTCCCTCCACTCTCTTCTAAACCTCCTGTAATTAGGCTTCCAATCTGATCATTCAACTGAAACTGCTCTTTCCCAATTTACCAAAGATCTCATCAGATCTAAATGCTTTTTGTTAATCCTCATCCTTCTTTACTTGTTTGCAGCATTTGACATAGTTGACTATCTTCTTCCTCCTGTATTCTCTCTCCTCTCTAAATTTTTTTTGTGAAACTGTTCTCTCCTGGATCTTCTCCTACCTAACTAATCTTCCTTGATCTTCTTTGCTGGATTGTGGCATGCCCCAATTGCAAGTGTATCTCAAGGTTGTAACCTAAGTCCTCTTCTCTTTTTTCTCTACATTTTCTTACTTGCTCACTAGGGTGTGCTGGAGCTAATTTGAACAGGCTTGAGAGAGTTGACTATTAATTTTCAGTTTAAGCATTTATACCTCAGAAATTGGCAAATACTACAAATTAGGGCTTGACTGATTATCTGAATGTCTACACTTAAGGAGTGAAGGTTCAACCATGTCATCCTCCTATTCAGTACATTCTTGTGACTCCTTATCACCTACAGGATCTATTATAAAATCCTCTATTTGGTGTTCAAAGCCCTTCAGAACCTACCTGCACAGACCCCTTTACCTTTTCAGTCTGTTTACACAGTATACCTACATCATTTAGTAATCTATCCAGTGACATGGACCTCCTTGCTGGGTTCTTTGCTATTCTTTGAACAAGATAACTCCATCTCCATCTCTAACTCTGAGCATTTTCAATGGTTGTCCTTTATGCATGCAATGTTCTCCCTCAATATCTACACCTCTGGGCTTTCCTGGTTTCCTTCAAATTCCAGCTAAATCTCTTTTGAAAGACACCTGTCAAAATTCTTCTTAGTCCTGGTATCTTCCCTATGTTGATTATTTCCTATTTATCCTGGATATAGTTTGTCTGTACATGGTTATTTGCATGTTACATCCCCCCATTAGATTATGAGCTCCTCAGGGATAGGAACTCTCTCTTTGAGAAACTGCCTTTCTTTGTATCCCTGTGCTTAGCACAGTGCTTGGCACATAGTAGACAATAAATGTTTACTGACTGACTGGAGAAAATGTTAATAATGCAGATTAAAATTAGTGGTCATAGCACAATTCCCTCTTTTTTGTTTGTTTGTTTTCCTGGAGAATCAGTTATTAAACATTTGCCAGCACACTCCTATTTGGTGATCTCATCAGCTCTCACAGATTCAACTAGCATCTCTATGCTGGTGCCTTTCATATCTATATATCTAGATCTGATCTTTCTCCTATGTTCCAGTCCCTAATCACCAACTGCCTACTAAGCATTTCCAACTGGAAGTCCCATAGATACCTCAAAATCAACATTTCAAAACATTATTTCGTTATCTTTTACTCTAAACCCAGTTCTTCTAAACTTCCCTAAGGGAAACTACAATAAGTGCCTTGCTCCAACCCAGAATTGAACAAGAGGCCAGGTAGAATCCTGAGAACAATAGGAAAGAGGATCTACCAGCTCTAAAACTGGGTAGCCTTGTAGCAAGACTAGAAACTAGTAATGGAAATGTATAACCTACAAGGCTCTGTGTCTGGAGGTAGCAAGAATGGACTCCTTTGAGAAGGTCTCAGAGTGGACAGAAAGCTCCAGGGTGGGGAACTTAGAAGCCATGGGAACATTAGTGCTCAGTGGAGAGGGTACTGAAGAACTCAGACAAGGACACTCCAAAATTAAAGGCTGTGAGGGCTAGAAAACTCTTTCCAGACATGCCAGAGAGGGTCCTGAAGATCCAGCACTCAGATCCTCAAAGATGTAGAAAGTCTCAAACTGGAAGATGGTCAATGTAGGAAGACCAAGCACGACAAACTGTCCCACTGAGAATGACACCAGAGGGCAGTGCCTGGCTCTGGAACAAAGACCCAATTTAAGAAATAATGCTGGAGATGTGAGTAAATAAAAATCACAAAAAGTGTAAAAAATTATTGTAGATCTAGAGATTCCCAAAAGAAGGCACGAGTAACTTCATAAAGACAAAGCAGAGAGAATTTAGAAAAATAAATGAAGAGATAAAAAATGAAATAAAAACTAGGGGGAAATATGAAGAGAATAAGCAGTTCTGAAGAGAAAATGACAAACTCTAACCAAGAAATTGAAACTCTAAAAATTAGAATAAACCAAACAGAAATCAGAGTCCCTGAGAGAACAAGAAATATTAGAACAAGATCAAAAGTTTGAAGAAAACAGAAGTGTAATTATAACATAAATAATTTGACCAGGAAAAGAGGTCAGGGAGAGAAAATTTAAAAATCATTAGATTCTCTAAAAAACCATGATTCAGTTTTTTTGAAGGAAAATATTCAGATCTATTACAACCAAAGGGCAAAGTAAAGCTAAAAAGACTCCATTAACCACCATCTGGAAGAAGCCCTAAAAGGAAAAGTCCCAGGAAAGTCAGAACCCAAATCCAGAACACCCATTACTCTGCCCCCAACCTGCAACCTTCCCTCTCCCCCCCTCCCCAAGAAAATACTGCAAGCATCCAGAACAAAGCAGTTCAAGTACCAAGGAACTAGAGTCAAGATAATTCAAGACCTTGTAACTCTGGAATACTACAGTCCAAAAGACAAAAGAGATAATAAGCTTACAACCAAGAGTAACTTGCAAAGCTGAATATCATCCTATAGGGGAGGGGAAAAAGGACCTTTAATGGTATAGAGGACTTTCAAACAATTCTAATGAAAAGACTACAGCTGAGCAGGAGCAAAGAGTCCAAAGAAACCTAGAAAGGTAAATTTAGCTGGAACCATCTGTAAGATGAAGTAGTGCTAAAATTTTAATAAGGGGAGAAGAAACAAGTATCCCTTCAGAACCTTACTGTCCTCAAAGCATACTGCAGGTGGAGTTAAATGAGAAAAACAGAGGCCCCAGGAGTAGCCTAGTGCTCTTTTGAGCTAATGGGAAAAAAAAATAAGAAAGGGCTTGAACTTGCTATTTCTTATCATTGTTGGGCATGCAGAATATACAATATATAACATAAAAGCATGCAGGAAGGGGTAGAGGGAGTGGCATAAGATGAACTTATCTGAAATGATCAAAGAAGTGTTCAAGACACACAATTTGGTGTAGAAATATACCAAACTTAGCAAGGAAACAAACAGGCATGGGGGAAGAGTTGTTAAGAAAATACTCCTCAATTCTCTCTTCTCTCTAGGTTTTCAGGATACCATTTTCTCCTGGCTTTCCTCCTACCTATCTGACCTCTCCTTTTCAGTTTCCTTTGCTGGATCTTCCTCCAGATCATGCCCTCTAACCATAGTTGTAATTCTTCTCCCTGTCTTAAATTTCTGAACTTGCTGTCAAAGTACTATTTCTAAACTATATATAGGTCTAACCATTTCATTTTCCTGCTCAGTTAAAATCCAGTGGTTCCCTATTATGTCTAAGATCAAATATAAAATTTAATTAGATATTTTAAAGCCATTCAGAGCCCAGCTGCAATATACCTTTCCAGCCTTATTATACTTTAGCCTTCTTCAGGTACTCTTAAATTTGGTTACACTGTGATTCAGTCATGACGCACTATTTCTCATCCATCTTCAAGCTTTTGTACAAGCTGTCCCCTATGTCTGAAATATACTCACTCCTCATACCTACCTTTTGGAATCCCAAGTTTTCTTTGACACTTAAAGGTCATTTTCAAAGTCCCCTCCTCACTCCCTTAAGGGGCAGTACCTCCACTCAAAATTATCTTACATGTATTTTGTATCTACTTATACATATATATGGTGTCTCCTACAGAACTTAGAAGCTACTTGTGGGTAAACATTGTTTAATTTTTATCTTTGTATCCCAAGTGCCTGGGGCACATGCTGAGTACTCAATAAATGTTAAATTCTCTCCTAAGAATATGTTTAATTTTTTTTACAGAATATTACTATAAACTTTCTTATACATATATCTAAACTCTCTGAAGTGATTCTGTCCTATAATTTTGGACAGAGTAATACCCAGCTAGTCATTTTTTTTTTTTGCTCAACTTTCTTTCTAAAAGGGAATAATTTATTTCAATAATTTTTCTTGTTTTTTCATTAAACTGCATTACTTAGTAACCTTTTGCTGTTTTCACTTTGTTAGCAAAATGTAAGATAATTGATATATTTCTCACCAAGAACTAAAGATACTACCAATTATGCTGTTGCATTTTTAATTACTAGAACAAATGCTTACACATTTTGTAAATACCATGCCTTCTGAAATTTGACAATTTTACCCAAGATACAGTCACATTAATTATAAAAGCTAAGATAGTTCTTTTGCATCTTGAACTATATTACATCTTTTCAAGTTAGATGCGAAAATGCAGAATGTAAATCCTGGGGATAATAAGGCCAGTTTGGAAGGGAAGAGTAAAAGATGAGCACAGAAAAATAAAATAGTATCAGACTATAGCAGTTCTTGAGTTCCAGAAAAAGGAATTTGAATTTTCATCAGAAAGCAAAAAGACAAAAGTCAACAAGATTTTTTTTTTTAGTAGAGGAGTGATCTGACCAGACACTGTAAAACAAAGATGAGTCTGACAGTGGACTAGAAAATGAATTTGTAGACAACAAAGGTGGGAAGACCTGCTAGTAGGTTACTGTAATGGTCTAAATGGATGGCTAAGCCTATATCAGGTGGTGGTAGTGGGAAGGGATAGATGTTAAATACTTGGGAGATAAAATGTTGATGGCCTGACAAGATACTGTTTCCACTTCATGATTTTTAGGAAAAAAAAAATTGTTAGCAATCTCTGTGTAGTAAGATTTGTTGCACATCAGGACCACTTCTAGCTCTTTGATACCATAAATTTTTGTAGTCTACTAAGTAGCACATATTTGGTTTTCTTATAATTTCTACAAACAATATTGACATTGAGATTTATCACTTGGATGTTTTTTGCACAATGCCTTTTGGTTTGCAACAATTTCACTTGATTTTGCTATATCAATGTGATTGCTGGCAGATGAACTTTTGGGCTCTCTTCTTGACTATTTTGGGCTTTACAGTTTAGTTCAGGGCAGGCATGTCACTGGCAGTACTGAAGGGGAGAAGAGGCTAGAAGAGAGACACTGACAAAGAAAAGAGGGAGCTTGTATAAAAATATTCTTAAAAATTAAGTAATTTCAACTGGTTGAGACTTTAAATACTATACCATGTCAAAGACACCTGAATAATATTTTACTTTTGCAACTTCAGTTTAAATTTGCTTGTTGACTAAAGACTTTAAGGATTTAAAATGCAGATTAGTTTATCAGGGTGGTGGTAAATCCATTTCACTTGTCTAGATTAGATTTGTGATTACTCCAGGTTATCAGGTAAAAAGATACTGTATTTATTAGCTAGTGTTATGAATGGACTTACCTTCCTTTGCAAATGATCTACAAAGTAGTCCAAGAGCTTTCACTTCACTAACAAGTTCTAGGATCACAGATCTAAAAGCTGGAAGAAACCTCACAAACCATCTAATCAAATCCCACCATTTTACAGATTAAGAAAGGGATGTGTGGAAAGGATAAGTGACTTGTCCAAGATTTCACAAGTAGTACATATTAGTTAGATCTTTGTTTCAGAATCAAGATTAGCCTTCAGCAATTCATGAGTTCAGGAGAAGTTTTGAGTCATATATCTAACAATCTATGTTGTATGTATGTGAATGTATGTATATACTTATGTATGCATGAGGAGAACTATGATTTTATTGGTTCAGGGAATTGTTATGGTAAAAACTTCCTTTACCAATGCAGATTGGTTTTAGAGACATGGCTTGGACACTGAGAAGCTAAACATGCCCATGGTCACATGTCTGGTATGTGTCAAGGGACAAGTACTTGAACCCTGGAATTCCTGACTATGGAGTAGGCTCTCTAGCCATTGTATCACACTGCCTCTTAACAATTATGTTACTGACAAATACTATGCTCATTTACATATAAGGAATCGGATGCTCCAAAAGCATATGACACACTGCTAAGCATCTGAGAAAGGACAGGTCTTCCTGACACCAAGTCTAATAGTGCTCTAATCCATCCCTCAACAATGAATGCTCCTTCTCCTCTTCTCTCAGTCTCTTCTTTACGTCTGTTTATTTTGAAAGAAAATTATTTGGGGCGGCTAGGTGGCACAGTGAATAGAGTGCTGGACCCGGAGTCAGGAGAACCTGAGTTCGGATCCGGCCTCAGACACTTAACACACACGTAACAAAAAACCTAGCCATGTGACCTTGGGCAAGTTACTTAATCCCAATTGCCCTCCAAAATAAATAAATAAACAAATAAATTTAAAAAAGAAAGAAAATTATTTAAATTTCACTACCAAAGCAAAAATTGAAAGAATGTGCAGTTGTTACATACACGATCTTATTTGAGTCTCTCAACAACAGTGCAATAGATAGGCACTATAAGTACTATCCCTATTTTACAGGTGAGGAAACTGAGTCAGTAAGTATATATTTTGTGCTCATGGTCACACAGCCATGTAATATTCAGAGACAAGATTCAAACCCAGGTTTGAATGAATTAAGTTTAAATCTAGTACTATATAGTCATCTTTTGCTTATATAATATATAACAAGATACACAAGTAATCAAAATCAACAAAAAATCCCAAACTCTCTATTTCGTTATTAGTTTCAATCATTTCTAAGTAAATTTTTGGAGGAATTGCTGACAAGCAGCAATTACTTATTTGACTTTTTTCAACTCTCACTGCTCATCTCCTTCCCCACCCTCCCAATAATAACTAAATAAAATGGTCAGTTGGGAGAAAAATAGAAAGGCTGGCACATGATTCCAAAAAATGATTCATGTGTAGAATATTGTTATGATATGAATAGCCATTAAAACTTTAATTGGGCCCAAATGCCCATAGCACTCTTAGCAAACATAGCAATCAAACCTTATTCTAAGCTCCCTACAAATTAATTCTTATCTATTCACCCTTAAAACTTTTCCTTTAGATATTTTCTATTCACAGATAGTTGTTTGTTTTCCACCAAATTTTATGTTCTGAGCCTCAAAAGTGGAACAGAAATATTACGTGAGCAATGTAAGTATTTTTAAAGACAAGTTAGTAACTGAACAAAGATGAGAATGTAAGCTCCCAATTCAATGAAATATTAATTAAATACCTACTATGTGCAGGGAGACAAGAGCAAGTGTGACTCAATCATTAGGTCAGGGACTGTATTATTATCCTCTGATGTTTACTATCCTCTTATGTTTATTATCCTCTGTTCTAGCAAAGAGAAATGAAAAGATTGGTAGTTATTGGTATAAGTGTGGGAAAGAGAAAAATTACAAGATCTAAAGATAGTAGTTCAAGTAACCTGTTGATCAACTCGCCTGAGTTACAGGTCCTACTGATTATCAGGTCTGCCTTTGGCACTGTGCCCCTAAGCTCCTAGTCACTTAAGGAAAGAAAGAAAGCTACAAGGCTTTTGATATGATCAATGAGTGCTACCTGCAAGATAATAAAAAAGCAAGGAGCACAGACACCACAACAGAACTAGTATTGCATCCATTTCCAAAGACACTTGGTAGTTGCCATGAGTACCTCTGGAAAAATTCACAGAAGATGAAAAAATGAATAGCTTTTGTATTTAAAAAGGAAAATTACCTCTTCAGTCATATTAAAAAAAAAAGCTTAGGAATCACTGCCCTATATCCTCCTTCCTTCCTCCATAGTCACATCCACTGGAATGGAATGCTATTGTATGGATGAACAAGGGTATAATTCAAAAATACAAAACAAAAAATTGTACTGGCTAAAATAACATAATCTTTGGTTTAACGTCATTTCTTTGACTGTCAATACTAGTCACACACACAGAGAGAGCTGATATTTTAAGAAGCAAACCTTCTCCTTTCCTCCCAAAAGGGTGTCTGCTTTGACATTTTTCTGTTAAATAAAAATACAAGACCGAATGTTACAACATCATAGTTCAATGGTAGAATAATGCTGATATAGTTGAATACAGTGTGTGTACTTAAGGCTCTGGTAAACCAAGCATCTTGATTTGGGGAGGCAAGGATGGAAGTATGGAAAAATGTGGGGTACCTAAAAAGATCACTCACTAAGTAAAAATAGTGGCAAACTACATTTAAAGTTATAAAGACATTACATTATTAAGACAAATAATGTCTTGAAAAGTGGTACATCACAGTAGCAACTTTTGAAATGTCAAATTTCCTAAAATTCATATACAATTATAAAGAAATTAGAGTAAAGATCGACAGCATCTCAATCTGAGTGCTTTTAATCTTTAAGTCCAGGCAAATAAAAGTCAGCCAAAAGTAACATTTAATACCTTTGTCTTAGCTCCTGCCAATTCAGAGAGTAAATACTCCTTTCAAGCAGGAATCTGACAACAAAATAAGAACATAACAGAGTTGGGGGGGGGCGGGAATGAACAATTTAAAAATTGTAACTTCCTGCACACTCAAAGCAAAAATACTGAGAATGTAAATTTCTTTAGAAGTTAACATATCTATCATTATATACTACACACCATCCTCTACACATCAGGATCTCAAATCATTAAAGTGGTGGTAATTCAAATACTAGTTCAATTTCAATGCTAAATTATGGTCAATTTTTAGGAATTATTTCATGAATTAATAATGCAGCAGATTTAAGGGTGATTGGATTGTTAAGTACCTTTTCAATAATAAAAGAAAAAAGAACTTGTGTGTCTTTGGATGACCTGATGTGCAAGAATAAAAAATGGTACAATCAGCTCATATTCAGTGAAATAATAGGGTAACAATTTCAGTTCTCTCAGATGTCATATACAATAACAGTTCTATTACCACAACATTTATCCCACTCACTCTGGGGGGCAGTAAGGGTAGTGGAGAGAGAACTTGGATTCAAGTCCCACCTTTGACATATGGTAGGTGTGGGGCAAGTCTCTTAATCCCTCTCTACCACACATAATGTGTAGAAAGTACTGATTTGTATTGGTATATGGGGTTAGTCCTTCCAGGGGTAGGCAACCTGTGGCCTCAAGGCCACTCGTAGCCCTCTAGGTCCTGAAGTATGGCTTCTTTGACTGAATACAAACTTCACAAAACGAAGCCTTTTATTAAGATTTATTTATTCATTGAATGAAATTCACATGTCCAGATCCAGTCCCAGTCTCTGGAGGCAACAACTGAATCAGATTCAGAATACACAAATGGCCAGTGTATTAAAAGCACTGGTCAAAGATTCTAGAAACCAGGGTACTGATTCTAGTTGTCACTTACCAGCAGAACAACTTTGGATAAGTCACTTAAACTTATTGAAGATGTAAAAAAAGGATTTGTTTCTTAAAGCATGGAATAACCTGAGCTCCTATAGCTGACACTCCTTCCAAATCTAAAGTTTTATGATTCTGAAGTTCCATTAACTTAAAGGAATTGTTTTAAGGGCAGCAGCTTAGCTTAATTTAAAAAATGTGTTAACACTGGACTGGAATTCAAAAGACCTTGGTTTGAATTCTCCCTGCTACTTACTAGCTGGATGACTCTGGGCAAGTCTCCATTTAGTTAGTGATATATATAATATCTGTACTATCTAACAGGGTTATCATGAGGATGAAATCAGGTAATACTTGTAAAACCCTTTATAAAAATAAACAAAATGTATATAAATAAGAGATTATTTGGTAAGTGTCCATTTCCTTATTATCCCCCCACCCCAAGAAGCTTACATTTAGTGAAAGTCTGAGGAAGACTAAATTCTACAGTAACATTTCTGAGAATGTGGAAAAAAAAAAACTGGGCTCTATTGCTTTTCCCCAATTCTCTGTCAATACCTTTCTGCTCCTGTTACTTTCTTCCCCATTCCCCCAAATATCAACATAACAAAATCATATCACTTCAATTATTCAAAAATATAGGAGTTCACTCCAAATCTCCCTCTACCTTCTACCAACGGAGTCACAGTTTAGCGAATGGTCTCCCTGAGTTGTGGGTTTAAAAAAAAGTCATTAGTTGATGACTTAAACGTCTGGTGATGATCCTCTCCAAAATTAACTAGTCTAATTGTTGGATAACAATGATAATTCTCAATTCTACAGAACTTCAAAGTTTAAAAGTCTGTCAATGCCCTCAAAATCATAATAATGATCAAATATGCTCTCGTTTACCCTCGAAATGACTAATATCTGTCTGGCTGAGGCACTCACGACTTGCCAATGCTACCTAGATGACAACTTCTAGAATTTTAAATATATCTTTAAAATAGCTAACAACAGCTTACAAAACCCACCAAAATTCTTCCGGTTTTAGCCCTTCCGCTGATGGCAGAGGTGAATAACTCCTCGGGCTTAGTTACTTCTAACAAAGTAGCTGTCAACCGTCAAATGCAAGGGCATGGAAAAGAAAAGAACCTGCAGCTGCAACATAGTAGCCACTCAAAGGGAAATCCCAGGGAAAAGGTCCGAGGTCACTTAAATGTAACGATTATAATCCTAGCAATCACAACAGTACAGCAGCGATGCCCCCAGAGCTTTGGGGGCGCCCGGAGCCCCGCACCCTGCCCGTCTGCCCACTCACCCCCGTTCCAGCCCCGGGCCGTGCGTGACCTCTGCCCCAGTCCCCGGCCCAGCCCGGGCGGCAGCAGCGGCGGCTTCAACGCGGGGGCTCTGGCCGGGGAGGCTCGTCCGTCTCGTCCCGTCCCGTCCGGTCCGGTCCCTCCCGGAGGGCTCGGGCCGCTGGCGGACGGTCTCCCTCGGCCCGCGGCTCGGTGCAGGCAGGACTAGGCGAAGAAGCCGCTGGCCCGAGCTGGCCGCCCGCCCGCCCTGCCTCGCGAGGCCCGCGGCTGTCGCCTCTCACCTGAGCGGCTCCTGCGCTTCTCCCGGTGCCGGTCACTCTCGTAGAAGCCCAGGGTCTCCGTGAGCTGGGGCGGCGGGGGCCCGTTGACGCCGCCACTGCCGCCGCCGCCGGGGCCCGAGGAAAAGCGGTGGCTGCTGCTGCTGCCGCCGCCGGGGCCGGAGCCGCCTCCGGCCAGTGGTTGCTCCACTTCGCCGCGGTTGTCCCGGTCCTTGCTGTCCCTGCCGCCGCCCGGGATGGCTGTGGCGCCGGCGGCCGTGTCGCCGACACCCGCCATGTTCGCCGCCTGAACACAACAAACTGTCCCCGACACCTCCTCCTCCTTCTCCTCCTCCCCTCCCTCTCCTCCCCCCCCCCTCCTCCTCCCCCTCCTCCCCCCGCCCTTTCACTCCTGCCCGAGTTCCCCCGCCCTCACCCGAGGAGCCTTCGCCTTCGAGCGCCGCGGGCGCGGGCCTTTGGCGTCAACGGCCGCGCGACCCAACGCCGGCGCGTAAGGAGCCCTGGCCGCCGCTGCCGCAGCCGCCGCCGCCATTTTGTTCCGTGCGCGCCGCGAGTTCTGTGGTGCTCCCTTGCGGCCGGGCTTCCCTTCTTCCGAAAGTCTCACTAGAGCATTAGGAAGAAAACCCGAGGTTCGTGGAGTTGGGGTTGAGGAAGGAGCTCAGACTTTGGGTGGGTGGCCCCTTGGCGGGCCGTGAGGAGAGCGCGACCCCAGGGCAGGCGAGGAGCCACCTGGTCCCGACGCGGGCCCAAAGATCCGAAGCTGCCCACGCCCGGCAGAAGCCTCAGTCCGAGCTTCATCGAGATCCCCGCCCCTAGAGCCCCATCTCCCGCAGCAGGTGCCACCTTGCCTGGTGATGCGGGTCCGCCCGGAGTTAGAAAGGGCCCGTAGACATCATCAGTCAGTCAACAAACACTTATTAATAGTCTGTGTGGCAGACAGGCCGGCTAGGCGATCTGGGACACAGACAGAAAACAGACCCTGCCTTCCAGGACCCTGCTTTACAGATAAGGAAAGAGCTTTCCCAAGGGGTGAAGCGACTTCATAAGGGCAGATGCTGGGTTTAAGCCTTGGTTTTGTAAACACCGGAATAACCAGGGCCGTTCTTGGAGATGTCTTTAAATAAAATTGAGGGTTTGCTTTACTCCTTAGAAATATTGTTAAATTTTGGTCTTTCAACTGTTCAACTCCCAAGTGCAGGATTCTTCTGCCTGGGCAGGTAGATGGATAGAGTACTGGGCCAGGGGGGAGACCCTAGTTCAGATGTGACCTCAAGACATTGTGACCTTGGGCAAGTCATTTAACCTCTGCCTCAGTTTCCTCATCTGTAAAATGCGGATAATGATAGTACCTACCTCTCAGGGTCCTGAGGATCAACTGAGATAATAATTGTAAAGCACTTTTCAAGGTGCCTAGCAAAGCTAGGTAGGCACTATATAAATGTTAGTATTGTTTTAACCAAGACTTGAAACCCTTAATGAGTTTGCTAGAGGCAGTTAGCTGAAGCATATAGAATTTAAATCTAGTCTCAGGCTTCTGGCTGTGTGACTTAACTTTAATCACTTAAGTCACTTAACCTCTGTTCAATTCAGTCTTGGCACATAGGAAGCACTATATAAATTTTAGCTATTCTATAGCACACTGCCTTTTGAAAACACATAGCAAGACCCAGCCCCATACCACAGAAAAGGCAAATCTTAACCCAGATTTCTTTAGAATATTCTGCCTGGGATAGTAGTTATGCATCTATGTTTCTAATACATATTAAGAAGTCAGCTTCTTGCAGTGAGGAATGGGCTTAGGCTTTTGGATCACTATATTATAGCTAGAATTATAAGCCTTTTCATTTTATATGAGGAAATAAGCCTAGACAGTAGGAGAGACTTACGTGCTCAAGGTTACAGTGACAAAGCTGAGGTCTCAGTCTGAAGTTTTCTAATTCAAGGCCAAAGCACTTTACACTGTATCACGATTGGTTTGTTGATTAATTATTTGCTGTAGTACAATGCCCTCATCCAAGAACAAGTCATGGTAAAGTGCACAGGCTGGCAGGAAGTCATCTAACTCTAGGTCACTTACGCTATGTAACTTTTGGAGTTGACAAAGCGCAGTCACCTCACCTTATTGGAATTATCCAGCAACTTCATCTATCCAATGGTAGATACCATCTACCAGGATACCTGGACAGAAATTGTACAGCCTTTGGAAGTACTGTACTGGCTACAGGCCAATAGATAAGTGATAAGTTGTGTTTTAATCAACACATAAAGAAATATAAGGAGACAAACAAATATGAAAGAGGGCCAGAAGTTGTAGAAATTAAAGATTATATACCTCATAAGTAAAATTGAAAAATGTTAGAGATAGTCTAGAAAGGAGACAAAAGGTAAAATATTCTGGGGCCATTTTCAGCAGGGGTAAATAGCCTTAAATAACTTATTAGGCCTCACTGCATGTATATCATAATATAGAAACATATAGTTGTAATAATAAGTTGTCAGTAACAGATAAATGCCCATTGTAGTCTAAGTAGGAAAGCAAATGTGCAATAGTTTAGAGCAATTTCGGTCCAAAGGGGTTAAAAAGAAAAACAAACATTGTTTTGGCAAGATAGGTAGGGTAAGCCTTTACCTATTCAGAAAACTTCAGAATTTCTTAGTCCCCAAGCATTCTACATGTTGCACTACATTTTTGTATTAAGAATGGGAAGACATCTTTTAAGGCTGCACAAACAGTACCTTCAATGACTAGCTTCTTGAGTATTTTTAGATAACTTAGAACTTGTAGAGAACTTAGAGGTCATCCAGAGCAATTCCCTCATTTTACATAGGAAAACACTCAACAGGTTAGAGCACTGAGTCACATCTAATAAAATCAACTTTAAGGGATAAATACAAGACAAACACTTGAATAAAAAGAAAATCAACTCCATAAGCATAAAATGGAAGCATGGATAATAATTCTGAAAGGTGTCTGGGAATTTAAGTGGACTGCAAGCTCAAGTGAGTCAGCACTGTAATATGGCAGCCAAAAACCCCAAAACCTGCTGTGATCTTGGAGGCTCACTTCCAGGAACAGATTGGTGATAATTGCATTGTATTCTGCCCTTGTCAGATGTGTCATCTGGAATAATTTTAGTTTGGGTGCTATCATTTAGTAAGAATATTGATGAGCTAGATAGTGTCCAGAAGAGATCAGTCAATAAATATTAAGTACCTACTAAGTGTTGAGGATACAAAGGAAGGCAAGAGACAGTCCCTGCTCTAAAGGAGGCCCCAGTTTAGTTAGGGGAGACTACACAAAAAGAAACTAAAGGGGTAGTGGTGGTGAAGAGAGGTTACACAGCTCCAGGGCATGAAAAAGGCCTGCATCTGGGATGGGAAATGCTTTGAGTTAGGTGAATGTTTCTGAACTGATTTCACCTTGTAAAATGATGATTTCTGGAGATCATGAAGCCCAGGAAACAACTGGGTGGGACAATGACAAGGCTAATTCCCTAGGTGCCCTCCTTAAGTGGCAGAAGATGTAGGATGAGCTCTCCAATGCCTATCCATCTTCTCCAATGGGAGGCAGGGAGAGGTCCCAGGGGCTAGGGGTGCAGAGGAAGTGTGAGTTTGGGAGTAAGGGATAAGACCTTGAGTTTATAACAAGGACTGGTTGAAATGACTGGGCATCTTGAAAAAAAAAAGGGGGACATGGTAGCAGCGTTCAAGTATTTGAAGGACTGTCATGTAGTGGAATGTAGGGCTAGTTTTGTTTGGCACTAGAGAACCAAGAGCAATCAGTGGAAGTTACAAAGAGACAAATTTAATCTTAATGTCAGAAGAAAACCCTTACCCTCAGAGCTGTGCAATGGCTTTTCTAAGAGATAGTGGATTCCCTCTCCTTGGAGGTCTTCAAATAGTCTGGATAACTACTTGTTGATTGCATTGTAGTATCATGGGTTGACCTGGGTGGGTACTCAGCACCTTCTAATTCTGAAATTTAAGAGGTTAAGAGGTGTAGAGACTTCCTCTAGATCACACAGCTAAGCATAGAATTGAAATAACTGTTGGTGACTGACTTCTTTCTAGTCAACTTTTTCCCTTTGTATTTAGGTAGCTAGGTGGGTGGCACAGTGTGGGACTTGGAGTCAGGAAAACCTGAGTTCCAATTCTCCTCACATGTTTATTTGCTGTGACCCTAGATAAGTCACTCAGTCTCTCTGTGTCTCAGTTTTCTCATCTGTAAAATGAGGATAACAATAGCACCTGCCTCACAGGATTGTTGTGAAGATCAAATTCATTAATGCATATTTAGTGCTTTGTAAACCTTAAGACACTGTATAAATGCTAGCTCTCAGAAGTTGCTGGTCCTCAAAGGTCCTAAAACTTCTATCCTTTTGGCATGAAGAATAAGATTATCTACCCCACTGGAGACTGAGAGAACCACAAATGAACTCCATTTTACGACAACAGAAACATAGATTCAGAGCTAATCCAATTCAGTCATTTATAGATATGGATACTCCCCAGAAGTTGTAACTTGACCAAGGTCACACATCTAATAAATCATACTGGAATTTGACATCAGGTCTTCTAACTTCAAATCCAGTGTTTTTCACCTGATGCCATATTTTAGAGAGGCAAAAGCAGCTTATTTTTATTGCCTATGCAAAGAGATGTGATATATCCCAATTTCTTCCTCCCCAGCACATATCGAAGCCATGGAAAACTATCTGGTGAAAATTAGGTTTACAACAACTTATACCATAAAGTGTAATAAAACTCCAAATGGACATGTGACCTGGATATTAAACATCATACCATAAAAAAAAAATTTAGAAGAGACCCAGATTAGATACCTTTCACAGTTAGTAGGCTTGGGGATAAAGTAACAGAACAAGTAACAGGTAATCACAAAAATAAATTTTACAATAATCATAGTAAGTGCTTTATAAAGGCTTTATTCATTTATTCAAAATAACTTCCCTGGAATCTCTTTGCCTCCTAGACATGGCATCTTGTACTCCCACTATCTGTCATGCTGCTACACATGTATCCATTCCTGACACACATTCTGTCTCATGCTCTTGCAACAGAAACCAACTCTGCTTTTCCATGCAAGGAAATGTGTCAATTGATCAAACCTTCATTGGCCATCTTATGATCCGAGGCCAAAAGACCACTGCGTTTTCTTCTTCTTTAAAATGTAAGCTCCCAGAGGGCAGAGACTGTTGAGCTTTTTGTATATATATCCCTAACAATTAGCCAAGTTCGTGGCTTATTAAAATACCTTTTCATTCATTCATAGTCTAGATTACATAAAAATAGAAAAACTTTTTACAAAATTACTGCAATTAGTGGATAGAAAGCCAGGCTTGGAGTCAGGAAGACTCATCTTTTTGAGACATCTAGTAGTGTGACCCTGGACAAGTCACTTAACTCTGTTTGTCTCAGTTTCCTCATCTGTAAAATGAGCTGGAGATAAAAATATCAAACCACTCCACCATCTTGGCCAAGAAAATCCCAAATAGGGTCATGAAGAGTCAGACACAACTGAAAAAAGAAATGACAGCAGCAGCAACAGAATAAAAATAGAATTGGTCGTTTGAAAAGTAATCTGTTATATTTCTGCAAAGGGTCTGATATCCAAGATATGCAGGCAACAATCACATATAAAACCAAAAATCTATTTCCCCATAGATGTAAGTAAACAATGTATGTGAACAAATAGTTATCAAAAGAATTGCTAACTATATGAGATGCTGGTAAGAGAAATGCAAATCAAAACAATTCAGGTTTCACTCATTAATCAGCAAAATGACAAAGTTAGCAAAATTGTAATCAGTATTGTAGGATGTATAGAAAGACAGGAACACTGATGTAATGTACTGTTGGTGGAATTGTAATTGTTTTGATCATTCTGGGATTCTATTTTGATTAGATGAAGAAAGCGAATAAAACGGCCATACCCTTTGATCCCGAAATCTTACTGCTAGGCACATACACTTAGGAGGATAATAACAAAAAGAATTGTCTATACCAAAATATATGATAGCAAAGAACTGGAAACAAGAGATGCCCATAGTTTGGGGAATGGCAAAACCAAGTTTTTCTTCATAAATGTAATGGAATATATTTGTAAGAAATTGTCACCACAGAGGAACATGGGAAGATATAAATTAATGCCAAGTGAAATAAGCAGAACCCAAAAAAACAACATATTTACTGACTAAATATAAATGGAAAGAACAACAACTAAATAATCGAAAATGAGTGCTGTGAAATTGTAATGATGCAACTTGTCCCCCAAGAAGAGACATGAGAAGGTACCTTACCTGCTTTGTTAATGGATGGCATATGGAGTGTTATATGTAGTATATTTTTTTCTGCATGTTGGTTTTAAAGAACTCCTCCCACTCCCCTTATTCTTTGTTATAAGAGATGACTTTCTGGGAAGGGAGATGAGAAATATTAGGAAGTGTAGGTGATAAAAAAACAAAATATGAGCCAAATTTATTTCTTAAAATAAGACAAAGAGGAATCACTATAGATTAAAATAAATATTTGATAACTCTTGGATTACTATCAGGAGATAGAAACAACAGAGAGACACAGCTCATCAAAGATGTTTGTTCCTGTTGTCAAAGATGTCCAGAACAGAGTCCAATGAAAGAAGATTCCCTATAATTAATGAGATCCTAATAGGACCACAGTTCTAGAGTTGGAAGAGATTTCAGAGATCAGCCCCCTCATTGTTCACACGAGGAAACATGCTCAGGGAAATTTAAATTATTTGCCCAAAGTCAGACCAAGAATCAGAGACAGTATTTGCACCCAGATCTTCTAACTAGAGTCAGTGCTATTTCCACTATACCATACTGCCTCCTTTAGATATTCCAATTTAGCATCAATCTGATTGCATCAAATCCTACAATTTTTAAGACTTCTAAAGGAGACCCAAATCACTCAAAATAGTTTTACCTAATTCACATGGGAAAATCTAAATAAATGTAGAATATTTACTATCCATACTATGTGAGAAAGAATATGGCATAGTAGGTTGTATACTGGACCTAGAGTTAGAAAGATCCCACATCTTGCCTCATACACTTATTAGCTTACCCTAGGCAAGTCACTTGACTCCCTTTTGCTTCAGCTTCCTCATCTGTAAAATGAGGAACTGAACTAGGTAGTCTTTAAGATTCCTTCTTTTAAAGCTAGGATCATGTGATTTGTAATTGGATGGATGACCCAAATTCTTCTATCTTCTATCTATTATACCCCAAAACTGCAAGTGGACAGTGAGCTGGACCCCAAGTTGCAGGAGGAGACAAAACGATTAGAGTACCTTTTGGAAATCATGTATTGCTTTCAATTATTGGACCCTTCAGTCAGAATTGGTTTATAGCTGGAATCGTTTCTGTGTTAAAGAGGATAACCACCAGCAGGGGATGAGAGCAACCCCTGGCCTGGTTTGCTAGAAGATGTGGACCTGGAGGAATCTGCAGTGTAGAATAGAGGCGAAGATGAAATGCTTCATAGTTTAATGTTTTAAGTCAATTTGCAAGGGCATAAAAATTTATTAGTGCTGCTTAAGTCTTTGTTAATGCATACTTGTGACTCTTTTATGTTAAGCATTCCTTTTGTATGGTAGAAATAAATAGCTTTCCTATATCTGATTTACATTTACTTTTTCTTTCCACTACCACTACCATCACCACCATCCAATTTGGCTACATTAGCTTTAAATGATGTTTCCCTAGAGTTCCAGGGTAGAGAGTGTGAAGAGCTAGGAAGTGAGAGAAAGAGAACCTGATGACTCTCTCTAGAGGGTCAAGGACACTGCTACCCTGTTCACCCACCCACCCCCACTTAACTTGGTCTTTGTGCATAGCTCCAGAGCTGAGAGGGACCCATTAATGGAGAGGGAGAGAATGAGTGCCCAAGACTAGGGGGCCAGTATCAGGTTGTTGTTTTTTTTTGCCTTGTCACAAATGTTACCAATGAAAAATGCAAAAGAAGTGTCATAATGTCACCATAATACCCTGGAAAAGATGAGCAGATCACACACAGACACATGATGTTCAGAGAGCTAGAGGATGTCCTTAGCATTTTGATTTACAGGAGAACAAGAACAAGAGTTTCATATGATAGACATCAGTGGCATTAACAGAGGGAATACCCATATTGATGAGGTCAGATTAAAGCACTGAACGAGTTATGATAATCTAAAAAGAGGCAGTATGGTATGGTAGATAGAAAGCTGGCTTCAGAGTGGGGAAGAACTTAAGTTCAAGTTCAGCTTTTGGCATATACTGACTGTGGAATCCTGAGCAAATTATTTAGCCTCTCTGTGTTCCAGGAAACTCTTTAAAGACTACAACCTGTAGACCAATTGCAAATCTAATAGAAGTTTCCTCATTGGGAATTTCCTACATCTATGAAACCACTAGTCTTACCCCTCTTCCCATTCATCTACCATACCTTACAAAATGACAAATTTCATGAATAGGTACATAAAATCAGTAATTTGATGGTGTATCCTACTGTTTCTTAGATGTGGGATAGGACATAATAAACATTGTGTTTTTTGTCTTTAATCTCCAAGTGACTAGCATAATGCCTGGCACATAGTAAGCACTTAATAAGTGCTTGTTGATTGATTGTACAGCAAAAGAAGAAAAAATAATTTTAAAAAATACATGATTTGTTCACTCAAGGAATTTAGTCTGGGGTAGAAAGAACTGAGGACAAACACAAGGGAGGACAGGCCAACATTAAGGTGTCAAAATTAAAAACGGTATGTGAGCAATTGCTAAATTGTATTATAACTTTACAAATTCTATAGAGATCTATAGAAGTCAAACATCATTGTGGCCTAGAGCAGTTACAGAAGCCTTTTCTATAAACATAATTCTCCAAATGGTTTGGTTTGCTTCTCTGCCTCAGTTTTTTAAACTAAAGAAGTATTTTACATATCAGGGTACTTATAAATGAGTACATTTATATGATTGCCCCCCCATTCAGTGCAACAATATTAAATAATTTTCCACTATTCAATATAGCATTAATTTAATTTAGCAAACATTAAGCACTTAGTACACTGAGATTGACATTGGGAATATGAAGTTTAAAAATGGCATGGTCTCCAACTTCAAGTAGTTTGTAATCTAATAGTATGACTATAAACTAATAGTGTGGCTAAGATATGTAAAAAAATTATGATCAAAGGTAGGATGTAAAAAGAGCAAATAGGTCTAGACAAAGTGCTCTAAGAAATTTGAGGAAGGAAAGATCATTTTCAGGAGGGGGAAGACCAAAGAAGACACCATGAAAGAAGTGGCATTTGAGTTCTTGAAATAAATAATTTGTATTTATTTAGTGCTTTAAGATTTTAAAATCATCATCATCATCAATATCAATAATAATAATATTTAGCACTTTAAGTTTGCAAAGCACTATATATGTATATGTGTGGAGAGATGGAGTGTCTTACTTATTTTTTTTTTAATTAATTTGTTTCCTTTTAGTTTACAGGATTCAATTCCACAATTCCTTGAATTTCACATTTTGTCCCCCCCTTCCCCCCATGGTGGCTTATAGTCAAGTATAGGATCTGTAAATACTTTCACATTATACATTAGTCAGGTTATAAGGATGGATTGTACCAGCAGAGTGTCTTACTTGTGCAACAGCCAGAAGGCCAGTGTGACTGGGACATAATGAGACCCTGAACAAAGGTGGTGATAGTGAGAGTGCAAGGGAGTAAACAGATGCAGGAAATACTACCAAGGCAGAATTCATTGGAAATGACAATTTCCTGCCTGAATGTCAAGGATAAAAGAAGTAAGAGATAAAGATGACTGAAGTTTTGAGCTTAGGTGACTAGAGGGTGGTGGTGCCATCAAGGAAATGGGGAAGTTAAGAGGAGGGGCATACTTTGGAGGGTAAGTGATGATTTATATTTTTTAAACATATTGAGTTTGAGTTGGAGATATGCATTTAGATGGAGATGGCCTACTGACAAAAGCAAAACTAGAACTGGAGAGAGAAATTTATGAATCATGTCCATAGAACTGATAATTTAAGCTGTGGAAGGAGATGAGATTCCCAAGGAAGTGTACAGTGTGAGCCTCATGGGATGTGTACACTTAGGGTGTGGAAGGGAAAAGAATATCAAGAAGGAGAAACTGAGAAAGAAAATTTAAGTAAAAGAACCGGAAAGAAAAGTATCACAGAAGCATTGAGAAGAGGTATTTGGCAATTAGGAGATCATTGGTGAATTTGGAAAGGGTCATTTTAATTGAGTTATGAGGAGAGAAGCCAGATTAGGGAAGATGGAGAAGTGAAGTGCCTGGAAAAGTGTTGCAGCAAGCACCCCAGCATCCCCAGGGTGGCTGCCAACACAGGTTCTTAGATCTGCTTTGTTGAAGGAAAGCAACTCAAAATGGGTTAACAAGCTTATCAATCAAACATACATCATTTACCTAGTTCAGGGGAAAAAGGTCAGCACCCTGAACTCGAGAGTATACAGACAGAAGTTACAAAACAGAAAAACATATCAAGCAGACAGGCCTCCAAACTGTCCAACTATTACATCCATACCAAATCACAGTTACCAGAGAGGGAAGCATCAACATCTGGGTTTTTTAAAGCTGGGGGGCTCTCAACAGCTGCCCAGAGTCTCTTCTGGTCAAATCACACAACACTTCTCACAGTGAGCCCCAAAACAAAGTCTCACATCAGGGATTATATAGCCTTCTCCTGGCTCAGAGAATGTAACAACCCTCTTGACCCACTGTCCAATCACAAAGTATCTCCTGAGAAACAAGCCTCCCACCACAGGCTCCAAGTGCACTTAAACCTAGGGGCAAGGAAGATCTTAAAAATTTACATTCCTATAACAAAAAGTCAATTCAGTTAGTTATTAAACTGTAAGTTTTGCAATGGAGGAAAGGGAAGAGATAAGATTTTAGACTGAGATGGCTACAGAATCAAGGGAACAAATTTTTTTTTTTATGAAAGGGGAGACCTGTGCATATTTGTAGGTAGAAAAGGAGCCAGCAAAGAATATCATCATTGAAGATGAGAAAGAAATTAAAATTGATATTAATGAAGCAAAATCATAGAGGAAACAAGTTAAAATAAAAAAGAAAAAGAAGATAATATTGGCAAGGAGAAAAGTTTATATTTTTGATCCTTTGAGAGTAGATCAAGGGAGGAGAAAGGGATAAAGAAAAATTTTTAAATACTGTTGGGAAATATGGTAGTTTAGAAGGCCTATATCAGAGAATAAATGAGACCATTCAGGCAGCCAGTCAGTAAACATTTATCAAATACTTACTATATACCAGGAAATGTGCTAATCCCTTCAGGAATATGCAATGGAGTAAGGGTCATCTTAGTATAGACTATGAAAATGATAAGTGTATGAGTACAAAGAATTGTGTTATCAGCAGTCTAATTTTAGTAACAGTCAAAATGTTTCAATATTAATGTCATAACCATGAAGCAATCTAAATAAATGAATGATATTTCTATATGCACATACTTAATATTAATGTAAGAGTCATACATTAATATTTCTACCTAGTTTAGTTAACAAATATAGCATATATTTTGTCTTTACTTTTGAGATTAATAAAAGATTCAATTTGTAAAATTCTTTAGCTGTATTCTAATTGTTCATAAAAATACCTCTTCAGGTTCCCCAAACTAAAGAGTAATCAATATAGAATTAGAGGACCTCGGTTAAAATTTAAATTCTGCCATATAGCACATATGTGATCTTGGACAAATAATTTCAGTTTTCTGATTCTCAGTTTCATCTGTAAAATGCTCAGAAAGATTAAGTAATCTATTATTGCTAAGCTCTCATCCAGCTCTATGTATACAATTATCATAAACATATTTAGTGTAACTGATAGGTGATGAGCTTTTCCACTATGGCAACTCATGAAATGAAAATACAAAGTGGCTCTTGGTTCCATGCAATCTCCTTTTACATTTTTGGTGGCAGAGTATTGGAAAGGGGAATTGACAGGGCTAAGAATTACACAGTTTTTAGATTATTTTAAGCACAAATTTAACTGGACAAGTTTATATATTGCTGAAGGAACTAAATTATATTAACATTGCAACATGGTACCAATAAAATCACCAATAAGGTTTTTAAAGTACCCATTATATCCTAGGCTCTAGGGACACATATAAAAAATGAAACAATCCCTACTTGTAAGGATCTTATATATCAGAGAAAAGAGCACTGATTCTGGTGTCAGAGGATCTGGGTTCAAATCATTTCTAATGTTTTATGTATGATTTGAGTAAGTCACTTAATACCCATAAATTTAATTTTCTTCATTGTAAAATGAGGGGGTAAGATATTTGCTGAGTTCCCTTTCAGCTGTAGATCTTCAATCTTATTTTCTTACCATAAATAAAATAAAACATCATAAAAGAAGTTGCTGTTAAATGAAAAGGTGGCTCACAAGTTCTCCTTAGAGAGGGAAGAAAGGAGTTGGCAGAGGTGGTTATATTATGCAGCCAAAGAAAATAAGAAACATTACTTTATGGGATATTTGGCCATCAGGGCTTACTTGCAGTGCTTCTGAACATAAGCAAAAAGATCACCATAAAGTTAATTGCTTCTTATGTGCCAACATCTGTTGAAGAGAGTAAAAAGGTATAGAAATCCTGTGAAGAAGTTGAAAAGATCCTCCAAACTCAGTTGACATTAGTCTTGATATTCAGTAACTTCAATGCAAATAGGGGCACAAGAGAGAGAAGCAAAAAATATGGTTAAAGATTAAGAATTCATAAGCCTAACTGATTCAGAAATTTTACATCTATAAAGATTTTCTTTAAGAAGTTGAAAGATAGCACTGATGAGAACCAAATACCACAATTAAATTAAGATAGTCAAATTATAATCCACATAATTTTTATATTTTCTGAATCCAGTTATGTAATGTTTTCAAAATTAAAATAGCAGTAATAATTTCTTTCTTCAGGCTTAAAATATAATTTACATTTTAGAATTGAAATATAGATTAAAATGTCAGAATTAGTAATCAAAAACCATTATTTTAAAAGTGTAACATTTTTAGAATTTACAAAGTAATTTTACAGTTCTTAAACTTTTTTTTAATTGTGAACTTAATCATCAAAACAGTAAAGCATTTTTTTTTTAGGGGGAAGGCAGGACAATTGGGGTTAAGTGACTTGCCCAAGGTCATAAAGCTATTAAGTGTTAAGTGTCTGAGGTAATATTTGAACTCAGGTCCTTCTGACTCCAGGGCCAGTGCTCTGTTCACTGCACCACCTAGCCCCAGTAAGCTTTACTTAAGAGTCTATCATATGCCAAACATTGTGCTAAGCCCCAGGGATACAAAGAAAAGTGAAAATTGCCTCTGCCCTCAAAGATCTCACAATCTGGGGAGATCATCCACAGAGTTATTTTAACCTATGAGGAACAAGAGGGTTATCTAACAGACCAAATTTCTGCCAATACTACTTTTGTTTCAGTTCTGCTAAAAACAAAACATTATGGTCTAAAGCAACTAAATGGCATAAGTGGTTAGAACACTGGAATTCAAGTTAGGAAGACCCAAGAAGATTTGAATCTGGCTTACATAGCAATTATTTTTTTTTCTAGTTCCATTTACTATGGCCCTAAATCAAGTTACCTAACAACCAAGACTGAATGCCACAGTTTCCTAAGTGAAAAATGAAGAATGTGGTCTCATTGGCCTCCATGGTCTCTTCTAACTCTAAACCTCTGATCCAGTGACCAATGCAGAGGGTTTGTATCTAGCTAGAGGTAGCTTCCATGCTCGTCATTTTCTCATAATATGCCATTTATGATCAAACCTAATTAATTAGGATCCTCACATAATGAACACTATTTTAAAGTCCTTTCATATCCCTTATTGACTTCTCTCAATTTTGTGAGATGAGCATTATAGAGGTGGGGATGCTGATGTTCACACAGGTTAAAGATTTATGCAACATAAGAGTAAGTAGGAAAACTGGAAAGAATAATTGATATGGGAATCAGAAGACTTGGATTCCAATGTGTATGTGAATATATACATGTATGTATATACATATATATGTATATATGACTTGGTTAAGTCACTTAATTTTTCTGAGCTTACATTTCATTGAATAATCACATAGTAGTTGCTTAATAAATATTTATTTAATGAATGAATTAAAAAGTCTCTTCTAATCTTTAATACTTTGGTCCTGTGATCCAAGTCTCCTGGTTTATTCCTCTTGCCGCTAAACCCACTGGTTTTGATTCTGCATCACAGGATTACAAAAGAATTTACTCTATAAGAAATTTGGCTTCTTTAAGCTTATTTTATTATTCATGACAGATCACTTCACTGAGCCTCAATTGCCCAATCTTTTAGGTACCTTCCAACAATAATATTCTGTAATTGTCACCCATAGTTCTTTTCTTTTTGTTTTGGACCAAGTTACTAGATTGCTAGTTTGGGGAGAGTGCCTCACAAATAATTTACCTAGGCTTTACTAAGGCATTTAAGAAAGTGCCAGAGGTAACACAATTGAAAGGATATTAAGAGATCATTACAAGATGTTTGAAGAAGCTACCAAAAGCATGGAAATATTGTTAGGTCTGATTAATATATAAATATGATTGAGATAACATAAGTACTGAATTATATGTTAATTCTCTCCTCCATTCAAAAGCTTTATGAGTCATCTATATCTGAATTGGGGGCATATTAATAAGGAACAAAACAGGATTGCCTTTAGGAAACTGGAAAGCTCCTTTAATAACCCAAACTTCTCCCAGAAACAAAGGCCTATCCCATGTTTTTGACACTAGTGTCAGTGGTATGATGGCAAAGCTTTCCATTGTTAACATTTTCTTTATCACTTTCTTAAGTGTAGGTGATCATCAAAACAATAAATCATGCCCAGATTCATAGCATTTGCTTATCTTTGAGATGTAAATATTCACATTGAGAATTTAACAATTAGCTCTTGTGAGCTGGTTTGAGGTGACCCCAAGATCCCACTGCCAGTATTCACTGGTATTTCTATATGACTGTGAAACATGGAATATAATTGTTTCCAAAGAATTAAGAAAATTAGTATCATACAAGTGTCATTGGAGAGGGACACTCTACATTTGAAAAGATTGATACATATAACAAATAAGCAGCTTTGAAGAACAGGACTTAAGGATATCATCATGAAAATTTACAACAGACAAAGAAGATGGGCTGGTAATTTTTTGAGGATAAAGTGAAAGAGGTGAATGGCTTAAGTGTTCCACTTGGTGTCTTTGAGATGTTAGGAAAAAGAGAAGGAGGTTTCCAGGACATTTTTGGTGGTCTCCCTTTGGCAAACTTATGGAAGGACATAAACAAGTGTCACGTGGAGTGAGTAGACATGAATAGGTTGTGCAGATTGGGAGGGAGCATTCCCTCCTAAATTGGTGATATTATAAATCTATTTGAGTATTTAAACTAACATCTGCTTTGCTAATTTAAGCAGTAAAAATTTAAAAGATTTGTTTTATGTGGAAATGCTGTTGCCTTTTCTTATGGATCATCACCAGTTACCTATTCCCAAGGTTAAAAAAGTTGTTTACTAGAAAATAAAGTTTGAACGTTAGCTCGAATATTTCAGTGTCCTTTAAAACATTTAAAAAGGTGAAAGCTTACCAACCTTTTGATTTGTCACTATTTCTGAAGAATAAGAACCTTTCAAAAAGTATAAGAATTCCATCTACTAAGGAGGCATCATGTAATATTTTGGATGGTATATTTATGGAATTATATTACAAGGCACAAATTCAATTTATATGCTAATGAGCTTTGGTAACAAATTCCATTAGAAGATTAAAGAAAACAAATTCAACATTCCTTCAACAAATATTTATTGAATGCCTACTATGTGCAAGAATCTGTGCTAGGTACAAATGATAAAAGGAAATTCCACCAGTAGAAAATAAACTGAACAATATGCAGGAGAATGAATGTTAGGTTCAGAACATACATCTTAAGTTGAGAAGTATCTTGCACATGCAGTACAGAGCAGAAAATTTTGAACAGAGAAATTCTTTGCTAACAAATGAGGAAGAAATCAAATATTAAGATTTTTATTACATGTTAACAGTTATGATTATATATATCAGCTTTAATCAAGAGGGTTAATAGAACTAAGTATAATTATGTCCACATTAGAAATTTTTTTCTTATATCTATAAACATTTTAAAATCTACTACTCTGGCTATTGTATTTTTTAAAGCTTAATTTTTAAAATTACATTTTTACCAAAATAGATTCCCCCATAAATTGTACATTTTCATGTTTTAATGATTGAAAACTTTAATAAATTGTGACATTATAATCAGGTAACTCCTACCCTCATGTGTGCATATAGATATATAAGTATATATATATATATGTATATATATATATAGATACACATACACATGTACACACACATATGTGAGTATATATAATATAAATATATATAATGTAAAGCAAAATAAAACACTGGAAAATATAGAATGTAAAGAAACCATCAGATTCCTATATCACATAAATTGAACCCATGTAATCAAGAAGCATTTTATTAAGTCCTTACTATTCATCAGGCACTGGGCTAGCAGTGAATATATAAAGAAAAAATGAAAATAGTTCCTACCCTCAAAGAGCTTATATTCCAATGTAAATAAAATCACTGAAATACAGTATCAAATGAAACAACTTCAAGATAAGGTTAAATTGTCCTTTTGGTTCATGAATATGCATTTTTCTTAGTAGTAATTATGCATACAAACATATGTTTATGTGAGTTCTAGTGTTGTAATACTTTACAACAATAGAAAGCTGGCCTTGGGGTGAGGAAGACTTGGGTTCAAGACTTATGCTGACATATATTGGTTATATGATCCTGGGCAAGTCATAACCTGAGTGCACCAGACAACTTTCTAAAACAGTAAGTCTTGGAAAAGATACCTATCTGCACTGGGAGAGGAAGCAGAGGTGGTCCCTCACTGGGAGATACCTATACTGACAAAATTACAGGCCACATTTGAACTCAGGTCCTCCCGACTTCAGGGCCAGTGCGCCACCTAGCCACCCCCACAATAGATTTTTAGAGTAGGAAAAAGCTTTGAGATTATCCAATCTAATTCTTTTATTGTGGGAATTTATTTATATTTATATTGTGGAAATTTATTTATATGGGAATTGAGCCCCATGGAGCTGCAGAGCTACAATTCAAATCTAGAGTCTTCTGGCTTCCTCGAGATTCTACTTTAATAGGCTGCTTCACTCTTGGGTTAGTTTCAATGTCAAATAGAAGATTGAGTTATGTTGGAGAAGCTGGTAAGGTTTATTTTTTTTTTTTATGGTCTCAATTATTCCAGTCAGAGTTGCTCTGTTTCTTAATTGTATTGTTTCAATAATCTTCCATAATTTTAAATATTTTTTCTTGTTAGCCTCTAGTGATTTTAGGCTTATTTGATAGAGGATAATGTCCATATCTAGAGAATAGATAGTCCCTCTGTACTTTACTCTGTTTAGATGGCATCTGGCAGGAATATTGGGTTCAATTCTAACAACCATTTTTTAGGAAAGTCATTAAAAGCTGGAGAATATTTAGAGGAGGCAAATCAAAATGGTAAAGGGCCTTGTTATCATGGTATAAAAAGGTTAGGGATATTCCAGGTAAAAGAACTGGGAGAGATAGAGGAGAGAGGCATATTAGCTGGCTTCAAGTATTTAAAGGGATATCATGAGGAAGAAGGAATTAGGCTTCTTCTGTTTGGCCTCAAAGGGTAGATTAGGAAAATGAATGAGACAAATTTAGACTTGGTAAACTGAAAAACTTCCTAAAAATCAGAGTTATCCAAAGGTGGAGTTTGGCTTCCTGAAGGTCTTCAAGCAAAGTTTGGATGATCAAATCTTATAGAGGACATTCTGATCTAGGTATTGGTTAGTCTAGATGTTTTTTTGAGATTCTTTCAAACTCAGATGAGATTCTGAGAAAATTCCTTTGGTTATCATCCACACAATAGGGTTACATGTAAAATAAGCAAAATTGTCTTTAGCACTGGCTGTTGTATGCCCTTTCAGCTCTCCTCCCTTCCTCAACTGGGCAGGCATTGCTATCATGCTGTCCCCCTGAAGTCCTTTATGGAGTTTTGCACAAGTCTACCTTCCTCAGGAAGTGTCCCACATTCCAGACAATTTCTGTATCTTAAATAAAATTCATCAAGCCCCGATTCTATTCTCTCAGGGTTTTACTTTAGGCTAATTTAATTGCCGTTCATGGGTTAATGTGTTCCACTGCTTATGTATCTACGCTCATTGTACCAAGGACTTTTTGGACTGGACCTCAACGGACCTCATATACCTTTTCATTCAATCCCTTTATTTTATAGATGAGGAGACTGAGGCCCAGAGAGGACTTATTCAAAGTCACAAAGGTGATAAGCAGGAGAGCTAGGATTTTGTGAGAAATAACTCATTCAGGCTTGGGAGGGGTGAAGATAAAAGACAAATCTATTGCTTGCAACTGCAATGGTGAGTGTCTTGTAAAATCAACACACCCTCCAGAAACAAAAGTAAGCCTTAAAAACCTATGCCCAACCACAAAGTCCCTCCCCTGTCTCCCCATTGGCTGGGTAATACAGGGTATACAACTTTCTGATATGCCTATTACACAGTTCTCCTTGATATGTTCTCTCTCCCGCTACATGCATTGTATGACCATTAAAATGAACCTTTAGTCCTCCCAGAAAGAAGTTAATATTCATAAGTTTCTTATGCATAAGCATTCCAAGCAAGATTTAATTTTTACTCTACTTAGCTGACTTTTAACCTCAAAATAAGATAAAATCAGTTGGATCCTTGCTTTGCCCTTTGACTTCTGTGTGAGACATAACTTGTTTGTTATGTCTCCTATTCTACTGATTGTTATTCTGAACTTATGGAAACAAATTTCTCCATTATATCTCTCAATTTCCCTCTTCTTCTGCTAGAAGATAGTCTAATACTAATCTATGTTGATAGTGTCTCTCTTAAAATGTCTCTTCCTTGATAGCCATAGGCAGAGAAATTCTCTTAGGTATGCTGATTAGCCTGATGAGTGAAAATGTTTAATCAACATCTCCCACTGCTTTCTTCTACAATCAATTTATTTTCCTGCATTTGCTGCAAGTCAAAAGACTTTCTGGGATATGGATCCCTAGATTTCATGTCATGTTTTACATAATTTCTGTGGAAAAAATAGTTAAATCATTCCTCACAGATTTGAACCCAGGTCCTTTGATTCCAAACTCAGCCCTTCTAATTCTAGGAGTCCTACATAGCACGATAGCCTATCTTTCAAGTGACCAGTGTGCTACTGGGGACCAAAGCAGGTGGGAGTTTGCCCTAATCTACTAAGAACCCACTTTCAGTAGCATTTTCCTACTTTGAGCCATAATCCTAAAAACTGCAATGATGATAAATTATTATCTATATTGAAGAGTCCCAAGGATCCTTGTCTCTGGTGGTTTTATATACTGGGCAGTATTAAGAAGCAGAATAAAAGGAGAGAAGGATTTACTCTGATAAGCATTTCCTGTCCAGCTTTTTCTCTCAATATCCCCATCTTTCTGTCTTTCCTTTCTTGGACCTCTCCACTCAGCTACATGTGGCTGGATGGTCAAGGTTAGCCTTATAAGTGAGAGGAGTAGAGCAGTTTTGAAATCTTGCCTACTTCAAAATATTTATCTTATCTGGCTCCTACAATGACTGAAAACCAATCCTTTTGGTTGTCATTATATATCTAAGAAACCCTTAGTGGGTTGTACAAAGGTAAATAATATTTGTGAAACACTTTAACCCATGAGCAGCAATTACCTTACCCAAAGCTTGCATTCCTTGTACAAGTCCAGGTACCACTTGAATATGCTGCTAATGGTGACAAACAACTCACTGTTTTTGAGGCAGCCAATTCAATTTTTGTAACTGATTAAAAAAAATCAAATTGATATTGGGCTCTAAACCTGCATCCCAGTAACTTTTCCCCAGTAGACCTAGTTCTATCTTCAAGAGGCACACAGAATAAATTTAATTTACCTTCCACATGTCAGCTTTCATGTATTTGAAGAGAGATGTCATAATTCTCTTAACTCTTCTCTTACCAAAGATAAGCTTCCCAAGCTCTTTCTATTCTCAGATGATGTGGTTTCAAGTCCCATCGCCATTTTAGTAACCCACTTTTGCACATGGTCAACTTTGTCAATATCTCTTTTAAAATATGGTGGGTACAGTAAAACATAAACTTTGCCTTCTATTTATTTACCTGCATGACCTTGGGCAAATCACTCTTGGGTCAAAATTTCTTCTATAAAATGAAGGGTCAGACTAGCTTAACTTAGAGGTTCCTTCTGGTTCCATATCAATGATCCTCTGTGCTCTTCTAGCAGATGTGACTTGACGAGAACAGAATACAGTAGGAAAGTTCTCTTTTTTATACTTCCCTTAATGCAACTGAAGACAATGTAACACTGAAGTTAGGATGTTTCAAATATTGAATATTAACAAAATTCTATCACTGGGCACTGGGTTGTGATGCCCACATTCATGCAATCCAGCCCTTCTGATGATGGATAAGGAGTTTGCTGCTAAGTGCCTTAGACATGCATACCACATCCCCCAGAGTGTTAGAACCTGGAGTCTATGTTACACTGGGGCTTCTATACTTAATATATGTCTCACTTAGGGAATGAAACCTGAAGATATGCTTATGGTAAACTTCAGTCTTTCAACAGGATTAAATTATCTAAATTTAAATGGGTAAATGGCCTTAAAAAAAAAGCAGGCTTCTCTTGGAATTTATGATATAGGTGGAACCATAGGGGTAATTAAGAATGGTCATCTCAAACTTTTTGATCATGTACCCTATCAGTAAAAAAAAAAAATGAGAAGGCATTCCCAATACATGTAAATTTATAAATTATATTACATGCATGACTATTAATAATTATATGCATTATAAAGATTATATTAAAAACTTTAAAAGGAGTGGAATAGATATAAAATAATATTTTATTCTAGAACCACTGGAATATATTGAGTAGTACATGAATATGACTGAGCTTGAGCTTTAGGAAAATCACTTTGGCAGCCGTGTATAAGATTGATTGGAGTGGAAAGAGATTTGAGACAAGGAGACCAATTAGGAGGCCATTACAATAGTTTAAGGAAGAGGTTATGAGAACTCAAACTGGGGTTGTGGTCATGTGAGTAGAGAGAAAAAGGTATAGATGTGAGAGATATGAAGGTGTGACCAATATAATTTGTCAACTCATATGGAGTGAATGAAAGTGAGGAGTTGAAAATGGCACTGAGTTTTGAGTACTTCTGAATGATCATAAAGGTGGTTGTGTCCTCAAAATTGATAGGGAATTTTGGAAGATGAGTGGATGGGGGAGGGACTAATTTAATAATATCAGCAATCCAGATCACTGTCCATTCATTTATATTTTTAAAAAAGAGTGTAGGAATCAAGGCTGTTACTCACCAGACACTGCCTTCAAGTGCAGATTCTTCCCTCTAAAGATGCCTGCCTGCCATAGCCACAAGGTGACCTGGAGGGTAGCAAGCAGGAGGAGAAGTTTCCTAAAGTCATCTGTGCAGTGGTTGTGGATAACCATTAGTTATAATACTACCACGAGGGGCCAACACTTCAGCTCACAAAAGGGTAGTTTGGTAGCTTGCACAGCAGAGGGAGGGGGCAGAATGAGAATTGTTGGGGGATAAGGGTAGATGTGGATGGATTGAATACAAGCCCCAATGTACAAAGACGGGATACAACCTATCTTCTCACTCTGTAATTGGTTAACCAAACACTCCTTGGGGTCAGAATACTTGACTGTTGGGGTGATTCCATTTCCCCTTAGGGAATTCTGACCTCCACTTTGGAGGATCTAAATTAAAGAACTAATGTCTAGAGAAGGTAGGCAACACACTCATGGTGCCTAATTATTAAAGAGCTAGAAATAGAATCTAGGTCTCCCAATCAATCCAGTGTTCTTTCCAATATAGTAGTTTAACAGAAATTGAAACTACTTCCAGCATGGATTTTGTCAGAGTGGCCTCTTAAAATTTAGTTTATCTAGATTTTTTCAAAATACTGAACACTGTTTTTCATGCTATTCTAGTGGATAAATTGGAGAGATGCATGCCAGACAATAGAATAGGAAGCTACATAACCAGTTAAATGCCTGGACCTAAATAAGATTTACATTGATGTTCCCCAGGGATCTATGCTTGAACCTACGCTCTTTGACAATTTTATTACTGATTAGTTTTGCAGATGACACAAAGGTAGCTAACACAGTTACTATCCAAAAAGATTTCAACAGAATATTTTGACAAATGTATTAAGATGAAATTAACTAGGGATGAATACAAAAATCATCAACTTCACAATTATCAGATGGTTTAAGGCTTGGTTAGATATAGATACCAGGATCACTTGAATGCCCCAGTGTTGAAATGGTTAATATTTGGGAAATACATGGTGATTCTAAATGATCTAAATAAGATAGAGAATAGCTATTTGTTAAATTTTACATCTGCTTCTCAAGCCCTCAAGTTATGAGAGTGAGGTAAGAATTACATATCCATTTTGGATCAGAATTTCTTTGGGCCCATTAAATTCAGGTCCTTATTATTTTAATGCAGACAATCTTACTTTGGCAATCTGTGCAGAATTTTAATTATTATTTGGAATACCACTCAGAGTATATTGATGTGGCCCAAGATACAAAGAAATGTATTCATAATGGGTGCAACAAAAGGACTGGCAACCACAACAAAAGTCACTTTTACCATAATGCTTGATATTTCCGAGAAATCGTCCTTACTGGCATTTTATCTACTACCTTTAATTGTTCTAATTGTAATATAGTGTATAGAACAAGGGAAGTGATCATCCGACTGTGTTCTGTCCTGGTCAGACCATATCTGGAGTATTGTATTTGATTTTAGGCAACACTCAGTTATCAAAACTGAGCTTTCTTATTTAAACTCAGGTTTCATCATATCATCCTACTATTCTACAAACTTCAGTGACTATTACCTCTAGGATAAAGTATGAAATCCTCTGTATGAACTTAAAGCTCTTCATAACCTAGCTACTTCCTACCTTTCCAGTCTTGTTACAACTTACTCCCCTCTACATACTCTGAGATCCAATAATACTGACCTATTTGTCATTCGTTCTTTTCAAATAGCACTCCATCTCCAAATCTGAGCATTTTCATTGCCCTCTCCCCCACTGCTTCAAACTTTCTCTTTATCTCTTCCTTTTAACTTCTGTGACTTTGTCTCAACTAAAGTAATACCTTCTTTAAGAAGCCTTTCCCATGCCTTCATCTTACTGCCATTCCCTGTGAGATATCCCACATCCAACCAATTTATCTCATATGTTTCTTGTTTGTATGTAGTTATTTGTATGTTGTTTTCCTCATTTAACTGTGAGCTCCTTGAGAGAAGGAACCGTTTTTTTTGTCCCCCTTTGCATCCCTAGTGCTTAGCATAGTGCTGGGCACATTGTAGGCACTGAATAAATGCTAATTGACTGACATATTTTAAGAGGGACACTGACAAACTGAAAAAACTATGTCATGTGAGGAATAGTTGGAAGAACTCAGGATGTGTACTCTGGCAAAGAAAACACAAAGGGGGATATAATAGCTGACATGAAAATAAATATCTGAAGAGCCGTCATGTGGAAGAGGGATTAGACTTGCTCTCTGTAGTTTCATAGGGGAGATGTAGAACTAATGGGTGGATTTTACAGAGAGATAGATCTGGACTCAGTAGAAGGGAAAACGTCCTAAGTTGAACTCTTTCAAAATGTAATGTGTTGCCTAAGGAGCTGATCAGTTTCCATTCATTGGATATGATCAAGCAGAGGCAGAGTGAGTGTCTCCTGTTGAGGATACTGTGGAAAGGACTAACACATTAGCTAGAGGTCTTATGGTTTTCCTGATTGAATTCTTCCCAAATTTTCTTCCAATTCTGATATTTTGCTTGATTCTGAGATTTGCTTCCTATTACCTCCACGAACAAATACAAAATGCTCTGTTTGGCATTCAAAGCCCTTCATAATAACTTAGGTACCTCCTCCCTTTCCAGTTTTCTTATATCTTACCTTCTTACCAAGTAGTCTTTGATCCAATGACACAGGCCTGCTGACTGTTTCATGAACAAAATACCCCCTCTTGGCTCTAGGCATTCTCTCTGACTGTCCATAGAATGTTCACCCTCCTTTGCTCTGAAAAATAACCTTCCTGGCTTCCTTTAGGTCCCAATTAAAATCCTGTCTCCTATAGGAAGCCATCCCCATCTCTTCTTAATTCCAGTGCCTTCCCTCTGTTATTTCCTATTAATCTTGGATAGAGCTTACTTTGTATATATTTCTTTGAGTGTTGTCTCCCCTATTAGATTGTAAAATCTATGAGGGTAGGGACTATCTTTTCCCTCTTTTCATATCCCTAGTACCTGGAACATAGTAGGCACTTGATAAATGTTTATTGATTGGTGGATTGATTTGATGACAAAATATTAGCTTCATAAATATTTTGTTGTGGGGCAGCTAGGTGGCACAATGAATAGAGCACCAGCCCTGAAGTCAGGAGGACCTGAGTTCAGGTCTAGCCCCAGACACTTAACACAAAACTAGCCGTATGACCTTGGGCAAGTCACTTAACCCCAATTGCCCTACCTCCCCCCCCAAAAGCAAAAAACAAACAAATAAATAAATATTTTGTTGTTTAAATGATATTAAGAGAAGAAAAAAATCATTGACATAAACATTGACATAAACAAAGAATACTGACCTGGAGTCAGAAAACCTGGGTTCAAATCCTTCCTCTGATATTTACTATTTGTATGACCTTGGACAAGTCACTTAACTTCTCTGGAGCTTAGTTTACTTAACTGTGAAATGGAGGTGGGGGGATATACTTGAAGGTTTCTGAGGTCCCTTCCATAGGATCTGTGATCCTATGATCTTTGATGGGAAACACATATATAAGGAAACTTTTATATCTATATATTCACTTTACGAGTTACATGAAGGAATCTAGAGAATATGCACTGTAATCTTTATTATGAACTTGCTCTGTGATCTTGGGTAAATAGATTAATGTCTAAGTAGTAGTTGGCAGTGCTTTCTTTGTTTGGATCTGTAAGCTTAACCTACAGAGAGTAGTTATTCTTCCTGATCTGATGACTGTCATTAGGAGAGTTTTGCTTAGAGGGTCAAGGTATTGGAGTCTGGTAATATCAAATTCCCTGTGGCAAGTATACCTGTTTAACCCTGGACAAGGACAAGAGTAGCAATAAAGATAAAAAAGGGAAGACTGAAAGACCTAAGGAGCTCAATTCCAGGTTCCTGAGGGATACAGATTCAGTTGAATTCAACAAACATCTGATGTAAATGATGTGACACTCTATACTAGGAAAATTCCAAGTGTGTCCAGGATACAGTCCTGTTCTCATGGAGGTTTAGTCTAGTAGGGAGAAATGAAACATGATAAGTAATTGTAACACAGGATAAGGTATAAGTGCACAAGACAGGTGCATATAATGAGGGAGGACCTGTAGGGATTAGGGAAAATTTTCCCGAGGAGGTGGTGCTTGAACTGAATATTAAAGGATGGACAGAAATCCAATAAGCAGAGACAGGGGGAGGACATGATTCAGAGGCAAGAAATGACGTACATAAGGGATGGCAAGTAGTTCATTTGGCTACAATGTGCAGTATGTAGAGGTGAGTAATGGGAAACATGTTGGAAAGATGGAGGGGATTAGTGGGGCCTTACATGCCACAGTAAGAAGTTTGAACTTTTTATTAGGCAATTGGTAGTTATTGAAGGGTTTTGAGGAAAAAAAAATATCATGACCACAACAGCAGCAATAATAATAGCTCACATTTATATAAAGACTGGAGCTGTCATTTCATTAGCATAGGGAGCTGCTGAATGAGGAAAATTCCTCTACAAGGTTGCTACTTCTCTACAATTTACAGTTTTAAAGAGCTATTTGAGAGACTAAGTGGCTTGCCCAGGTCCATGCAGGCAGTGTGTCGCAGAGACAAAACTTGAACTGAGTTCTTCCTGATTCCATTTCTGTATTTACACCACATTAACTTTTCCCAGTTATATTGGGCTTTACAATTTACAAAGGACTTTCCAATGAAGTAGGTAGTGTATTATTAGTGCCATTTGCCTTTTGGAAATCTGGCAGCAGTGTGAAGGAAGAATTAGAGAGGGAAGAGAGGGGAAGCAGAAAGACCCTTTTCACATCCAGGTGAAGGCCTATACTAGAGTTTTATCAATGGGAATAGAGTGGAAGAGTCAAATATGGGAGATTTTGTGGACGTTAAAAAAAGGATTGGTTTTGCAAGTGAAGAAAGAGCTGAGGATGATAACAAGATTTCAAATTTGGGAAACAGATTGAATAGTGACACCTGATAGAGTTAAGTGAAGTTAGAAGGAGGAATTTTTCAGGGAATGAACCCAGCTCTGGCTCTAGAGTATAAAGAATTCAGGCTACACTGTAGTATATTTTTCTGTACCTTAATAGATTATTATTGGTACTTCATTGATGTGGTTATTTCCTCCCTACCCATTCATGCCTTTTTATTTTATTTAACTTTTGTCCACCTCTCCTCTATAAATCCTACACAAGGGTTCCACTCAATATTCTGGGGACCTTCCCTGACATCTTTTAACATCATGTAGGTGCCAGCTCAGCATGTGGGTTTTCCTTCTGTTGCCCTTGGCTCTGGCTTTATGACAGGCTTTTCAAGCCATGCGTGGCCTTGATGATATTCAGATAGATATCAAAATTCCTTCCATTCAACTTTATACTTTCTATTTCCTAATTTATTTTTCTGAAAAACAGGTTTTCTTTTTATATTAGGATCCTCTAAATTATGGAGTGGGTAGAGCATGGAAAAGGAATGTCACAGGTACAATTCCAGATTATCTTAAAACAGTTGATGGAGTTTCTTGACAATCTTGCAAAAGTTGTCAGACATATGAGGTAGGCTCTTCTTTATGTTCTTGTCTTGCCCATCAGTTCATACAGTTCTAAAGGTTAACTTTATTTTATAAAGCTACCTATGATCTATGTTCTTGATCACTTTAGAGATTACTTATCTCTTTAGGTATTCTCACCAAAACTAAGCCTCGTCAGGGTATATTTTTAATAGATTTGAAGTTAAAAATCTTCAGAGAAGAAAAAATATTCTCTGGGAGTCTCATTACCTTTTATTATTCTCTTCTGTCCTATTCTGGCAAAGTCTGCTATTTTTTTTAGCCTTCAGGACAAAGTGCAGGACATAGTTTTTGTTGGCTGATCTTGAGCAAAGCTTATTTGTTTGACCTCTATGGAATTTAGTTCTGTCAGTTTTTGGGTACAGGAATAAACTAAGGGTTTATTAAGTAACCATTGCCTTCTAATGCCTTTGACTCTCCTTTTCTTGCTCTTATAGCTCTTGATTCCATTTAAGTCCTGTCTTGTTTCCTAGTAGTGCTGTTCTTTCCCTCTTAATTCTTGTGAAGTTCATATTTTGTTTAGCCCTTGACAAGCCATTTTTCCACTTTAGTAAAAGTTCCTCTCTCTTTCTTTTTCTATTCTATCTCTAACTCTCTAGTCCATAAATTTTCAGCCGATTTTGCATGTTAGGCCCAACCCTAACTCCCTCCACTCATGTTTTCATTTTGGCTCTCTGCTGTGGGTGTGTGCACATGCATGTGCATCTAGGCATATTCTCAAGTCTATGGCAGTTAATGGGAAAGACTGGTTTATTCCATGTTTCAGTAGAGCCTGTCCTAGGTAAAATTATGAAGCAGGTGAACTTGAACTTATGTACCTGTTCTATGTGGTCCATCAGCCCAGATCTGTCCTCTTCTTGTCTTCTATTTGGAGGAAATCATGGTGGAATGGTAAGAACTCTTCTTCTGTAATCAGAATACTTGGGTTTGAGTCTCAGCTCCACTCTTAACTAGTTTTGTGAACTTGGATAAATCACTCTAATCTTCTTGAGTCTATTTACTGATTTTGTAAAATGAAGATAATACTTAATAACCTATTTCATAAGGCTGTTTTGAAAACCAGATGAGATGATTTATCTAGATTACTTTATAAATGAAAAATACATGTATATATATATATATACATATACATATATTCTCTTTTTGGAGGGGGGAAGGCAGGGCAATTGGGGTTAAGTGACTTGCCCAAGGTCACACGGTTAGTAAGTGTTAAGTGTTGAACTCAGGTCCTCTTGACTCCAGGGTTGGTGCTCTATTCACTGTGCCACCTAGCCACCCTTGAAAAGTCCATATATTGTATCCATCTATTATTATTCTACCCAAGCACTTGGGGCAGAATGCTGTTCTATGGCATGCAGATGTCCTAGTGAGGTAGGGTTGTCTTTCAAGTCATATTTTAATTGGGGCTTGCTAGGGACAATGCCTCCAATTTTTGTTTTCTATCTTACCCATGACTAATAATAGGAATTTCTAGTAGGTAGGGGGAAAAGACCCATGGAAGACTGGTTAGTGAGGGAGAAAGACATTCTGTGGCAGAAAAAACTTTCTTCTATTTCCTTTTCCCCTCTCTGGTTACTTTTCCTTCTTTATGCCCTTCATGAACTCTGCTTTTTCTCTTTTTATCATCCTTATTTTGCCCTTCCTTTTCAATTTTTTTTCCACTTATGCCTTTGTCCATCTAGGTAAAGCTATTAAGAACAAATACCAGGCCAAGCTTTGTGTGGCTAGTGATGTTTTTGAGTTGCTCTAAGGGGAGGGCCCTATGCTTTGTGATTTATTGATTTGGTTTTCCTGTGAGTGTTTTTGTGAGGATGAGTACATTTTAAGGAAAGAGAGAAAATAAAGCTTATTTATTGACATTATTTTTTCAGGTATAAGAAGTCTAAAATAAGATATTCTAATGGTCAGTCAGGAATGGTAGGTAAGTGGCATCTATGCTAGGTACTGACTCCTTACCCTTCTGTCATTCCTTGCTATCTATGACGAGGTTTTATGGCCATATAACTCTTAGAAGGTTTTCAGCTAGACATCTAAATCCCTCATCAGCCTGCATAATCTCTATTCCCTATTAAAATACTGGGATGCACTAAATAATGGAGTGGGAAGAGCATGGAAAAAGAATGTCACATAGAAAAGCTACTCAGAGTTGGGAGCAGATTCTCAGTTTTATTTTTATTTAGGACCATCTCTCTAGGGACTAAAGGAACCCTGGTAGTTGTGAATCTGAACCAGAATTGAAGATATTGGTTAGGGGTATACCAACATAACCAAATATTTGTGTTTTCAGACACATTCAAACCTTTTATCCTGTCCAGGGGGAAAATAGTCCTAAGATGTCTGAATACCAGATAATACCAGAAAGTAGCACTGGCCAAGGGTTCAAGGGCAGTAAGTATCTTCCTGCCAAATGTGATTGTGGTGGTATTAGGGAAGTGCTGTATTTGTCTCCAGTTGTTATTGGATGACATTCCTTACTTTGTCAGGGGACTTTAAAAAAAATTGGATTGTAATTTCATTGTTAGTTTAAAAAAATATATTAAGCACATACTATATGGCAAACACTGCTGTAGATTCAAAGAAAGGCAAAAACATGTTACCTGCCTTCAAAGAGCTCACATTCTAATGGAGAAACAATATACCAAATATAAAGATAATGAATAGAAAATAATCTAAGAGGCCAGCTAGATATCATAGTGGATAGAGTTAACAGGCCTAGAGTCAGGAAGATTCATCTTCCTGAGTTCAAATCCAGCCTCAGACACTTCCTAGCTGTGTGACCCTAGCCAAGTCACTTAACCTCTGTTTACCTTAATCCACTGGAGAAGGAAATGGCAAGCCACTCCAGTATCTTTCTCAAGAAAACTCCAAATGAGGTCACAAAGAGTCAGACCCAACTGAAACAACTGAATAGAAACAGAAATCTAATCTAATCTAATGGTACTAGCAGCTGATTGCATGTGGGAGCAAGGAGAGGTCTCCTGCAAAAGGATTTAAGCTGAGTCTTAAAGGAAGCCAAGGACATTAAGAGACCAGTGAGGATGGTGAACACACCAAGCATGGAATATAGCTAGTGCAGAAAGCACTGAGCCAGGAGGTGGAGTGTTGTGTGTGAGGAACAACAAGCAGGCCATTATCCCTGGATCACAGAATGAAGAGAGCACTATGGTGTTAGGAAGACCAGGCAAGGTTATGAAGGAATTTAAATGCCAAACAGAGAACTTTAAATTTGATGCTAGAGGTAGGGGGCCACTGGAGCTGGAGTGTGTGTGGGGGGGTTTCACATGGACTCCTGAGATCCAGTGGAGAGACTTGAGAAGGAAGGAAAAGAGGGAAGGAAGGAAGGGAGGGAGGGAGGGAGGAAGGAAGGAAGGAAGGAAGGAAGGAAGGAAGGAAGGAAGGAAGGAAGAAACGAAGGAAGGAAGGAAGGAAGGAAGGAAGGAAGGAAAGAAGGAAGGAAAGAAGGAATGAATGAAGGAAGGAAGGAAATAAGGAAGGAAGGAAGGATTTAAGTGCTTTCCATATGGCAAGCACTGTGCTAAGTGCTTTACAAATGCTATTTAAGGTCCCCTTGTCTTTCTGCCCTAGGGAGTCAGCTTTAGCCATAGACCCATGCTTGTTTCTAAGACAGGTGGGAGAGTGGACAGGATTTGTGTCCTACCAGAAAGGACCCCTCTCAGGTACCAGCGAGTCCAATCTATACCCTAACAAGAAAAAGTCTCTATGCCAGACCCAACATGTGGTCATTTAGAGCCTCCTTGAAGATGCTGGCTGAAAGCAACCCACTGGAGAGCTCTCATTTTGGTAGAACTTTCATTGTTAGGTGGTTTTTATCCTTATGTTAAGCCCAAAGCTTCTCTCTTGGTGGACCCACACCTGAAGCTCTGAACTCTGGGAGTGGTCACCTGTTCCAGCAACACAGAGTATAAGCAGGGTAGGGGGAGGCAGCTGCTACCCTGGTTCCTGCTCTGGCTCAGCCTAGGTCCCCTCCGTGACCATGACTTTGCTGCAGAGCTAGGTACTTGATTCTTTTTTGGGCAGCACCCCCAAGGACCCCCCTCTGGAGGGGAGATGACCAGGCTCTGGGAATCAGTTTCAACTGGAGTCTTTCTGGGGTTTTGAGGTCTTGGAGCAAAGACAGATCAGAGATTTCAATTATCTTAATGACTAGACAGTCCAGTTGGCTCATTTTATGGATGAGGAAAAAAAAGTGCAGAATAGTGACTTGACTTGACCCAGGTCACACAAGACAGTAAGTGGAGCAGAGAGGCCACTGGACTTGGAGTGAGGAACACCTAAGTTCAAATTTCCTTTCAGATGCATGTGTACTAACAGATTGTGGGGCACTGGACAAGTCATTGCACTTCTAAGGGCCTCAGTTCTGGATCAATGATCTGAAGAAGCAGAATTGTACTGTCTTCCCTCCCTTAGTGATTTATCCTGTAGAGATCGGTTTTGTCCATAGTTGTTGGCATGTTGTCTCCACAGTGATCTTCTTGAGGACAGGGACTGTCTTTTGTCTTTTTTTTTATCCCTAGCTCTCAGCAGAATGCCTGGCAATAGCAGGCATTTAATAAGTTCTCTTCCTTCCCCTCCTCCTTCTAATCTTCTTTTTCCTTCCCCTTTTCCCCTCTCTCAAGTTCTCTTTCTACTGAGGGGAAAGCGCTATGTAAATATCCATGAATGTTTTCAATAGAAGCTGCTGTTACTTTTCTTATAGTGAGAGAATTACAGGAATTTCAGAGTTATAACCATTAATATCCATGTAGTCCAACCCATTCCCCAAAAGGTATTCTTACTACAATCTTCCCAAATGTACCATGTACCCTCTGCTTGAATCCTCCTAATGAGGAGCAATCTACTCCCACTGAGGGCAGTCCATTTCACTTATGGTCAGTCAGTCATTCAGTCGATAGCACACAGTAAGCACATATTATTAGGCATATGTGCTTATATATACATGTATATATGTATATATACATATGTGTTCACCTACTATATGTATGCAAATATACACAGCACCATATATCTGCTAAGTGTCAGCCTCTTATTAGGAATACTTTTTACCCCATATTTTGTGGGAGAAAGCTAAGGTTGTTTTGAAAGGTCCCTGAGAAATTTCATCCTGAACAGTAATATAAGGACATTTTTTGAATTTGCTGTGTCTACAGCTTCCCTCAGTCCTTTGAAATAAGTGACAAGCCCAGGTGTGAGGCTCCATGAAATAGACTGGTCAATAGAAGAGCAGGAAAGAATGACTGAGAAGAGGAAACCATCCTTGCTATTTTGTATATTCACTGGAGATTTCTAAAGAGCTGTAACATTCCCACAGTTTTACAAACAAACCGTAAAGGCAGTGGGCAAGTTATTTCTCTCTGCACCTTGATTTCCTTATCTGGAAAATGAGGGGATTGGATAAAGGGACCTTTAAGGTCCCTTCCAGCTCTAAAATTCTCTGTGTTGTGTTCTAAAGTTCTTCCAGTTAACAAATTCAAATATTAAGAGTCCAGGTTGTGGGAGAGATACAATATTTAGAGAAGATCCAGTTCCTTCCTCCTCAGAGATCATAGTCTAGAAGCTCAGTTTTGAAACAAAGAAAAGCAAGATAAGATCAATTCTGGACATGTTGAGTTTGAGGATGGAACAGGCAATTAGGAAAGTATAGAATTTGGAGGTTGAAGGGGAGGGGAGTACTGGAGATTTGGACAGCATTCACGCAGAGATATAGTTGAGGCCAGAGTAGTAGATTAAGACCTTCAAATAAGGGGATAGTGATGAGAAGAAATGGTGATTGAGGCAAATAATCTTTCTTTTATTTGTGACTTTTTTATTTGAAAGTGAAAGAATAGAGAGAGAAATTCCAAGTGAGGGTTTATTTAGTTGGTCTCTAGTTATTGAAATTGGTCTTCACCTCTGGAGCCATCCTGGTCCCTGAGAGATGGGATTTAACCGTATCTAGTCCAAATCCAGGCCTTTATTCACCTCACTTCCTGACCTCTCCAGACCACTTGTGCTCATACGTCCCAATCCTGCGCCTGGCACATGATGATAAAGAAGTGCCCTTTGATTGACCTAATCCATTACAGATTGCTACCTCGATGCTTTGTCATACTGCACGATTGTTGTTCATGTCCACCAATAAATTCATCATGGGTTTATCGAGCATACTAGCAACCTTCCTCTAGATCTCTGGCATAGTGATAAACTGCTGGTTGTGGAGTTTGGAAAGGTCTTTGATTCAGATCTCAACACTAATATTAGCTGGTGTCACACTGGTTGATTTACGTCTCCCAAACTTCATCTATAAAAATCTATAATAACATATCACAGTTGTTATTTTGTTTGTTTGTTTTTGGTGAATCTTAAATGAGAAAATATATGTAAATTCATTTGTAAACCTTACTTTATGAATGTTATTATTAGACCAATGGAGATCCACCTTCTTTTTTTGTCATATACTTCACTGATGAGATATATTCCTCTTCTCCTGAATAATCCTTTATTGATAATATGTTACAGCCAGGGATGTGCTGGAACCAGCTTGTGTGGGCTTGTTTATTAAGAGCTGATTATTAAATTTTTACTGTGAGCATTTACACTTCGGAAATTGTGAAATGTTACAGTAAAATCAGGTCTTAATTATTTTGTTTTTTGTCTAGACTTAAGGATATGATAGAGAAAATGTTAATGATGCAACTTAAACTTAAAAGTATATTATGCATATTTGGAGAGCTGATTGTTAAACATTTATCAGCCCATTCCTGGTTATCTACTTAAAACTACCATGTACTTACTTGTTGCTCATCACATGCCCAGCAATTTTAATATATCATAATATATTGTAATATGACTGTAATATATCATATTAAAATCATGTATGAGTCCTTGAAAACTGCAGAAGCAGTTATATCTTTGACCTTCTTATTACTTCTGTAAAGTGAAGCATAAAATAGGGACATGTGTACCCACCAAGGTATTTGTAATTGTCAATGAGTATGTTTAGTCTGAATGACAAATGGATTTCCTATAGATGGTGAGGTCCTTCAGATGCCCCAGATTGTGACAATATTGTGTTATTTGCTTCAAGCCCCAGCACACTGCAGAGCCTACTGAATGAAAGCTGTAACACTTTAAATTAGGACTAACTATTCACATGGGAAAAACCAAGCAAATAGAGGAAATTATCTAGACTATATTTTATTGTTGAGCTTATATAGAACTAAAAACCTATAGAGGTGATATATTAGTTTGCGTATCTTGGGCAGACACTGAACAAGAAAAATGAACTAAACTCAGGAGAACAGTATCTTTGGAAAATTGTGTAGTGTTTTTAATGATAACAATCTTTGCCCTGTAACAGGACTATTTTTTTTAAACATTGGTATTCTTCTGGTAAAATTGTGTATATTTGAATCATGAAATTACATATGCTTCTATATATAATGAATTTTTTTGAGAAGGCCCTATAATATTCAAGGATTTTATACAATCAGTATTGTATCATTTGCATAATTTTTATTTCTCAATATATCCCTCCTCCACTTCCCTAACTAACAAACTAGCCCTTGTAACAGCCTGAAAAAGAAGATGAGGAGAGAGGAACAGTTCAGTCTAAGCCATAATTTTAGTAATGATCTTTGTGTAAGTCAATTAGGGGATATCTTTCAGGAAAAGGAGGTGTAGCCACTGATATGGAAAGATATTTCAGTCTGAGTGTCACACTGGTAATCCACAAAATGTAGAAGAACCTAGAGGAAAGTCTTCACCATGAAGAATGAATCCTCTGTGGAGGATCTAAAGTAAAACATTATCAAGATAGAGTGAGGAAGTATGAATTAGTTGCTGTCTATTCCTATGGAGGGTGTAGCCACAGGGATTAGATTGCAAATCCACTAAAGTGTGTGTGTATGTATATCTATCTACTTGTCTATCTATCTATCTGTGTGTACATATATATATATATATACATACATACATACATACACACACACACACACATATATATATACAGAGAGAGAGAGAGATACTAATTCTACTCTACATGTCTTCCCCACTCTGATGTTTTATCATGGCATAGAAGTGGCCCTGAATTAGTAAAAGTTGTGCCAGTGGAGCATAAGTTCTGATTGGCTTTACTAAGCTAGAGAGGCTTTGAAAGTGGTTAGATGACATCTGTCGTTCAAGGACAAGTGTAGAGAGAATCATCACCACAAGGTTGACTTGAAAGTGATGAATGCATGTTTGTAGCCACAGTCACTTATATCTGCATACATATCTTAAGAATAAAAACTCTGGTTAGTGAATCAATTTTTCAATATTCAATGAGTTAAGACCCTATGAAAGTTATTATATATGCAAAAGAATGCTTCATTTGCAAGGAATATAGTTTGTGTTATTTGTTATATATATATATATTTGTTATATATTTGTGTTATTACTATTACAAATAGCAAGGATTGGGCTAAGTGGCCAATTATTACTTTTTTATTCTACTTGTTGCAGCTCTTAGTATCTGAAAATAAAATTATTAATATGATATTTTAATTAGGATCAGCAACTTTCACAAAACTGGTTATAATTCCTTATTTATTGAGTTGGAGTCCTTATTTTAATTTGCATAAGTGATTTTTGGATATGCAAAATCTAATTACATTAAGAGCAAGATATCAATTGACATAAGAGAGTAATTAGCTAGATAAGACAGTGACATTAAAGAGAACAAATGTCTGACTCAGAAGTCTGCCAACATTTCCATCGACTTCACTCTGTTTGCCAAAGACCCATGGAGAGTGAGGTAAAGATAAAGCAAAACAAAGTAGATGGTATTAGCATTAAGCCACCTTGGTGGTTAAGACTAAATAGAGCACGTGCCACTTGAGTGTAATTACAGTGATCCTGTTTAATTAGAAGGGCTAATGATAATACACATTCCACTATGAATTCCCTTTTGCTCTTCTCAGTAAGGTAAGAGCTACCTAACAATCCAGATTACAAACTAGGCTAGCTGTATCCACTGTTACATGGGAACCCAAAGGTCAGTGGACAGGAGAGACCAAGTTGCAGAGATAGGATGAAATCGGTTTTAGTAGACACCATATTAACACTTTGAAGGTTGTTAGAACAGGAAAGGACATTAAGGAGTTGATTTGCAAGATATATGCCTCATGTTGAAGTAGGTCAGACCTGGAGAACTTGCAAGAAGGCTATATTCATTAAGCTAACACTGGCTCACTCTTTAACCTATTGCAATCTGTCTTTTTGTCCTCACCCATTAAACTGAAACTGGTTTCTGAAAAGAACAAAAGATACCTTAAGAACCAAATCCAGTGGCCTCTTTCCTTTTCCCATTCTCCTTGACTCTTTTACTGCATTTGATGCTGTTGACTACTTCTTCCTTTAAAACTCCTTTCCATCTTTGTTTCTGTGAAACTGAGCTACCCTAGCTCTTATTTTACCTTTCTGATCGCTCCTCTGCTTCCTTCTCTTGTTTACTTAAGAGTATTCCCAAGATTCTATTCCTGATTTCTCATTAGAGGTCTCATCCAATCCCATTGCTTCACCTGTCACATACATGTTATAACTTTTGGATTCAGAGATCTTGTTCTGACTTCTTTCTTTAACTTCAGGCATATATTTCTACCTGACTGGCATCTTAATTTCTAAAATGGACTTCAATATTTGCCCTAAATCTGCTCTTTTTCATGACTTTTAAATTTTTGTTATTCACTCTCTCAAACCCTTACTTGAAATTTTGATGTCATCAGTAATTGTTTTCCCCCATTATCAAGTCCTATAAATTCTTTCTTTGAGATGTCTTTCATATGTCTCCCCTTCTTTCCATTCCCATTAATATTACCCTGGATTAGGCATTTACCACCTCACAATTATATCATTTTAATACCCTCTCCCTTATTCCAGATTCTGCCTCAGTTTCCTATTCTATTTTGCACATTTCTGTCAAAGACATGATCCTAAAGCACCTATATGGTCATGTCAGTAACTTGCTCAAAAACTTTCATTGGTTCCATTTTGTCTCCTAAATTGAATTTTAGTGCTTTTCCCTTCTAGGTACTCCTCCCACCTTCCACAATTCCCCAATAGGAATACTATATTCCAGTTGGTTTAGGATAATTGCTGTTCTCTATGTACATTTCTTCTTTCTCATCCTTTATGTTTGCTCAGACTATTTTCTCTGCCTGGTATACCCTCTTATATACTCCCCCTTTTTAAAATCAATTCAAACACCACTTTCTCTACAATGTCTTTCCATAATCATACCTTCACAAATATTTTCCTTCCTCTGCTCTTTCATTTTTGTTTTCAACAGCAGTAATATTTCATACATTGTTTCATTTGATCCACACAAATGACCCTATGAAGTAGATAGTACAAATGTGATTATCCCCATTTTACAAATTAAACTTGGAAAATTTAAGTGATTTCCCAAGGTAGGAAGTTAGCAGTGCCAGACTTCAAAACCAGGTTTTCTGATTCCTTATCCAAGGAACTGTTTGCTATACCACCCTGTGTCTCATTTTGTAATACTCTTTAGTCACATACCATGGAAATAAAACCTCAAGATATTGTCATTATGTAGCATTGTCACCAACTTATATTGTGTGGTAGATATTTGTATATGCATCTTAAAGGCAGGAACTGTCTTGTAAAACTTGTATCCCATAACACAAATCCCATCTACCACAGTGGCTTGCTATTGATAGCAAGTAATCAGTAAATATTTTAATTAATAATGACATTTTAGGATCAAGAACCTCAAAGCACACTGATACCAAGGCAGGGAGAAGGAATGAATATTTATTAAAGTCTTCTACTGTGTGCTAAATTCTTTACAAATATTTTATCCTCACAACAATCCTGTAAAGTAGGTGCTATTATTATCCCCATTTTACAGATGAGGAAACAGGCAGGTTAAGGGACTTGCTTAGGGTTGAATTGCTAGGAAGTATTTGAGGTAAGATTTGAATTCAGGTCTTCCTGACTCCAGGCCCAGTACTCTGTCCACTTTGTCATCTAGCTGCCTCAGAGATCATAAGAGCCAAAGTTCCATGTGAAGCACTGGGACGGAAACCTATCAGTCAGCTGTAGCAAGAGACAGGCAATGTCGTAAAATGGAGAGAGCACTAGGTTCAATACTGCTTCTAATGCTTACTGGTTTTGTGATGTTAGTTAAGTCACTCAACTTCCCCCAGTCCTCAGTTTCCTTATTTTTAAAATAAAGGGTTTGGGCAAGATTGACCTCCATTGTCCTGTCCAGCTTTAGATCTATGAGCCTATGCTATGGAACAGGCATCACCTGAAACCACAAGGAGATTGACATTGAAACAGTTTTCTAAAAGCATGAACACAAAAAAGAAATGATTCCTCAAGATAAATAACATCCATTTCTCCTTGATCTCCTGCTGCTTGGTATTTATAGAAGATTTCTCATATTGCTTTTGTTTGTTGTTTTTGTTTTGCTGGAGAAGGAACCAGCCTTTCAGCACAGCTGCAGCCTGGTTTGTAGGTAGAGTCAGGGGAGACACATCTCTGATGTGGTTAACAATACTGTACAAGACTGGAGAGAGGTATAAGGCCCCAGAAGTAAAGGAAGAAAATGATAGTGCTACAGTGATCTTATGAGTAGACTGTCTAACTAAAACCCACTTCCTGTCTTCTTGGAATCATTTTTCAGAACCCCATTGACTACCTGAGTACTATAGTTCTGAGACTCCATGACCCACTTTGGTTTTCAGGCCCACTAAGAATATAAAGTAGGGACATGTGTCAGTCTTAACATAAATGCCACAGTAAAATAAAAACATAAACAAACCCCTCCCAAAGAAACAAAACCCAGTGAAGCTTTCCCTGAGAGCTACCAAGATGCTGGACCTTCAATTTGTGTCAAAGCTTCTTTTAGAAATTTGTCAGCTTTTGGGATGAATTCACATTTATTATGTTAATGCAAAACATTGGAAGATGCTAATAATAAATCATAAAATTGATATCAGTTCATGAACCTTTACCCATTTTCTAATTATAATGAAAAATATGAACTTAATCTTATCTGTAGAGGAGACCCATATTTCATAATTCAATTCTTCAGAGAGTTAAAAAAAACACTAAGTACTAAAATTCTATTTGGCCTGAAAAAAATGTCATTAATTTTTAGAGACTAATAGCAAAAATTGGGATAGTGAATATGACTTTTTAAAAATAAATTTTAAAGGCGTTTTTTAATGAATAGAAATCTATTTTTCTTCCTTTCCCTGCTCATCACATTGGAAAAAAGAAACAAACTTGTAACAAATATGCATTCTCAAGTAAAATAAATTCCATTACTAGTAATATTCAAAAGACATATATCTCATTCTGTACACTGATTCTATCACCTCTCTGTCAGGAGATGGATAACATGCTTCATCATCAGTCATCTGGAATTGTGGACAGTCATTATATTGATCAGAGTCCTTATTGCTTTCAAAGTTCTTTATGGTATCATTATTGTACAAATTGCTATTTTAGTTCTGCTAATTTTATTCTTCATCAGCTTCTAGAAGTCTTCAAAATCGTTCATTTTTATAATATTAAGTTATTCTTTGCATGCTGTTTACTACAGTTTCAGAGTGAGTTAAGGATTCATGTATATGGAAGCAAGACCTATCCCACTCCTATTCAAGATTGTTGTCCCTTCTTTTTATTGCTCTCTGTACCAAACAGCTTAAGATAATACAAAACATCTGGCTATAGAAAAAAAAATTGCTCATTGCTTCTTGGCAAACAGAGAGTCCCCATGTAAATCAAACAGGAGTGTATTGGCTTATAATCCATGTTTCAATACATATTTGCATTACTTTTATTATCTACCAATGAATTGGGAACATTGAAAAATGATGGCTAGCCCCTGCTCTAGGAGAAGATAGACTTCAATTCAATAAGCATTTCAGGCATGGTGGTGACACAAAGACAGAAATGAAGCAGCTCTTTTCCTCAAAAAGCTATCAAGCACGAGTCAATGAAAACATACTTATTAAGCACTTACTACTCGTAGTAAGTACTATGTTAATCAATGACTATACAAAAAAGAGGCAGAAATAGTCCCTGCTCTCATATTGCTCACATTCTAATAGAGGAAGACTATATAGATGCATAGGTGGTTTCAGCTGCAAGACAGATAGAAAGGTCCCATGGTCCTTAGGGTGCAACAGCATAGCAGATGATAAATGTGCCTTCTTTAATTTTATTTCCACTGGTAAAATTATCCCTATTTCTGATGTTGAACCACTTGTAATATCATAATTTTTGGTGAGAATTTTCTTGTTTGGGTATTCAGAAGCCATTGTTATTTAAGAGGTATAAGGACTATAGCACCTATAGAAGCAGTTGCTAGGTTATTTCTCTATAAGGGTGCTTCCCAGGATGGCTTTAGGGGCTAGACTAGAATCAGTACTGGTGGTCTGGGAGAGTGGGGCACTGTTACTCTCAGGGGTTTGTGACTTGGGTGAAGCTGATCACCAATTGGTGTTTGTTTTATTGAGGAGGGTAGGCCTCTTCTTCATAGTAATTTCTCCCTTCAAAGATGGCTGCAGGGCCTGGCTGGGAGCAGGGATGTTGGTCTATGGGGCACTGCTATTCCCAAGGTTCTTGGGTTCAGGGTGTTAGTTTGTTTCCACAGCAGTCTTTTGGGAAGTGGTAGTTGAGATTGTGGTGGTTTAACACTCCTGGAATATGCCACCTCGTTTCTCTCCCTTCAGGGGTCTAACTGCTTCAGCTGGGCTGGCTTGCCAGCCCCAAAGATATCAGTTGGTGAGGATGGCCATCTCCCTTTCCACATGAGTTGCTTCCCAAGATGAGGGCTGAAGCAATTGGGTAAAACCTTTATGTAAGTCTTTAAAAGGTATAACAATGTAAACTTTTATACATAATTCTTGCTGAACAGTCTTAGTTTCTGATTTTGACATTCATCATTAAAATCATCATAATAAATGCTAGTTAGCTTTTAGATTAATCTAAATTCTTCCTTTGATTGATGTTATGGGAACTATTTTATTTTTTAGCATGACAACTTTGTTAGATGATAAAAGACAAGCCTATGGTTACTATCCATTGGGCAAGCAGAAAGCACAATTCAACCAATTGGCATGCATTAATCCCTTACTGTGTGCAGTGGACAGGGGTGGGTGGGTGGAGGGAGGTAGATAATGGATTAGGAAAGTCTTCCTAGAGAAAGTGGCACTTAAGCTGAGTCTTGAAGTAAACCAGGGATTCTAAGCAGTATAGATGAAGAGAGAACACATTCTAGGCATTGGGGGAAAACCAGCGCAAAGGCAAGGAGATGGGAAATGGAACATTGTCTATTCTATGACGATCAGCAAGTACTCTGATACAGTTTTATTATGTAGCAATGCGACTAGTAATATGAATAGTATAACTATAATATGAGTAATGTGAAAGGAGGATGGAAAGATAGGAAGGGACTAGGAAGTGAAGAACTTTAAGTGACAAGAAAAGTTTATATTTCAATCTAGAGGTAATAGGGAGTAATTGAGGTTTACTGAGTAGGAAGGAGGAGATGTGATCAAATCTGAGCTTTAGGAAAACCCCTTTGGTAGCTGAGTGGAGAATGGATTGATGTGTGGAGATAATTCAATCAGGGATGAAAATTAGGAGGCTATTTTAATACTTCTGGTGAGAGGTGGTGAGGATTTGAAGTAGGATGGCGGCTGAAAGTGGAAAGAAGAAGAGGAATATGTAATGTTGCAAGACATGGCAACTTGCTTGGATATGTGAGTAGTGAGAGCAAGGAATCAAGGATGATACTGAGGTTAGAAAGCTGGGGAGCTACAAGGATCATGGTGTCTCTAATAGAAATAGAAAAGTTCAAAAGAGGTGGTTTGTTCTTGGGAAGAAAGAGAATAAGTTCTGTTTTAGACATACTTAATTTGAGAGGTCTAGGGGGGCATCTAGTTTTATACCATAAGTGGTGCCCACCCAAAAGGACTAGAGATTTGATTTATTGTATAACTTTTTATCCTAAAGAGGCTTTAGAAAGTTTGAAAAATAGATTTACACAAATTACTTCCCACGATAACCCACATTGTACTTTAATTAAATCTAGTAAAAGATGAAGTAGATGATGAAATAAATGTGTGGAAACCATGTCAAATGATTGTTGATGGTACCACAGTTCTTTCAGATATTGAGGTTCTTGGATGTTATCTTTGACTCTGCCATTTTATCACTTACCTTCAATCAGTTGCCAGATCCTGTCTTGTTTCCTTCTTTCCACTTAGACTACAAAATACTATTTCTGACTCCCATTACCTCTTCCCAAGGTCACTGTGATAGTCATCTAAACTCTTGTTTGCTATTCATCTCTCTTGCCTCTAAACCATTCTTCACAATATTGTCAAAATAATTATTACAGAATCACAAAATTTTGGAGACTTCAGAGACCATTGAGTCTGGTCATAACTGAAAAAAAAATGTCATTACAATGTCCTAATTGGTTTTCTAGCCTCTGTTTGAAGACTTAAAAAATTATTTTATTTTAATTGATAAACATTTATTTTCTGACCCTTCCAATTAAAAAAGAGAAAACAAAACACTTGTAGCAAATATGCATAATCACTCAAAACAAATTCTTGAATTTGTCCAAAATGTATATTTCATTTTGTCCCTTGAATCCATCCTTTCTCTGTCAGGAGGAGGACATCATCATCATTGGGCCTCTAGAATTGTGATTGATCACTCCTCTGATTAAATACTTCAATTTTTTGATAGCTCTAATTTTGGGGATATTTGTCTTCAAATCAATAGTAAATATATCTGTGATCTCACATTGACTCAGGATTTTTCTCCAATGATGCAAACTATCCAGGCTTGCTTATCCTCTTGCCTACCTCAAGGAGTTCACCCAATATACTAGAAGGTTTCATTATTTCCTTTGGACATTGTAGAGCACTCTATCTATCTATCATCCTTAACACATTCTTGACACATATCTTGTCCATCTTCTCTTCCTATCATGTAATTCTTGATGACTTCTTTTAAACTTCTGTTCTTTTTTGTAGTTCCTCATTGGTTAATATAGTTTGACTTGCTCATACCAGATGTCCACACATTGATCTCACATTACTCAATTTTAATTTTTTTAAAGCAGTTATATTTTATGTTGCTGCCATATAGCAACTCTGGTAAACTGTTGGCATTTAACAGATAAACCTTTGCTTGAATAGGAAGCAATAAAGGGCCAAAAGGGAGCTTTGCAATTTTCCAAAGGCAATCCAACCTGCTTCCTTTTCCTGATTAACTCTGTCCTACTGTTTTGTCTGCCCCAAATATGCACACTTACAGACAAGTTGTAGAGAGTGTCCTTCCAAAAGCATGTTAAAATTTGGGCAATAAACATTCATCATCTTCAGCAAAACAATTCTAAGCCCTCTTCCAAATGGTAGCCCTCCAAATATAATAGCAATCATGACCCCTCTGAAAGCATTCCCCTGATCTATTGCTTTAAAACTTTTGCCAAAAAAGGAACTGAGGTTTCATTGGCATTGCTTGTTCCTGAATAAACCATTCTGGATCATACTAATCACTTCTTTCATTTTAAAAAATACTCACAAACTTTCCTTGTCACAATATGTTCTATACTTTTGCCATGAATCAATCAAATAAATTAGTTTCAAGGATTCTTTTCTTTTTTAAAAAAAATTAGGACATTCTCTAATTTTTCATCATCATCATTATTATTTATCATTATTGACCGTGACTTAGCAGTTATGTTATCACACATTGTCAATTCTTCCATTACTCTGATGCATTGTTCACCCAGGTAAGTTATTTAAATTCAATTATAACTATGCTTATGTTCTCTCATCTCACTTATCTTAGGTTTTAATCTCTTTTAATTTCCTCATTCTAACTTCAGTCCGAAGATCATCCTTCTTATAAGAGAAAAGAGAAATAAAAGAAACTTGTTCTGCCTTCTCATCCATTACCATTTTAAGCAGTGGTCCTATTTCTTCTTTGATCCTCCTCTACCCCAAACTTGGCCTTTTTTCTTGTCTTTAGCATCCATCACCCACCTAAGTTCATTCAGAACTTTAGTACTTCTGACATAGGACCATAACTTTCTTATGCATTGATCCTCAGTTAGTTCAATTCAATTCAACATTACAAAGGCCTTTTATTTGGTCTCTTTTCCTTCTCTCTCTCCACTCCTCTCCAACTTCTTCCCTACCATCGACCATTCCTAGGAATCCCTATCACCTTTAGGATAAAATATAAAAGCCTCTGTTTGACACTGAAAGCTCTTTACATCCTAGACTCTTCCTACCTTTCAATCTTCTTACGTCTTTCTCCCTTCTGTCCACTCTATGGTCCAGTGAAATTGGACTCCTCATTATTCTTCGAATGAAACACTTCATTTCCTGGCTCCATGCATTTGTCTTGACTGTCTCCCATGCCTGAAATGCTGTCATCTCACCTCTGACTCCTAGTTTCCATGGTCCTCAGTTCCTTCTTGCTGGCTCTCTAAGATTATATTGATGTTGTGTATGTTTTGTATGTAAGCAAGTATTTGCATGTCATTTCCACAGAAGAATGTGAGCTTCTTGAGAGTAGGCACCATATTTTGACCTTTCTTTGTATCTCTAGGACTTAGTAAAGAGCTTGGCACATAGTAAGTGCTTAATAAATGTTGGTTAATAAGTATATATTAAATGCACTTTGTTTGTTGATGGAAATGTAAAGACAAAATCCAAGAGCAGTCACTGCCTTGTACAGGATGACACTAAATAGACACAAATAAGTAAATACAAAATATATACAAAATAACAAACTCTTACTTGCCTTTTCTGCCATCTTTTATACATATCTTTTAAAAATTTAATTTGTTTCATTAGCTTAGTTCTTTACACACTCACTTTGGTCTCAGACAATATTCCTTAATTCTTCCTCTTTAGAATAGTTTTTCTTTATGTCTTCAGGATTTCATTCTTGAGAGCTTCCCAATCTTCTTGAGCAGGATATTAATACATGTATAGTACCCACACTTTTTCTGGCTGTTTAAAAGTCTCTTTTCCCTAAATAGCCTGTAAAATAGAAGACTTAGACTAATGCAAGAGATTTGTTTTGCTTAACCATGCACATTTGTTACAAGGCTTTTGTTTTCCTTTCTTCCTTCCTTCCTTTCCTTTCTTTTGAAGGAGTATGTAGGAGGGAGAGAAAATGGATGTTTTTTCAATAAGAAAAAAATTAAATGAGAGAGAGTGAGAGTGAGTGCCCTGAAAATTATAGCTCAAATGTTTTTTATTAAGTAGAAGACAAGTTAAAATCTCTAAATTGTTATGTGGTTGTAACCATATCTACATATTTTGGACTTTTTCATACGCCTGTGAACCTATGAATACTTGTACTACTTACTTCTCAAGATTGTTTTAAAGAAATAAAACACTATTATTTGTTTGCTTCTTATTTACTTCTATATGCACTATTTTTCTCCCTCTTGGTATATTTTCACCTAAAACCCTACATTGGGCCATGTAGAGTTATTTAGACTTGGAATACCCTCTCCCTTCATCAGTACTGGAGAGATATTGAGAAATTATTTTTTGGCACTCTTTTTTCTAGATTTAATGAAGAAAGGCCACCCCCCTTCTGGGGAATGTCTTTACATATATTAAAATGTCCAAGGTTTCAGTTTATCTTATATTAACTACATTTGACTTCTGTCTTCCTCATAGGATTATGGGGGATATCCCAATCTAATTCACATCACCTTTACCAACTTTGACTTAGGGTGAGTTACTTTCTTAGCAGATTTCCACAGATAATCAATTATGTCTATTTTATGTTTATTGTTGTTTCTGTGTCAGAGGAGTGACATTTTCTAACTTTTTCCCTAAGTTGATATATGTGTACCTTATTTGTGTGCCTGTAACAAATAGCTCAGCTCTCCTACCACATGTCCTTTAGTGCCACTGGCAGACAAATCTGAACTGAATAGATCATGGATCTGATCAAATTTAGTAACCCATACATTTCCTCCCTCTGTACAAGAATGCCCCCTCTCCTTTCTACATCTTTGCCCTTGCTCATGCTGCTGCCTTTACCTGGAATACTACTCTCTCATCCTGTCTCTACTAGTTTAAAATTCAGCTATCTTGACCATGCACCTCAAAAACCAACCCATTTCTTTACTTTCTTGAACCCAGGTTTTCTGAACAAGTTGTCCCTCTAATACCTGCTAGCTGTGTGATGCTGATTAATGATCAAGTCATCTAACTTTTCTGAGCCTTGGCTTCCTCATCTATAAAAGAGGGATGTTAATAGTATGGTGCAGAAAGGTAACACAGTATGATGGAAATAGTATTGGAATTCCAGGGAGAGGACTTGGGTTTAACAGCAGTTCTGTTACCATCTGTGTGTGACTCTGGGCAAGGTATCTCATTTCTCTGGGCCTCAGTTTCTCATCTATCAAAAGAGGTTTGAGCTAGACAACCTGTAAAACTTCTTCAATCTTGAGATCAATGATCCTGTGAATATTTTCACTATCTGCCTCTCAGTGTTGTTGTAAAGAACCTTAAAGTATTATGTAAAATATGAACTATTAGGTGAGTTATCTTCCCCTTCTCAAAGCTATTCCTCCTTCCTTAAAACCCGAATAGCAGTTACACTTCACTTAAGCAATTATGTTCAATGTTGGAGTATAGTTAAATATTTACAAATTAATTTCTCAACTGGATTATAAGTTCCTTGAAGGTAAGGATTGTGTCTTACTTATCTATCTATTTCCCCTGACTCAGCACAGTGCTGACTAAGGGTTGGGATGCCAGGCTTAAGAGAATGAATATCAAAGGAAGCTAGAGTGGTATTTCTAGGACCGTTAGCAATTTCTCTAGTCTCTCACCTTCAACCTACTGTCCTGAAGTCTACCGTTACTTGTTCCTTACCCCCAAGATTGTTGTTGTTGGTTTGGACCAAGGCTGGGACTAACTCCTTGGATACCTCAACTGAAACTGTGCTTTTTAAGATGACCAATGATATCTTAATTGTCAAATCTATGAATGAATTGGCCTTTTCTATGGTGTTTTTTCATCTCTCACTGCAGCACTTCAACACTGCTGACTTCTTGATCTTTCTGGATACTCTTTACTCTGTTGGGTTTTTATGACACTTATCTCTCCTGGTTCTCTTTCTACCTGTGTAGCCACTCCTTAGTCTCCTTTGCTTATACTATTTTCATCCTTGTCTTGACCCCCCATTCCTGTATGGGGTACTCCATGGGTTTCTCAGTCTCTCCCTGTCTCTTCCTTCTCTTCTTCTTCTTCCTCTTCTCCAAAAGGTGTTATATGTTCTCAATAATGAAATTTTCTTCAAATTTTTTTTTTAAGCAATCGGGGTTAAGTAACTTGCTCAAGGTTACATGGCCAGTTATTTTCTGGGTGTGGTGCTAAGTATCTGAGCCCGGATTTGATCCAGGTCATACCGACACTGGAGCCGGTGCTCTTACATGCTGAGACACCTGGCTGCCCCTTCAATAATGAAATTTTAATGACACAGATGGGGAGTTATCTAAAGAGTCTGATATAGATACACAAATAACCTATTAATCATCTCTATTTTTAAAAAGACATAGAAGATTGAAGGAAGAACCAATACAAAAAAAGGGGAATCACATAAACTAAGGCTCAGAGGTAGAAACAAGTTTATCTTAAATTATCTTAAGACAGTTAAATGTCTCAAGTTCAAGTAGCTCTAGGGAAACACACTCTATGTCTATAGTAACCTGCTCCAGAGCATAGAATACCATAAAGCAAGAAGTTTGTCATGATGTGTCTTTCAAGTTTTATTCTTTTCAATCTTAATACGTGATAACTCTTATCAAAAACATCCAGTAAGTAAACAGTATCTTCCTCGATATCTAGTGGTCACTATTCATCTTAGTACAGGGCAGCTAGGTGGTACAGTGGATAGAGTGGAGAGACCTGCATTTAGGAAGACTCATCTTTCTGAGTTCAAATGTGACTTCAGAGGCTTACTAGCTGTATGCCCCCAGGCAAGTCACTTAATCCTGTTTGTCTCTCTGCTTCTGTAAAATGAGCTGGAGAAGGAAATGGAAAACAACTCCAATATCTTTGCCAAGAAAATCCCAAATGGGATCACTGAGAGTCAGACACGAATGAAACTACTGAAGAACAATTTTCCTTAGTGTTGGAGGAACAATGTGACAGAAATTGATGAATTGCTGGACTTGGTATCAGGAAGACAGTACAAAACAATACATATTTATTAAATGTTTCTGCTTAGTAGACACTTAATATTTATTATATGTCAGGCAATGTGCTAAGCACCAGGGAAACACATAAGAAAAATAAAAATGGCCCCTGCCTTCAAGGAGTTTACAATTTAGCGGAGGAAGACAATATAAAAAAAAGGAAACTGAAAAGTGGAGAGAGTTGGGGCAAAGGAATGTACCTAGCATGGGAGCATGATGATGGTAAAGTTGAATTCAAGAGTACAGCCAGTGGGAAATGAAAGATGAGTTTGAATCATAGGATCATAGATACAGAGTTAGAAGGGGACTCAGAGGCCACCCATCCCAACTCTCTTATTTAACAGATGAGGAAACTGAGACCTAGGGAAATTTAGTGATTTACCCAAGGTCCCACAGGGAGTAAAGACCAGAGGCTGAGTATGAACCCAGGTCTTATGATTCCAGAGGCAGTATTTTGCCAAATAATTTCTGTTTCTAGCAACTATTTATTTGATCACTAAGTCATCCAAACTTTCTGAGACTGTTTCCATATCTATATATATGATTATGATAATACCACCTGTACTATCTACCTCACAGAGTTATGCAATATTCAAATGAGATAATGTATGTAAAATGCTTTGAAAAATTAAAAAAAGTTGTATATGTGTATATAAATATATATATATATATATATATATATATATATATTTGTCCTATGAATGTATGTTCTGTTTCTAGTTAGGATTCTGAGCTCTTGACTCTGTCACAAGTGCAGGGATTAGCAGGCACTGCACAGACTATTGGGCTTAGGCATTGGCATATATGGCACAGATCTAGATTTGGAAGAGACCTCAGAAGGCTTCTTGTCCAGCTTTTTTATTTTATGGATGAAGAAACAAATCTGTCATGATTACTTGATTCACTCAAGGTTACATTGGTAATGAATAGCATAAAAAGGATTTGAACTCTGATTCTCTGAATCTAGATTCAGTATTCTTTTCATATAATCATTCTGCCTTTTTTTCTTTTTAACAACTTACCCTTCAAAATCACTTGTTTTTCTCCCTTGAGTGTGATTAGGTTAATTATACCCCTCCATACTCCCAACCTATCATCAAGTTTTCCTGTATCTTAATCTCCAAAGGAATGTATTTCTGTGTTCTAAAGCGAACAAAGTCTGAAGTTACAGCTTAAGATGACGGCAGCACTTTCAGATACTGGATTTTCAGCATTCAAATTGTTGATGACTTGAGAGAGAATGACTAGAGTTGTTAGGGAGAGATTTAGTAGTACTGAAGATTTCATTTTGTTGAATATATGAAATTTAATTGTAGTGAATCAAAAATGACCCAAATAATTATCTTTGTTTTTAGTGATATCTCTCTATATACTAGGCCTATAGTCCAAGAATAAAAATAAATTGTATTGTAAATGCATTGGCTATAATGATGCATCAACTCTTTATAATGGGTATGATCTTAGAGTGAAAAGGGGCCTTAGAGTTCATTGAGTCCAACCAGCCCTTTAAAAATGAGGAAATCAAGTCACAGAGCTTGTTGGTGACAGTCAGGAATCTCACAACAGACCTTTTGATCCTCACAGAATCCAGAGCTAGAAGGCTTAGAAATCACTTAGTCCAAACCCTACCTGACACCATGACCCAGCTGCCTTCTCCTCTTGGAACATCCCTGCTGTGCTAGTCCTCTTTGTCCTGTGGCTTCTATTGAAGGATGAGCCTATGCTGACCATGATCCTTTCTTCTCCTGATTATGCTTTTAATTCCATGTACTGTGCTGCCAGACCTGTCCCAATGCTCCCTTTTCCTACTTCTCAGCTCCCTTTTTATGGGTCATCTTCCTCTATTAGAATGTAGGCTCACAGAGAGCAGAGGCTATTTTTCTTTTTGCTTGTGTTTGTATCCCCAGCTCTTAGCACAGCATCTGACACATAGTATGCACTTAATAAATGACTCTTACTTTGCCTCCTCATTTTATAGATGAGGAACCCTAGGCCCAGAGCAGGTAAGGGAATCATCCAAGATCACACTTGTAATAAGTGAAAGAGCTGGAATTCCAACCCACATATTCCAGATCCAAAGCCTGTGCTCTTTAGATCGGTGTTCATACTGAAAATTCTGTTACAGTTGTTCAAACTCCTTTATGCATCATAGTCATTGTGAAGCTATTCAGGTAATGAAGGTTTTAGGTCTTTTTGCTCCAAATGTATACCATAAAAAGGAAAATTACCTGAAATAAATTGATCACAATTGGAAGCTAAGCTCAAATTCCTAAAATTTTCCTTCTGACTCAAAATTCTGTTTTGTGTGATGATAAAAAGTGATAAACTTATACTCAGAGGACCTGGGTTCAAGGCAGAACTATTCCTTGTTCCTTGTGTGTCCTTGAGAAAATCATTTAAATTCTATGGGTCTCAGTTTACACCTATGTAAAATGAAGGGATTGGGCTTACTGCCTTTTCAAGTCTCTTCCACCTCGAAATCTATTATTCTAAAATACACATAACTTACATTAATTAAAAGAGGATTAGATTGGGAGTCAGTGTTCATATTGAGGTTTTATTACTACATAAGGGATCTTGAGAAAGTCCTTTCACTTCTTGGGGTCTCAGTTTTCCCATTTGCAAATTGAGGACATTGGAATAGATGATTCTATTAGAATCTATTAGAATAGAAGAGTCCTTCCTACGCTGAATCTTTCACCCCAGAAGCTGGGATTTAACATTGAAACACTTAAAAAAAAACCAAAAAGGCTTGGATTGCCCATGATTTACTGTTCTATGCTGCCACCTAGTGTCCTGTGAGTACAGAAACAGCTTTGGAATCAGGTTCCTTGTTGGCTCTTGTATTTCAGATTATCGTAGAAATGTCACATTTTCAGAAATTTTTGAAGCCATGGGAAGAAAAGGAAGAATTTGATGGAAACAGAGTCAAGTCAAAAACAAGCTGTTAAGTGCCTACTATGTATACCAGGCATTTTACGAAGAGTGGCAAAAAACAGTCCCTGTTCTCAAAAGAGCTCATAGTCTAAAGGAGTGCTGGGGTTGGTGAGACAACATACTAATAGTTATGTATGAATATATACAGGATATATACAGGATAAATTGGAGAAAATTAGCAGAGGGAAGGCACTAGCATTAAAAAGGGAATTTAGAAATATATTCAAAATTGACCTTGTGGTTTAGTGGAAACCAAATCCATGTCAGGAAATAATAATAAATGTTTTTTACATAGATGACATAGCCTCTAAAATTTACAAAACAATTTATATATGTTATCTAATTTAATCCCAACAATAACCTTGCATGACCTAGGTAAAGCTAACATCTCTATACTGCTGTTTCTTCTTTTCTCCTTTGTAAAATGAGTGAGCTGGCCTAGATTGTATTAAAGGTTCTTTCTAGTATTAATATTCTAGTCCAGGATTCTTTATTCCCCCTTCAAACAGTGTGACTTGAGGCAAATCATACTACCTTTCTAGGATGCAATTTCCTCATCTATAAAATGACAGTCTTGTACTAGATTTTCTTCATAATCCTATTGAACATTAGAATTTTATGACTAGGATTTTCTTTAATTAGCCTTTATAACTAAGATAATTTTGTTGCTTCAGAAACAAATATCAGTTTTAAAACACAAACTATAGTACACGAATATGCAAAATATGTTGCATTTGAATTATGACGACTCCCTCAGAAAATTATTCTACTTAATATATTTTAGAGATGAGAAATCACAGGAAAGAAATTTAAGGATGTGAAAGATGGATTGTTTTCCTTGATTTTTGGAAACTTCCCCCCTCCCCAAAAAAAATCCTTCAAGAAAAATAGTTTTTTTTTCTTTTTTCCTCCAAATGTTTCTTTTTTTTCTCTTTATTGATAACTTTTTTTTTCTGGGCTTTCCAATTGCCTGTTATATTTATTTGATAAAGTACCAAAATATAGTGGAAAGATCACTGTGCTTAACATCAGAAGACTTCATGTGTTTCTTGGTTTTGACTCATAAAGAATCTGAAAAGGATTTTGGGGAGGCAGAGCCAAGATAGTGGAGTAGAAGCAGGACCTCCCTGCAGCTCCTGATTCCACCTTCCCCAATCCATGTAAAAAGGGGACTCTAAACAAACTCTGGAGCTGCAAAACCCACAAAATGACACAGAGAAGCTGTGAACCCCGGATTGTTGTCAGGATCAAATGAAATAATATTTGTAAAAGACTTAGCAAAATGCTTGGAACATTGTAGGCACTTAATAAAATTTGTTTAAAAAAAATAATAGAGGGGCCGCTAGGTGGTGCAGTGAACAGAGTTAGGCCTTGGAGTTAGGAGGACCTGAGTTCAAATGTGACCTCAGACACTTAACACTTACTACCTGTGTAACCTTGGGCAAGTCACTTAAACCCAATTGCCCTGCATTTCCTCCTCCAAAAAGCGAAAAAAAAAAGATATAGAAAGGTAACACACCTTCCCTCTACCCCTGCCCCTCCACAATGGTTATTCTACTTCCCTGGTTCGCCAAATTTTTATTTCCACAAGCCCCTTTCTCCAACAACAACAACAAAAAATGTGCTGTGAATCCCCAGGGTTTATGTTTAGATAATAATAGTAGCCAGATTGATATAGCTCTTTAAGTATTTACAAACATTATCCCATCTCATCCTTATAACACACCTGTGAGATAGGTGCTATTATTGTTATATCCATTTTAGAGATGAGGAAATTGGCACAGAGAGGATAAGTGACTCGCCAAGGGTTGAATAGCTGATAAGTGTCTGAGGCTGAATTTGAACTCAGGATTTTTGATTCCAAGTCAGATGCTCTCTACACTGTGCCACCTTTCAGTTTATAAAATATAAAATTTGTAATGCTTCAAACATGTGTAAGCTTATTATCACAGAAAAAAATATGCTTGTGACATTTGGGCTATTATTTACCACTTAGGTGCCATAGATTATGTACAGGAAGTTCTCAAGGGGAAAAGTACAAGTTATCAATAGTAATATAATAGATTCTCCAAATCACAAATAATAAAATAAATGTAAATTAGAACAACTGAGTTTCCATATCAGAGACATTAGATCTGCAAATATGATTTTTTAAAAGGGATAATTGTTAGAGTATCTTTGGAAGAATAGGAAAACAAGTGCACTGGTAGTAAAGCTGTGAGCTAGTCCAGAGAGGGATAAGGACAGGACCTTCTGTTATTTGTTGAAGAAGGGAACTACTAGAGGAAGAAACACCCATTACAATACAGGTTAGTACTTCTGCTTCAATGGGTAGTCTTAAGAGAATTGATTAAGGCGCACAGCAAGTAGGCATCAGCTTCAGGACTTGAACCCGGGTCTTCCTGTCTCTGAGGCAGTTCTCTATCCACTATGCAATGCTGCCTCTCCATTCTGATCTATTAGAAGGCAATTTGGAATTGTACCTCAAATGTTACTAAACTGCAGCCCCATCCACCAAGCAATGCTGCTATCAGTCATATACCACAAAGAAATCAAATAAAGAAGGAAAGACCCTAGATGTGCAAAAATATTTATAGTGGCATTTTTTTGTAAGAGCAAAGAACTGAATGAAACACAATATAATTGCCGTATTAGAAAAGGATGAAGGATATGAATTCAGAGAAACCTGGGAACATTCGAATAAAGTGTTGAAGAATGATGAGCAGAACCAGGAGAACAAATTATGTGTATATAAAATTGTAAATAAAAACAACTTTGAATGACCCAAGAACTCTGATCAATGCAATTACTAGTCATGGCTTCAGGTTATTTATGTAAAGTATAAATCAAACAACAAATAATTATTATTGTTGTTAATCATTTTAGTAGTGTCAGACTCTTTATGACCCTATTTGAGGGTTTCTTGGCAAAGACTCAGGAGTGGTTTGCCATTTCCTTCTCCAGCTCATTTTACAGGTGAGGAAACTGAGGAAAAGAGGTTTAAGTGACTTGCCCATGGTCACATGGCTAGCGATTGTCTGAAATTGGATTTGAACTGAGGTTTTCCTGACTCCAGGCCCAGTCTGCTATTCACTGTGCCACCTAGCTGCCCCATGTGCCAGGTATTGTGCTAGATGATGGGTACAAGTACAAGGAATGAAACAGTCCCTATGTGAAATGAGCTTACAGAAAATAAGTACATATAAAACATATAGATTATAATTATAAACTTAATAAATATAAAAATTATTCAAAATAGTTAAACATAAAATATTTTTAGAGGGAGAATACTAGCAGTAAGGGGGAAAGAAGAAAAGCTTTATGTAGAAGATTGTGCTTGAACTGTACCTGGAAGGAAGAGAGGGATTCTGAGGCAGAGGTTAGCAGCCAATACATTACAGGCTTGGGGGGCAACCAGGGCAAAAGCACAGAGACTTTTGCCACATCCTGACAGAGATGGACTGGGGGTGGAGATACACATTTTTGGATATGGGCATTATATGGATTGGGCAGCCAGATGGTACAGTAGATAGAGTGCCAGACCTGGAATCAGGCAGAATCATCTTCCTGTGTTCAAATCTGGCCTCAGGCACTAGCTGTGTGATCCTGGGCTAGTCACTTGACCCTGTTTGCCTCAGTTCCTCTTTTGTAAAATGAACTGGAGAGGGGGCAGCTAGGTGGCGCAGTGAATAGAGCACCAGCCCTGGAGTCAGGGGAACCTGAGTAAGTCACTTAACCCCAACTGCCCTGCCTTCCCCCTTCAAAAAAAAAAAAGAAAAAAAAACTGGACAAGGAAATAGCAAACTACTCCAGCATCTTTGCCAAGAAAACTTTAAATGGGGTCACATAAAGTCAGACACAATTGAACAACAAGGTATGGGTTTGTTCTGTTTGTCTATACTTATTTGTTACAAGGTAGATCTTTTCGAAAAGTTGGGAGGGGGAAGTTTGTGATGGAATGACAAAAAAAAAAGAGAGAGAAAAGAGTGATATTGATGGGAATGGAATGAATTTCAGAGGGAGACACAGAAACACAGGATAGTTTTGAAACTAACATGATGAATTTAGTATATGCTTAACAAAACAAGCTACATTAATAAATATAAAATAATAAACACATATGTAATAATACAAGTTTATGATACATGTAATAATAAAAGCATGTAATAATAAACAAGCTGTATGTAATACATTCTTTGTATATTTTCATATACAAACAAGTATTTTTGTGGAAATGTTTTTTTCTTTGAATAATATTTTATTATTTTTCTAATTAAATGTACAAAATTTTAAACATTCATTAAAAAAATTTTGAGTTCCAATTCTCTTTCTTTTTCCCCTACTCTTTTGCTGAGATGGTGAATAATTTGATATATGTTATACATGTGCAATCATTCAAATTATATTTACATATTAGTCATGTTATAAAAGAAAAGGCAGAGCAAAAAGCAAAACCATGAAAAAAATAAAGTGAAAAATAGTATATTTTGATCTGTATTCAGACTCCATGAGCTCTTTCTCTGAAGGTGAATAGCAATTTTTCATTATAAGTCCTTTGGAATTTTCTTGAATCATTGTATTGTTGAGAATAGCTAAGTGGTTCACAGTTGATCATTGTACAGTATTGCCATTTTTTTATTTAAAAAATTAAATTTTTTTTTACAGTATTGCTGTTACTGTATACAACGTTCTCCTGGTTCTACTCATTTCACTTCGTATCCGTTCATTTAAGTCTTTCCAGGTTTTTTTCTGAAATCATCCTGCTCATCATTTCTTATAGTGCAAAAGTATTCCATCTAAACCATATATCACAACTTTGGCCATTTCCCAATTGATGGGCATGACCTTAATTTGCAACTCTTTGTCACCACAAAAAGAACTGCTATAAACATTTTTTGTACAAATAGGTCCTTTTGGAAATGTTAATATTTAATGTTTTTCAAGTTCAGACTAACAAAAAAATTAAAATGAGGGTGTTGGATTAGATGATAATTAAGTTCTTTTTCAACTCTAAAATTTTAAGATTTTATAAATTAACCCTTGCACCCTAGTTCCCCATATGTAAAATGAGAATAATTACAAGTTTAAAGTTAATGTCAACAATAAAAATTTAACAAAAGAAATGACCATTTGGTATGGAATTGTAGAAAAAAATGAAAACCAGGGGCGGCCAGGTAGCACAGCAAGTAAGAGCACCGGCTCCAGTGTTGAGAAGACCTGGAGATCGAATCTCGGGCTCAGACACTTAGCACCCACCCAGAAACACCTGGCCGTGTAACCTTGAGCAAGTTACTTAACCCCAATTGCTTAGGGGCGGCCAGGTGGCTCAGCGAGTAAGAGCACCGGTTCCAGTGTTGGGACGGCCTGGAGATCGAATCCCGGGCTCAGACACTCAGCACCACACCCAGAAATAACTGGCAGTGTAACCTTGAGCAAGTTACTTAACCCCAATTGCTTAAAAAAAACAAACAAAAAAAAAACAGTATTAAGATACAGCAATGGAAAGAAATGAAGTCTTCAATTAAATTAATTAAATTCAATTAATGACCATAATAGAAATGAAACAAATTCATTAAAGATCCTCAATGAGTAGTTCTTATTTAAACAGCTTAAAGTAGGTTTTCTAGTTTAAAAATGCTATTTTAGTAATTAGGGGAGATAGAGTTAAAAGATGGAGTTCATTTTGAGCAAAAGATGACATTCAAAATAATGATGAGATGATTATTACCTCTCATAATTTTTTCAAGTTTAAAAAGATAAGTACAGATAATCATAGAGTTGTGACAGGACCTTAGATTTTCTAAAGTTCAAGCATTATAATCCCCTCACTCCCCCTCCCAGCACAAACGAAGATGCACACACACAGGTACACACTCACATAATGAAAGAGGAAAGTGAGGTCCAGAGATGTGATGTGATTTTTTTTTTCCAAATCATACAATTAATCAGTGACAAAATCAGGACTAGAATGTAGGTCTCCTGATTCCCAGCCTAGTAGGCTTTCACTTGGACCATGCTCCCTTTTCTATATGAAAGAACTATATAGAAGGACATGTGAAAATGAGGGAAAGCCAGTTCAAGGAGTTGCAATGCAGAAATTTCTGGTAGAGAATAAGAGGATGATGATCTTAATAGCACCTGGATTAAACTGTACCAGACTGGAGGAGAAGTAATGACACAATCATTTTTATTCACCTGCCTTTCTCCTAGGGCTTGGCTCAGAGAGTGCATGCACTGTTTTGGGAATTCACGTCAGAGAGAGAGAAATGGCAAAAATTATAAAGCAAATTGCTGATGCATCTGTTGGAAAGGCTAAGCTAAGCAGAGCAGTCCTGGACCAGGACTCTTGTTGACAGGTTCATGGAATGATGTAAGGATAGAAGCCATTGTCTTTGGTGACTGAAGCATACTTTGACAATGAGCCATTAAATGAGGGAGGGAGAGAGGGAGGGAGAAAGGGAAGGAAGAAAGGAAGGAGGAGGAGGAAGAGGAGGAGAGATGGGGAGAGAGAGAGATATGAGGGGGAAGGAAAAAGATCAGGAGAGAGGAAGGGATGACCAGTAATCCATGTCAATGATTCTTACATGAAGAGATTATTTATTTTTAAAATTTATTTTAAATTTGTGGAACAAAGCAAACATTTCCATAATAATAAAAAGATGATTGCACATGAAATTACAAAGCTACTATGCACAACTTACTATTCCTTTCAAATATACAACATTATGATGTAAATTTCTTTTTTTTTCTTCTTTACCACCCCACTCCCCTGAGATGGTTACCATTGGACACAAATATATATATATATATATATATATGTATATATTCACAACGCATATGTATTTGTAATACATAATTTTATTCTATACATACTTCTATTTATCAGATCTTTCTCTGGTTGTGGAAACCATTTTTCTTCACATATACCTTATAGTTGATTTGGGTATTTGTAATAGAAAAAATAATTTACTCAAAGTCATTCTCAAAACAATATTCTTGTTAGTGTATACAGTGTTCTTTTGGTTCTGCTCATTTCTCCATTAATTCATGCAAGTCTTTCCATGTTATCTAAGATACTTGAGCTCGTCATTTCTTATAGCATCATTTCTTCCATCACAATCATATACCACCACTTGTTCAATCATTCCCCAAATGATGGGTATCCCTGCAACTTTTATTTCTTTGCCACCACAAAGAGAGCTGCTATAAAAATTTTAGAACATATAAGTTCTTTTCCTTTTCCCCTAATTATCTTTTGAAATAGATGTAGTAATGGTATTTCTGGGTCAAAGAATATATAGGAAGTTTAATAATTCTTTGGGCATAATTCCAGATTGATGTCCAAAATGATTGGATCAGCTCATGATTCCACAAACAATGAATGTGTCCCAATTCTTCTACATCCCCTTCAACGTTTGTTGCTTTCCCCTTCAATCATTTTAGCCAATCTGGTACATGTGAAATGATATTTCAAGGTTATTTTAATTTGCATTTCACTAATCAATAATGATTTAGAGCATTTTTTCATATGACTATAAGTTGCTTTGATTTCCTTATTAGAAAACTACCTGTTCATATCTTTTAACCATTTGTCAATTGGGGAATGATAAGGATTCTTATAGATTTGTTCTTGATATATTTTTGATATGAGATCTCTATCTGCTAAAATGTCTATAACCCCCCCCCCATTTTCTACTTTCCTTCTGATCTTGACTACATTTGTTTTATTTGTACAATTAAAAAATTAACATAATCAAAATTATCCATTTTACATCTACCTTTGCTTTCTATCTCTTGTTTACTTATAAATTGTTTGTCTATTCAAGTGATTATTTCTTGATGAAATTCTCCACTAAGACAAAGGACAAATTTTTAGCTACATTTTCATTGAACCACAAAATAAGAATGAATGAAAAAGCATTCATTTATTAAGGATTTAGTATGTATTCAATTCAAGAGATACATAGTAAAAATGTAAGTTCTTAGAGGGCCTTAAGGGATCATCTAGTCTAGTATCCACATTTTACTAATGAAGTGAGGAAACTGAATCTCCAAGGATTTAAGTTTATAATTTCCTCAGGGGCAGGTATCAACTTTTGGCAGAAGGGCTTTCCCAGAGCCTCTCCTTCCTTCCCTCAGTTCTTCAGGGAATGCTTTCCCTCCAGCCCCCATTAGTTGTCTAATTCTCTTCACGAGGAATTATGACCTCCTTCTTTGTACTTCTTTGCAATTACTCACAAACAGAACTTCAATACTCCAAAGATCCATTATTTCATCTACATAGATACTTTCCCCATCATATTTGCCAACACTTTAATTAGTTGCCTCAATTAAAAAAATCATTAGGTGGTCTTTTGGTCAGCTAGTCAATATTTTGTTGATTGCTAACTTTTCTTTGACTCTGTTAGTCAAATATTAGGCTGCATGGCATTGAATTGTAATGAATAAAACACATGGTGCTGGAGGAGGAGAAGGGTATTTTCAATGAAAGAAAATCTCAGGGTGGAAAAGAGTAGTCTAAGAGCTATTTTAGTCTACTCTGTTTTGGGAAGATGGACAATCTTGTGAACCTAGGACAAGTTAGTCTGTAGAACAGACACAATAGGGACAAAAAGGAAGGAAGGTAAGCTTTGTGTGTATGCTTAGAAGTAGCCCTTGGGGAATTCAGATTCTTTGCATGTGCTGGCTTGATAAAATCTTTTTAGTGGTAACAATGACAGTTTAAGAGACTTGAGATCAGACTTGTCAAAAGAAAAGCTGTGGGTAAGACTTAGGGGGAGACATGATAGCTCTCTTCAGGTATTTGAAGGGCTGTCATAAGGAAGAGGGATTAGACATGTTCTTTTTAGCCCCAGAGGGCAGAGCTAGGAATGATGGATGAAAGTTGCAAAGAGACAGATTTAGGCTCTATGTAAGGAAAAACCTCTCAATGATGAGAGTCATAGAAAACTGAAACAGGCTGCCTCAGGAAGTAGAGAGTCCTCATTTGGATAGGTCCTAAAGCAGAGGCTAGATGATCACTTTTCAGGATTCTTTCTGTAGAAAGGACTGATTCTTTCTTCAGGTATGGATTGGACTAGATGACCTCAGGTTCTGTGAAATGCAACATGAAATAAAAAATGCTATTTAGGGTGGCTGATTTTTTTCTTTTAAAAATTATTGACTTTTCCCCCATTAGTTATTTCTCATAAAAAGTACCCTGTTCTCACTAAACTCTACCTTGTAACAAAGAAAAACAGTTAAGCAAAACCAACCACAAAATGACCCTGTCTGATTACATATACAACATTCTGCTTCCATACCTCCCTAGTTGTCTACTGAGAAGGAAGAGATCATCATCTATTCTCTGGGACCTAGATAGGTCATTGCCGTTAATATCAATTCAGTTGCCTTTGGATGTTGGATTTGGTTTGGATTTCCGGTTTTGTGGTCATTGTCTACATGATTCTTCTGATTTTGCCTCCTTTGATTTACTTCGATTCATATTTATCTTACAAGATAAGGTGGTTTGAATTTTTAGAAGACCCAAACAATTTAAACCCACACAATCAGGTGATAAAGTTGTAGGTAGAGTGTAACATAAGGGATTAAACCTATATGTTCACATGTATGTTTGCATGTGTGAGTACCAGTGATTGTACATATATGGATGTGAGCTGAATGTGGGTACAGATGTGCATATATATATATATATACACCAAGGAGAGTTTAAATAAATCTTCAAAATGTTCTCAGAAATATTGACAGAATGCTGCTGTTTTTCTGTGTATACATACATATAAATAAAAAAATATTGTACAAAGCAAAAGCACTGTGGTACATACCATCTTCCCTTTCTATCTCCCCAACTCTGCTCTGAGGTTCTCTGGTCATTTCAAGGTTTATAATCACAGAGATGAGTATTGAATGGTCCTCTAACAATTTCACAAAAGACATAGGACAGGGAGACATATGCTTATCAAAAGTATTTACTGAATCTATGGACTGTGTTCAATCTTGGGCTCTTGATTCTCAAAGGCATCATTATCACTCTTCAGATTTCTCTCCTACCTTTGAAATTTACTCTAGGAAAATTTTTTCAATATATCTCAGGTATTATTTATGCCATTTTCATTGGGAGTTCGGTTTGAAATGAATTTAGGGTTATTATTTAACCCTAATCAATGAAATAGCAGATCCTGTCTGTAACTGTACAGTTTCTGTCTGTTTCCATAAAAGAGAGTACCAGAATCCCCAGCTTCCACATAGACACTCAGTGTACAATATGGATGTTGAGTATGGGACCACTTTTATTTCACTTGCCATAGAAAATGGGATAAGAAGTAAAGAATTCCCAAAAGTCTATGAATGATTATAGAATATCTATCTACATAAATAAAATCCCACTTTGTTGACTCAGAATGGTACAAGGATGATCCTGAAATATTGAAGGCTATGCCAATTGAGCAAAGCTTTGGTAGGTCCTACCAACATGGAAACAATTTAAGTATAAGAAGAATGACAGACTGTGTCCATTGTCTGAAGACCAACTGAACTAAATTCAGACTCACTGCCAAGCTTCCTACAGAATGGTGAAATTTTCTTCTACAGCTATTCATGAAGACTGCCAAATAAGTCACAGTAAGGTTGGTTATATAGCCAGTGAAAGGAGTATCCACAGAAATGTAGTCAAAGAAATAATAAAGTTTGTGAAAAATGAAAATTCACCTTGGTGACTGAGTGCTTGCATATCTGTTTCATACATTAGAGCTTCGGTGTAATCTCAATTTTGGGGTACATATCAGAAAGCTACATTATAAAAATTATTACGGGGACTTCAAAAACTAAGTTGCCTTGTATGACATACAAAGCAGAGGAATCTTAAGCTAAATTCCTTTTTTTAGCAAATAGGAACCTTTGGAATAATATTTAACTAATTTTCTCTATCTACCCACATCAAAGTTCTGTCAGTTCTAGATGTAAGAAGTCTCATATGTATTCCTTCCTTTCTATATGCTATTCCCCCACACTAATGGGAGACTTTATTACCTCTCAACTAATTTTTGCAATAGCCTTATAACTTATCTCTCCACCTTCTATCTCTTCAATCCATCCTACACACCATTGCTACATTAATATTCCTAGTACCTACTATCATTTAATTACTTTACTCCCCAGTTGAAAAACATTTGGTATTATAACATCTCCAAAATAAAGACTATATTCCTCAGTCTAAGTTCCTCCATAATAAGGCTCTAATCTACCTTTCTAGGCTTATCTCACATTAAATCTATGTTTAATCTTTGCATCTCCTGTTTGGCCACATCCAGCTCACTTTGATTCATAGATTTTGTCCCAGGTTCCTATGCAATATTGATCTTTATGGAAAGAGATTTTCTTTTTGTCACCAGGTGCAACTGCAGCTGAGCTTTCTTTTGGCTTTGGTCTCGCTGCTTCATTAGTACTGGTGCTACTTGTACTTGTCCTCTGCTCTTCCATAGTAACATATTGGTCTGACCTGGGGAGCTCATCTTCTGATGTCATCTCTTTTATTACTTTAATACTGTCTGTGGGGTTTTCTTGGCAAAGATGCTGGAGTGGTTTGCCATTTCCTTCTCCAGTGGATCACCTCTTTGTCAGAACTCTTCACTGCCACCTGTTTGTCTTGGGTAACCCTGCATGGCATAGCTCATAGTTTCATTGAACTATGCAAACCTCTCCTCCATGACAAGTCAATAGTCCTCATAGTCAATAAAAGGGTGAGTAAAATAGTACTGAGGTACAATCTCAAAAATGACAGAATGATATCTGTTTGAATCCAAGGCAAACTGTTCAACATCACAGCAATGTAACTGTATGCCACAACCACTGATGCTAAAGATGCCAGAGTTATCAGTTCTATGAAGACCTACATCTTCTAGAAATAATACCCACCCCCATATCAAAGATATCACATTCATTACAGGGGATTGGAATGCTAAAGCAGGAAATCAAAAGATAATTGGAATAATAGGCAAGTTTGGCCTTGGAGTAGAAAATGAAGCAGGACAGAAATTATTAGAGTTTTGTCTAGATCACTTGTCTGTCATAGCAAACACTCTTTTTCAGCACCCCAGAAGGTGACTCTACATGTGGGCATCATCAAATGGTCAATATATGAATCATATTGATTATATATCTTTCAAAGGTAAAGAAAATCAGGGCGGCTAGATGGCTCAGTGAATAGAGCACCAGCCCTGAAGTCAGGAGGACCTGAGTTCAAATCCAGCCTTAGACACAACACAAAACTAGCCATGTGACCTTGGGCAAGTCACTTAACCCCAATTGTCCTACCTTCACCCTCAAAAAAATAAAGGTGAAGAAAATCTATACAGTCAGCTAAAAACAAGACCTGGAGCCAACTGTGGCTCAGATTATGAGGTTCCTTTTGCTGAATTCAGATGTAAATTGAAGAAAGTAGGGAAAACCATCAGACCATATAGGTATGACCTAAATAACATCCTTTATGAGTATAAAGTTGAAGTGATGAATAGATTTAAGGGATTAGATCTGATAGAGAAAAACAATGGATGGAAGTTCACAATGTTATACAAGAGGCAGCAACAAAAAACAAAGAAAAAAAAAAGAATAAGAAAGCAACATGTCTACCTGAGGAGGTTTTACAAATAGCCAAGGAAAGAAGGACAGCAAAAAGTAAAGGAGAAAGGGAAAGATATACCCAACAGAAATAGAATTCCAGAGAATAGCAAGGAGAGATAGGAAGGTTTTCTTAAATGAGCAATACAAAGAAATAGAAGAAAATGACACAATTGGAAAGACATGCTATCCCTTCAGAAAGACTGGAGATATTAAGGAAATATTCAATGCAAAAATGGTCCTGATAAAAGATAAAAATGGTAGGGACTTAACATAAACAGAAGAGATTAAGAAGAGGTGGCAAGAATACACAAAAGAACAATACAAGAAAGATCCTTTTAAAAATTATTTTATTTTTAATTTATGAAATAAAACAAGCATTTCCATAACATAGTATAATAAAAGTGATTACACATGAAACTGAAAACCTATTATGCACAACTTGTTATTCCTTTTAAATATATAATAGTTATCATGTAAATTTCTTTTTTCTCTCCTACCCCCTATCCCCGATGGCTAAGATTTTATACATACTTCTATTTATCAGTTCTTTCTCTGGATGCAGATGGCATCTTCTTTCATAAGCTCTTTGTAGTTAATTTGTGTATTTGTAATAGTCAAAATGACTTAATTGCTCAAAGTTGTTCTTAAAATAGAACTGCTATGACTGTATACAAGGTTCCTGGTTTCTGCTCATTTCACTTTTCATTATTTTGTGTGTTATCTATCCATGTTTTTCTAGGATCATCAAGCTCATCATTTCTTATAGCACAGTAGTATTACATAACAATCATATACCACAAGAAAGATCTTAATAGAGAGCTATATATATAATCAACTGCTATAATGTGGTTAGTGATCTAGTCCTGGAGAACGAAATCAAGTGGGCTTTACGAAGCATTGCTAGGAATGAGGGTAGGGGAAGTCGTGGTATTCCAGGTGAGCTATTTAAAATTCTAAAAGATGATGGTATTCAAGGGTTGCCCTCAGTATGTCAGGAAATTTGGAAAACTCAACAGTGATTGGAAATGATCAATTTACATCTCAATCTTTAAGAAGGAAAATGTGAAGGAATATTCAAATCACTGAACATTTGTACCCATTTCACATGCCAACAGGGTTATGCCCAAGTTTCTTCAAGTGAGGTGTCAGTAATATGTGAACCAAGAATCACCAGAAGAGCAGGCTGGTTTTCAAAGAGGCAGAGGCCAACATTCACTGGATTATGGAGAAAGCAAGGGAGTTCCAGAAAAAAAAATCTACTGTTTCATAGACTACACTAAAACCTTTGACTCTGAAGATCACAACAAAGTGTAGCCAAGTCCTCAAAGAGATAGTACTAGATCATCTTATTTATCTCCTGTGGAACTTGTATGCAGTTCAAGAAGCAACTGTAAGAACTAAGCATGGATCAATTTACTGTTTTAAGGTTGGAAAAGGAGTACAGTAAGGCTATGTATAGTCATTTTATTTATTTAACTTACATGCAGAGTACGTCATGTGGAATGCCAGGCTGGATGAATCAGGAGGAGGCAGGAGAAATATTAACAATCTTAGATATGCAGATTATCCACTCTGGTGGCAGAAAGTGAAGAGGATTTAAGAAGCCTCTTGATAAGGGAAAAGGAGGAGAATGTAAAAATATGGATTGAAGCTGAATGTTAAAAAAAAATCCAACAACCTAAGATCCTGACAACTATTCTCATCACTTCCTGACAGATACATTACACTAGGAATAACCTACGCAGAAAACTGAGTATAATCCTACAAGAGAAAATGAATATTATTGAAATAGAGGACTTTCAAACATTCCTAACAAAAAGACCATAGCTGAATAGAAAGTTTGACTCTGAAATACAAGGCTCAAAAGGAACACAAAAGGTAAACAAGAAAGCAATATCATAAGAGATGCAGTAAGGTTAAACTGTTTACCTTACTATATGGGAAGATGGTACATGTATCTTTTAAGAACTTCATCATTATTAGGGCAGTTAGAAGGATTCTACATAGAAAGAGGGTAAAGCAGTGAGTCATTTACATTGGGATGATATAAAAAAAAATGAATAGGCTAGAAAGAGGGGTGTCCTGGGAGAAAGGGGAAGGGAGAGGAAAAATGAGGAAAATTATCTCATATAAAAGAAGAGCTCTTACAGCGAAGGGAGAGTGGTCAAGGAAAGCAGGCAGTACTTAAATGTAATTCATATCTAAGTTGTTTCTAAAAGGGAAAAATATGTAGATACTCAACTGGTAATAGAAATCTATCTTACTCAACAGGGAAGTAAGTAGGAGGGGAAGGAGAAAAGAGGAAAGGGGAGGGTGATAAAAGGGAGGGCAGATAACAGAAGGAAGTGGCAGAAGAAAACAGAGTGGAGGAAAGTGCACAGTTATTAATCATCACTGGGAATGGGAATGTGAATGTGATCAATATCCATAAAATGGAATCAGCAGAATTGGCTAGAACCCAGAATCCAACAACATGTTGTTTACAAGGTATACATTTGAAAAGAGAGACACACAGAGAGTTAAATTAAGGCATCAGAATCTATTATGCTTAAAATGAAGTTAAAAAGCAGGGGTAACAATCATGATCTCAGACAAAACAAAAGCAAAAACAGCCCTAATTAAAAGATATGAGCAGGGAAACTACATCTTGCTGAAAGAATCTATAGGTGATGAAATAATATCAATACTAAATCTATGTGCACCAAATTGCATAGCATCCAAATTTTTAAAGGAAAAGTTAAATGTATCAAACTATAACTACAAACTATATTAGTAGGGGACCTCAAACATCCCCTATCAGAGCTAGATAAATCTAACCACAAAATAAGTAGAAAAGAAGTCAAGTTGGTGAATGGAATCTTAGAAATATTAGATAGGATAGACCTCTGGAGAAAACTGAATGGGAATAGAAAGGAGTATACATTTTTTTCCCCTGCAGCTGTACATGTCACCTTTGCAGAAATTGACCATATATTAGAGCATAAAAACCTTATGACCAAATGCAGAAAAGTAGAAATATTAAATGCACTTTCCCCCCCAAAACTACAATGCAAGACTCTTGATAAAGAGCCTTGGAAGCATAGTTTCAATGTTACTTGGAAATAAAACAATCTCATCCTAAAGAATGAATGGGCCAAAGAACAAGTCACAGGAACAATCAATAATTTCATTAAAGAATGAGACAACATTCTGCAATTTGTGGGATGCAGCCAAAGGAGTACTTAGGGGAAAATTTATATCTCTTAATGCATACATCAATAAAAGAGAGAAAGAGCAGATCAATGAATTGGTCATGCAACTAAAAGAACTAGAAAAAGAACAAATTAAAAATCCCCAATTAAACACCAAATGGAAATTCCAAAAATTAAATGAGAGATGAATAAAATTGAAAGTAAAAAAAAATTAAACTAATAAAACTGGGTGCTGGTTTTATGGGGAAAATTATAAAATAGATAAATCTTTGGTTAATTTGATTTAAAAAAAGAGGAAAACCAAATTACCAGTATCAAAAATGAAAAGGATGAATGCAACACCAATGAAGATGAAACTAAAGGATCATTAGGAGTTATTTTACCCAATTATATGTGAGGAAAACTGACAATCTAAATGAAATAGATGAATATTTGCAAAAATACAAGCTATTCAGATTTATAGAAGAGGAAATAAAATGCTTAATAACCCTGCCTTAGAAAAAAGAATTAAATAAGCCATCTGTGAGTTCCCTAAGAAAAAATCCCCAGGACTAGATAGATTTACAGGTGAATTTTACCAAACATTTGAAGACTAATCGATCCCAATCCTATATAAAATATTTGAAAAAAATAGGTAAAGAAGAAATCCTATGAAGTTACTTTTCTGATAAAAATACAGTTTTGGTTCCTAAACCAGAAAGAGCAAAATAGAGAAAGAAAACTATAGACCAATTTCCTTAGTGAATAATCAATGAGAAAATTTTAAATAAAAGACTAGCAAGGAGATTGTAACAATATATCACAAAGATCACACACTATGACCAGGTGGAATTTATACCAGAAATGCAGAAGTAGTTCAATATTAGGGAAACTATCAGCATAATTGACCATATCAAGATCAAAACCAACAGAAATTAAACATTTGACAAAATATAACACCCATTACCATTAAAAACACTAGAAAGCATAGGAAACAATGAAGCTCTTCTTAAAATGATAAGTAGCATCTTTCTATAGCCAAGAATAAGCATTATCTTTAATGGAGGTAAACTTGAAGTATTCCCACTAAGATCAGGAATGGAGCAAGGATGTCCACTATTACCACTATTATTCAATATTGTACTAGAAATACTAGCTATAGCAATAAGACAAGCAAAAGAAATTGAAGAAATAAGGGGCGGCCAGGTGGCTCAGCGAGTAAGATCACTGGCTCCAGTGTTGGGATGACCTGGAGATCGAATCCCGGGCTCAGATACTCAGCACCACACCCAGAAATAACTGGCCGTGTAACCTTGAGCAAGTTACTTAACCCTGATTGCCTAAAAAAAAAAAAAGAAATTGAAGAAATAAAAATAGGCAATGGAAAAACAAAACTATCACTCTTTGCAGATGACAACCCTAGAGAACTCCAGAAAATCAACTGAAAAACTAGTTGAAACAATTAACTTCAGCAAAGTTGCAGGATATAAAATAAATCCACACAAATCATTAGAATTTCTATATAATATCAACAAAATCCAACAGTAAGAGGTAGAAAGAGCAATTCCACTAAAAATAACTGTAGACAATATAAAATACTGGGGAGTCTACCTTCTAAGACAAACCCAAGGATTATATGAACACAATTACAAAGCACTTTTCACAGAAATAAAGACAGATCTAATCAATTGGAAAAATATTATTTGCTCATGAATAGGGTGAGCCAATATAATAAAAATGATATTTCCAAGTTAAATTACTTATTATGTGCCAGGCCAATCAAATTACCAAATAATTGTTTCATAGAACTAGAAAAAATAACAACAAAATTGATCTGGAAGAATGTTAAAGGAATCAATGAGAAAAAATGTAAAGAGAGTTGGCCTAGAAGTTTTATATTTCAAGTTATATTACAAAGCAGTAATCAAAACAAACTGGTACTGGCTAAGAATGAGAGTGGTGGATCAGATTAGGTGCAGTACACAGTAGTAAGTGACCACAGTCAACTAGTGTTTGATAAAGTTAAAGATCAAACTTTGGGGGTAAGAACTCATCAATTAACAAAAATTGCTATGAAAACTGGAAAGCAGTTTGGAGGAAACTAAGCATATACCAGCATTTCACACCATATAAGAAGATAAGGTCAAAGTGGAGAAATGACTTAGACATAAAAGGTGATATAAGTAAATTAGGGGAGTAGAAGAAAAAAAGCACCTTTCAGATATAAGAATAACAGAAGAATAACCCAACAAGATATAAAAAGCATCACAAGAGGCAAAATAGATAATTTTGATTACATGAAATTAAAAAGTTTTTACACAAATAAAAGTAATGCAACCAAAATTAGAAGGAAAATGGAAAAGAATTTTTACAGCAAATTTCTCTATCTAAAGACTTCATTTCTCAAATATAGAGAACAGAGTCAAATTTATTAAAATAAGAGTCATTCTCCAGTAGATAAATGGTTAAAGCCTTTGAAAGGCAGTTTCCAGAAGAAATAAAAGTTATCAATAGTCACATAAAAATGCTCTAAATCACAGCTGATTAAAGAAATTAAAATTAAAACATCCTTGAGATTCTATCTCTCATCTATCAGATTGGCTAATATTGTGGAAAAGGAAAATGACAAATGCTGGGGGAATGTGGAAAATTGGGGCACTAATGCATGGTTGGTGAAGTTGTGAACTACTTCAGATTTTCTGGAGAACAATTTAGAACTATGCCAAAAGGTCTATAAAATTGTGCATATCCTTTGACTCAGCAATACCACTATTAGGTCTGTATCTTTGAGAGATCAAAGAAAAGGGAAAAGGACCTATTTGTACAGAAATATTTATAGGAACTATTTTTGTGGTGGCAAAGAATTATAAATTAAGGGGATGCCCATCAATTGGGGAATGGCTGAAAAAGTTGTGGTATATGATTGTGATGGAATACTCATGTGTTATAAGAAATGATGAGCAGGATGGTTTCAGAAAAACCTGGGTATACTCATATGAACTCCTGCAAAGTAAAGTGAGCAAAACCAAGTGTAAGGATGATCAACTGGGAAAGACTTAGCTTTTCTGATCAAGACAGGACTCTTGATGAAAAATTCTATCTACTTCCAAAGATGGAATTGATAAATTAAGACTGTAGATTGAAGCATATTTGTTTTGCTTTCTTTATTTTTACTGTTTTTTTTGTTTTACTGTATTTTTATTGTTTCCGTTTTCTTTGACAACATGACTAATATAGAAATATGGTTTGTGTAACTTCATATGTATAATCAATATCAAATTGCTTGCCTTATCAAGAAGTGGAAAAGGGTGGGAGGGAGGAAGAGAAATTGGAAATAAAAATAAACAATGATTGTTAAATGTTATTGGGAAATATTTAATGAAATAAAATTTTTATGAAAAAGGAAAAATTTTATGAAAAAGCTCAGGAGATGGAGTGTCTTGTTTGAGGAACAGCAAGGAGTCCAGTGTTAGTAGATGGCAAAATAACAGAGTGAGAAAGGCATAAAAATACTGAAAAAGTGTGGGGAGCCAAGTTACAAAAGGCTTTAAAACACCAAACAGAGGATTTTATATTTGTTCCTGGAAGAGATCAGGAGCTACTAGAGTTGATTTGTGTGTGTGTGTGTGTGTGTGTGTGTGTGTGTGTGACATAATTAAAACTATACTCTAGGCAAATTAATTTGATGATTAAATGGAGAATGGACTGGAAGGAGGAGAAATTTGACAAGGAGAGAAGAATGAACAGACCAGAAAGAGGTGTTGTGTCTGTATCATGGTTATGGCATTGTCAGAGGACAAAAGGGGCAAAATATGAGAGATGTTATGAAGGTAAACTAATAGGCTTTGGTAACAGAGTGGATATGGGAGTTAAGAGAGAGTAAGAAGTTGAGGATGACAGCTAGGTTTTGAATCTCAGTGACTGGGAGAACAGTGGGGCCCTTGACAGAAATAGGGAAGGTTGGAAGCTGGGATGTTTTGGAACAAAGATGATTTCAGTTTTTCACATGTTAAGTTTAAAATGTCTGTAGGACATGCATTTTGAGATGTCCAATAAGCAGTTCGAGATGCAAGACTAGATGTTGGGAGAGAGTTTGGGGCTGGATAAGTACAACTGAGAATCATCATCACGGAGATTGTAATGAAACAGTGATTGGAACCAGTGAGATCAGCAAGTAAAGTACTATAGAGAGAAGAGGGACCAGGACAGAGTCCTGGGATATATCTGTTGTCTTGTTTGCAGATGGCATTATATTAATTGCATAAAGCCTCAAAACTTTATAGGGCTTCCTTTTTAGAATTCATGAATATTCAAAAGAAATTGGCCTAGCAATCTATGTAGGAAAAAAATGAATGAGTGAAAATAGCTATTGTACAGACCATAAAAAATGTTGGATGACAAGTCCATTGAGTTAGTCTGTCTATGTAGGATAACCACTGGAGGTCGACCACGAATTAAGTCTAGGACTGAATAGGAAGAAAAGAGTGGACTAGATTGCATTTGGGAAATGTAAGCAATATTTTTAATGACCTTCCAGCTATTCCCTAGCACAAAGACCTATTCTATTGGCTTGAATTATCCTCCAGGGGTTAGGATATGGTTAGAAATCCTGAAAACCACTGTCTCAGAGGAATTAAAGGGAAGGTGTAAATAGGTTCATAGTACATTTCCAATGATGTCCTATCTGCCTATCTTCAAAAAGTGGTGTAAAGAATATCACTAAAAAAATAGAATGAGACCTAAGAAGATTAAATAACTTGTTCAAGGTTGCCAAGGAAGGATCAGAGGCAGCATTTAAATCCAGGTTCTCTACCTCTAAAGCCAGTACTTTGGTCCACTATAAATTTTTGAGTTGTGAACTGTTAAGCCGATGAGACTCAGTAGAAAGTTCCCTAGATCTGGAGTACAAAGATTTGGGTTTGAGTCCCAACTCTGTCTCTTATTAGCTATGTGAGCTTGGCTAAGTCATCTGACTTCTTTGACCCTCAGCTCTTTCATTTTTGAAATGGGTGTAGTAGATCCTATCCTGTCCACTTCCCAAGAGTATTGAGAGAAAATTGTTTTGTAAATCTAACCTTCTAGTATCAAACCTTTGTAAACCATGGCAAATCATTTAACCTCACTCAATCTCAGTTTTCTCATCTGTAAAATGAGGATTTTGTACTAGATGGTGTCTGAATTCCCTTCCATCTCTAAAACCCTCTGACTTGGCATTCCCCCAATCATATTTCATATCTTCTAGGTACCCAATGTTTTTTGTCCTCCTTCCTAGGTCATCTTACTAGACCATCTCAACTGAATTGTCCTCTCTGATTAATACCCCATTCTCTGTTCTTTTTTCCAAGTCTCCTTACCCCATCATTCATGCTCCATTCCCTAATATGTGTGAAACTGACTTGAGAACAGAAACTACTTGTAAACTGTTATTAAAATTGGGCTGATCACAGGGTCATTTCTGCAATATTTCTTTGCCATACTCCAACTACCAAATGAAAAGGATGTGTTTTTGTTTTAGTTTTCCTTCTAATGTAGCTTTTCACATCTTTTCTTTCTCAGAGCAGGAGGTGTTTTCCAATTGTCATTTTAATAATGTTTGTTTTTCAAGTGACCTGACCTGTGGCTAGTTCTGTATCAATGCTATTTTTTTCCCCAGAGAGGAATGGCCTGTGCTATTGTCCTTGAATAATCATTCTTTATGAGAAAAAAAGATTATATCATATCCACTTCTGAATATGTCCTTCCTCTATCCACCACTGACTGAGATTTCCCTTGTAATAAAGATTGGAAAAGAAAAAAAGTTCAGAAAAACTAACTGAAAAATTAAGTATCTAACTGTATATGCATTGGATATGCTGAGTTGGCCATAGCTATTGAATGGGATAATTGGTATTAACATTTGGTCTTTTCAGGTCCTGGACAGTGTCTCTTACTCTGGCTAAACTAGTTTTCAAATACTTGGTTACCATTAGAGAGCCAGACTTGTACTGAGGTACAGCAAACTCACAACCTTTGTTCCTACTATTGAGTAGACTTCCTATTGATGGCTTAGGACCCCTCCTTGTGTCTATGGTCCTGATGATATAATAACTTGCTCCCATGTGATTTTTCACAACTTTCTAAGCACTATCACACTAATGCATCACATTTGATGCACACAGCCATTCTGTGAGACAGATAGAACAAGCATTGCTATATTCATGTTATAGATGAAGAAGCTTGGGCTCAGAGATGTTAAGTGAATTATCCAAGGTCAAATGGCTACTAAGATCCACTGGATTTGGGGTCAGAGGACCTAGTTTGGAATTTTGTTTTCTTTCTTACTACCTGTGTAACCTTTAGCAAATTGTTTAACTAAAAGTTCTAAAACTTAACATTCTTCTTACAGAGATTGATAGTACCTTCACTGAAACTGGTGGCACAACTACCAGTGCTCCAGGGGAAGAATTCCCAGCACCCACCAGGAGAACAAGAGAGACTTTACACCTTACAGAGACATACATGCCATGTACAGTGGGGAGAAATCCTAGTGGGAGTAGACAAACACCATCACCAGAATATATTGATAGCCTTGTAGCAGCACACTAAATTACCCCTCCATGTATGTACTTTTGTCATATGTATTCTCCATGTGTTTACCCTGGCATAGGAATACCCTGGCTGTAATAATTCATAAGTATATATGCTGCCTATATCCCTTTTTGTAGGAGTCCTCTAGGTATGTTCACACTTCTAAGTGCTGCTGTAGGTATATGAGGGCTGTTCTTTACTATCTTTCTAACTGAATCAAATGCCTTTGATTTGAATTGATTGTGTACTCTGGCTGACTAAAAGTGGAAAAGTGTCAAGGAGGTTTCCTAAGTCATGGTTTTGAGTGTATGTGGATCCATAGAGAACCTTGAACCTAGGGTGTATGGCCAGGCATGAGTAGCTCCTGGTCTTACAATTAGATAATAAGATCATAGATTTATGATTGGAAGAGACCTTGAAAGTCAGTTAGTCTAGCCTCCTCATTTTATAGATGAGGAACGGAAGTCTAGAGAAGGATAGTGACTTGTCCACCCTCATAGTGAATAAATGACCAATGTGAGATGTGAACCTTGGTCCACTCACTCCAAAGTTAGCAATCTTTCTACTAGACTATATTCCTTCTGAAAATGTTCTCTAAGGTTACTTGCTCACAATATAGATCTCTAAAATTATAACCCTTTTAAATTTTGATGTAAAAAGCAACTTTTCTTTTTCTGCCCTCTTCCCCACATCCCTCATCAACTGATGATCAGGATTATGGGATATCAATGGATAACCCCTGGCCTAAAGCCTACAATTTCATATTCTGTATCTCTTTTTCCTTTTTATTTACATTTCACAATTTAAAAATGCTACAAAGATGATAGAGATTTATGTGAACATAGTGTATCTTTATGAAGTAAAAGTATGTTAAGTAGAATACATTCCTCTATAAGCAAAATCAAAGCCAATATTAGCTCAAATTTGTTTTATTTTTAAAAGTATTTACTTTCTGGAAACCAACTAACCTCAGTTAACATTGTGAATTGTTTGCCCTATAATGACCAGTTATTCCATGACATTATGGAAATCATTTGCATAGTAATTATAGTTTAGCTTTATTGGGAATTAGAAATGTTTGCCTTCTGGTAAGACAAAGATTCCTCATTAATCACATGGCACGCCTTTCAAGGTATCAGAAGGAGGCATGTTATAATATACATTAACTGTACTCTTGGTCACTCATATATTCTCCTACTTCTAAATAAATGTTATCAATTAGAACCTTTATCATGAACTTACTCTTCCCTAATTTTTAAGCCATTCACAAAACATAAGGTGGGAAAACAAACCCAAAGAATTTGATTGGTCTAGGGTAATCTTCTATGATGTAGTCATATCAGTATTCATCTGAATTTACAATTTGCCATTTTTACCTGTAACTTAATTCATGCCAAAAAACAAACCAAAAAGTCATAGGAAGGCAAGCCTAATGAGACATATTTATGTATTTGTAATATGTAAATCTTCTCTGGTAAAGTCCTAGAAGATGCTTCAAAATGGCATGGAAATGACTGACCCTGGTTTTTGGAAATCTGTGTTAGCAATATATATGCTCTGGTATGTCCACTAAGGTGGAAAAAGCTGAAAAGGTTTCAAGGGTAATAATAGTAATAGCTGGCATTTATGTAGCACCTACTAAGTGCCAAACACTTGTACTAGGTGCTTTACAAATATCACATTTGCTCTTCGCAACAACCCAGATGTTATTATTATAATACTCATTTTCGAGTTGAGTAAAGTGAGGTAGATAGCAGTTAAGTGACAGGGTCACACAGGTCATAAGTATCTGAGGTCAGATTTGAACTCAAGTCTTTCTGATTCCTGGTCTAGTGCTCTATCCATTGACCTACCTATTTGCCTCTAAGACTTTACATTTTTCCATTAAATTTCATGTTAGTAGATTCAGTCTACTTTTCTAACCCGTTGAGATTTTTTGAATTTTGATTCTACATTCCTATGCATTAGCTATTTCTCATAGATGTCACCTGAAAATTCTATAATTATTCCTCCATACTTTCTTAAAGATATACTTTATCCAAGTAATTGATGCAAATGTTAACAGTAGAGTGCAAAGCATAGATCCCTGGGGCTCTCACCTGTAGATATCTTTCAATTTGATGTTGACTCAATAAATAATAATGATTTCTCTTGGGATCTACCATACAACCAATTCCAAATGTACCTTGTTTTATTCTCTTCTCTTCATATATATATATATATTTGCCTTTTGGAGGGCAATTGGGGTTAAGTAACTTGCCCAAGGTTACATGGCTAGTTTTTGTGTGTGGGTGTTAAGTATCTGAGGCCAGAACCGAACTCGGGTCCTCCTGACTCCAGGGCCTGCGCTTTTACTCACTGAGCCACCTAACCTCCCCCATATTTTCCATAAGGATAGCATGAGAGTTTATCAAATATTGTGTTAAAATCAAGACTGTTTATATCTATAGCATTCCTTTGATGTACCACTCTGAGAGCACAATCTAAAAAGGTAATGCGATTAGCATATAACTTCCTGGTTTTGATGAAACAATACTTTTTTGTGATCAAAATTTCCTTTTCTAGATGGCCACTAACCATTCCTTTGATAGTAGGCTCAAAAATTGTGGCAGGAAATGAAGTTAAGCTCACTGGCCTATAATTTTCAGACTTCATCTGAGTTGTCCTCCTACCCCCACATTTATTTATTTATTGTTAACAATCACAACATTGCCATTCTTCAAATATCACAAATTCTCTCCCAATCTTGATGATCTTCCAAAGATTACTGAATCACAGCTCCCAATTCTTTCAGTTCATTAGGATTTAATTTATCTAGGCCTGATAACTTGAACTCACAAGGGCAACTTTATGGCCTATTACCATTTCAACTTTCAATTTCTGGTTTTCTTCTGTCTTTTCTAGTTGCAAAATAATTTTCCGTGATTTGAAAAATAGAATCAGCAACTCTAGCTTCTCCTTGTCATCTATAATCATTGTCCTATCACTTCTGATTATTATACCCCTTCTTTAATTTACCTATTTTCCTCCCAAAAAGCCTTCACCCTTTTGCTTTCCTTACTTTTCTTTACCAGTCCAAGTTTATTCTGAGCTTTAGTGCTCCTGGAATTATTTTTTACAAGACTGCCATACTTTTGTATTTATTGTTCTTGCTCCCATATTCAGAATATGTATCTATAAAATCTAAATTGCTCAATAAGTTACCTCTGGATCCATATTATTCTCTTTTTTGACAACTCCCCCTTTTCCTCCTCATTTGATTTTTTATTTTGTGTGTCTTCAAAATTTCATACTTTGGACCAGGCAATGGGTTTTCTACTTATTTTTTCTCTGAACCATTTGAACTCCACTGTCCCCTAATTCAGGTTACATTTCAGACAATGTTTAGCTCTGCTTTATTCTCTCACAAATTATTATGTGGAGTGGGTCACATTCTGCCAGAAGTTTCCATCTTTTCTACCCCAGAAACCTGTTCTTTGTTGGTAAGATATAAAGAATATCCATTTCCCTTGTGCGTTCCTTCATGTTTTAAAGGATAAATTTTTCAAAAAGACATATAAATACATTATTAGCTATTCACAAGCATTACTTAGAAAGAATAATAGATTTGGAGCTTGGAAACTGAACTTTTAATTATGGCTGTGCCACAAACTATGTGACTGTAGGTAGGCCTTTCATCTGTCAAATCAGGCCCTGGTGCTAAATGATCTCTAGGGGCCCTCTAGCTCTTACATCCTATGTTCAATGTTCCAAGTTCCCTTTCAGATCTAATATTCTATGATTATATCATTCTACATTAACAGCAACAAAACATATTAACTCATAGCAACAGAGTATCTGTCTAAGTACAAAAGGAGGAGGAATCCTAAAGCCTGAGTCCAGAGAATACAGCTTGCCTAGAAATGAACCTGTCAGGCAGCTGAGCTCTACATCTTGCCCTCTAATGAATTATTGCGATTTTGTCTAAGATACTGGATAGAAGTATAATCTTTCATGGACATATGGTTCAAGAATCCTTAATGTGTGTATTATAGAGGCAAGGCATTTAATGGGCCCTACTTACTTAGAAGAATGGAAAACAAAGGGCCAGCTAGTGAGGATAGATTTTAGCCTCATTCACAAAATCTGTCATTTCTCTCTCTTATCACTTTTACACTGGGTTAAAAAGCAATGGATGTGCAAAGGAGAAGCACAGGTGGAAATTGAGAAGAGGTCTTTGGAATTCAGCTGATATGGAATTTTTTCCCAAAGTAATTTTTTGTCAAAAAATCTTTGGTTTTTACTTCACCTACATTTCCCACTGTATCCTCATTATCATCCCTTATAACAATTAAGAGGAGAGGGAAAACAAAGTACAGCAACACTTATATTAGGAAAAGTTTTAAAGGCACCTTATAACATTTCTCTTCTAAGTGTCATTTGTAGCGCAAAGGAGAAAAGGGTGCCCAGGTTCTGGGCACCTCTGCTAGCTCTAGGATATAGGAGGGAGTACTGGTACCTGGGTGGGAGTATCCAAACTATATGATATATTACTGTGGTTGCAGAGACAGCTTTGCAAGGGACAGGAGTCATGGAAGTGATTATAGGGTCAAGCGTCTGGAACTGGAAAGGAACTTAGAAGTCATCTATCTAGTTTATGTTTTACAGATTTACATTTCACAGATGAGGAAACTGAGGCTCAGACAAATGGAGTGAAGGGCGATGAGGAAGATAACCAGGATGGTAATGGCAGACTCAAAACCATGTCATGTGACAAAGAATTAAAATAGGAATGGTTTACCTGGAGAAGTCAAGGACATAATTAGGTATAACTATGTACAAATATGATAAGGGATAAAAACTACGTACAAATATTTGAAGGTTGCTCAGGTAAAAGATAGATTTAGGCTTTATTTTGTGTAGTTTCAGAGGGCAGAATTAAGAAAAATGGGTAGAATTTACCTAGTTAGATTTTGGCTCAAAGTAGACAAAAACTCCTAAAAAATAAGATTTGTCTGAAAATCTAATCAGTTGACCTTTAAAATAAAATTCTCTGTCAAACAGAGGCTAGATAATGACTTGTTAGCAATTTTGTAGTGGGGAATCATTTGTACAATGAGGGGATTGGGTTAGTCCTCATAGTTCTGAAATCTTAGAATTTCACCCATCATCTATTCATGCTAGACAGACTACTAGATGATCTCTAGTGTTAGCTTCAAAGCTGGGGATAGGGTCAGATTGGGAAGCAAGGAGTATGGGACATACTGAGGGATTCCACATCACTGGTGACCTCTACAGCCTCTTCTATTGCATTTCCAAACTACATCTCTTGACTGTATACTTCGTTTTCTTGTCTGAAACCTGGCTCTTTTGGGGAGAAGCCACATCCCTGTTAGTTAGTGGTGCTCATTTCTATTTGACTTTGATAATACTGGACAAGACTGTTGACACCAAAGATACTAATACCATAATTTCCTCAAAGAAACTCCATTCTTGAGTATAATTGCATTGTCAAGAACCTCTTTGCACTTGCAACTTTTACTCTGCCTCATTTTATTTTCATGGGTTTCCTACTAAGCAGCTGAGACATACCAAGGTATATACTGGTTCATTTCTATTCATGCTAGATGTCAACCCAGTTGGCTGACAACAACAGGTATTTGTATTTGAATTTCTGGATACACATTAACTAAATGTACACAGTGGACCCGGGACTGATTCTAGCAATGGGAATTTCAATCACCATGTGGGTGGGATGGAGTTTTGGGGGCAACCCTCAGGCTTTACCATATTAGTGGTCAAGTACCTCACTTATTTATAAAACATATAGCAAGACATAGTACATATATATGGAAGGAAATAGAATCCATGTAGTCCTGTCAAAGAATAACATTGCTAAAGAAATAAATAAAAGAAAATGTGATTAGAGATGCAGTGTGGTATAATGGAAAGAACTCTGGACAGGGAATAGGAAACTATGCATAGTTTTAACACTAGCTCCTGTGTGACATGGGGCTAATTATTGTCTCTCTCTGGGCTTCCCTTTCCTGATCTAAGGAAACAAGAGATTTGCATTATAGGGGTTTTTAACCAGGGGTCTAAGGGCCTGATTTCTAAAAAACAATAATGTTTTGATAACTATATTTCAGTATAATTTGTTTCTTTTTTAATACTATGTATTTTGTTTTATTAATTTAAAATATTCTGAGCTGGGGTCTTTAGGTTTCATCAGTCTGTCAAAGGGGTTCATAACACACACAAAGGTTAAGAATACCTGGACACCTGGACTGATGGCTTAGGGTCCAAAGTCCCTTTTGATTCTATCACTTTATGATACTAAGAGTTGGAAGTTTCTTGTCATAAACAACAAATATTTTTAGCTTTGATTTGCATTTCTGGTCTATTCATCTTATGTATCTTGAATTATTATTAAAAGGAAAAAAAGACAAAAAAAAACCCTACCTCCAGGATAAATAATAGTTGAATTTTTAAAGCCCAAGGGTGTCTAAATTAAACTTATGAATAAATGATTTGAGGAATCCATCATACCTGACTATACCCTTCATAAACTATGAAAAAGATTATTAGGTGAACCAAAGATAAGTTAATATACATATGATGACTTCCAGAATTTGTGAAGATTTTCAAAGGTTATCCATTCAAACCCTTCCTTATCATAAATCTACGTACAATGTAAGTTTCAGAACTAGAAGTGGCCCTAGTAAAGATTATCTAGTCCAAGTTTCTCATTTTATAATTGAAGATCATAATATCACAGATTTGGAGCTTGGAGGAACCTTAGAGGTTATGCAGCTTGAATGTTACTCAGTGGGTATGAGGAAAACTTTTTAAAGTGTCTAAGGAGACAGGAGGAATGATCATAGTTGTTAGACTAGATGAAGTTTGAGGTCACTTCCATACCTGAGATTCCATGATTCCATTTAAATTATTCAGGCAGACTTGTGAAGGGTAGATTGGCGAGAGGGGTATGGGGAGCAGACAACAGATGGGGAGATCTATTAAGAAGCTACTGCAGGCATCCAACTGAAAGGTAATGACAGCCAGCACTAAGAGGGTAGCAAGGGGAATAGTAAGGAGAGGAGTGAAATGAAAGATACAACAGTGTCCTTGACAGACACTTATCCAGTCCTCACTTATAGGGAGCTCACTATCCACTGAGGCAGCATTCCATTTTTTTGAAATCTCTAATTGTTAGGAAGTTTTTTTTTTTGGTCAAACTAAAATGTGCCTTGTAATTTTCATTTATAGTACCACTGCAAAATCTTTAAAATATCATTATTTTTCAAAAAAATTCTGGATAATTTAATCTTACTTAATTCTATGCAAATCAGTGGGGGACTGTCTTCTGTGCTTTTACAGAGGATTAATTCTTTAACAAGGTGGAATTTTAGATATAAGGGGCCTGTTTATATATGATCATATATTACAATAGGTATACCATATCATCGCATATAACTATATACTATATGCATACATTATGTTACATATAATGTTTTGATATTCATGTAGATATAACATTACCCCTAGATGGCATTAAATCCAAATAAAGTCATTATCAATTCATCTGCCTCAGATTGATGAAGAAAGTGACCTCAGTGGTTGCATCTATCACTAAATTTTGTATGATTTTAACATATACAGGGAAATACCTTGTTTGAGGAAAGACTTTAAAGTTAAATTTTGTTTTAGCAAATAAATGTAAATAAACAAACAATAGTTATAGCAACATCTTATATTCCTATATCTTTTAGGCAATTGTATGCAAGTTAGGACCTCCATAGATAAATCATCTATGAAAGGTTACCTGTGAAAGGTTACTTATTCTATTCCCATGTTCCCAATTAAGTTCTCCTTGACATGTGCATAGAATATTCTTGCAGATATTGCATAGAAGTGATAAAGTATCCCTATGAGTCAATCCAAGAAAAATGATACAACATCAAAGGAAAAAATAATCTGCTATTTTAGTTTTGTCTGGCATTATTGTACTCCATTTATGTTCCTGCTTGATTTCTCTACTGCTGTTCCCCAAACTCATCTTTCCTTTTTCCCATCTTTGTTAACATATGTCTGGAATACCTGTCTCCCCCTTGCATTCCTATCCCCCATTCTTAGTCCTAAGTTCCACTTATTAAAATCCCAATTGAAATATTCATAGCAGTACTTTTTGTAGTAGCAAAGAAATGGAAACAAATGGGTAAAGATAACCATTGACTGGAGAATGGTTAAACAAATTGTGGTATGTGAATATATATGAATGTTTTTGTGCCTTGATAAATAATGTATATGAAGAATTCAGGGAAACATGGGAGAGGTCTCTTATAAATGGATATGAAGAAAGTTGAAGGAAGAAACCCATATACACAGTGGTTACAACAATGTAAATGAAAATATAAACAATGATAAAAGATACCTGAAATAATGCTATGTAATTATCACAAAACAGCCCTGAAGAAGAAATGAGAAAATACACTTCTCTACCTTGTTTGCAGAGGTAGGCTAGGAAGGAGAGGGTGTGGAACATGGCATATATTGTCAGAATTGGTTTATGGCTGGCTAGTTTTGCTGAACCACCTTTTTAAAAAAAAACTTTATTGATATCTTTTGTCTTTATATCACATTTTGCAAGTATGCTTCCACCTTCCCCAAGCGAGAAAAGTATCCCTTACAACAGGGAGTAAAGAAGCGTGGTGGGGGAGAGAGGGGGTTGCTGAAATTACTTTTATTGGTTCTTTGAGTATAGGAAAGGGCAGAATATATTTGAAAATGAAGATGATATAAAAACAAAATATATAAATCAATCTTTTAAAAAATTCTAGTTTAGTTGCTACTTCCTCTGTCACTCTTTCATTAATTTGCCCCTTCCCTCCCTAGGTCTCTCTCCCCTTTTTCTTCTCTTTCCCTTTCCTCTGTTTCTGTCTCTCTCTGTCCTTCTGTCTCTCTCTCACACATATACACACACATAACTTTTAGCATTTTCTCTGTATCTCTCCCATATGCTTATGACATTCTGATTTGTAAAAGAATTTTTTTGATATCTCTAACAAAATTACAAGCTCTTTGAGGTCAAGGACTATGTCACATTCTTCTCTATATCTTACTTTTATAGGATCCTGTACATACTTGCTACTTAACTGTTTGTGGAATTGAATTGAAAGTGTTGAGGGAAAAAATGGAGTTGGGTCTATAGTCCTTTATTCCCCCAAAGATCTTCAGTGGTATAATGAAACAGGTAGTGGGTTTTGTTAAAAGGCTGAGTTCATTTCCCAAAGCAAAGAAAGAGGCTCAAGATGAGGACAAGCAGTATAAAAAGATCATTGAACTGTGAGTCAGAGAGCTACAAGGCATTGGTTCTGCTATCAGTTAGCTGCATGACCTTGAGCAAGTCATTTTATTTCTCTGATCCTTAGTTCCTTATCTGTAAAACAGGGGTTATAATTCCTAACTTTATAGGACTGCTGTGAGTCAAGTACTTTGTAAACATTGACATGCTACAAAAATGAGAGCTAGTACTTTTCCAGAGCAATATCTGATTAAGAACTAATTAATCATTGATTGTTATAAAACAAAAATATTTAACTTGAAATTGCTTTAAGTGTTTCCTTGGAGTTATGATTAACAGATGTGCAAGTTGAAAATCATGGGCCTTGAAAATCATGCCTCTCGATCTGAAATCACTTTTGAGCCAAGACCTGAGCAATGTGCCTGAAACTTTTGGAAACAGGTTTGAAGCAGGAGAAGGAAAAATGATAGTACTCACTCTAGCTCTTCTGGCTCAGTTCCTTAATCACTGGAACATTTGAGGTGTGATGTGGTGGAAAAAGCACTACTTAACATAAGGAGACTTGGGTTTACATTGTTGTTCTGTTACTAGTCAGCCATGTGGCCTTGGGCAAGTCATTTATTTTGCTGGGCTTTTGATTCCTCATCTGTAAGATAAAGATACTTGTACTGCTTACCACACAGGGCTGTTGTGAGGTTCAAAGTAGATGATGTGTGAAGTGCTACAAATATGTTAGCTATTGTTACATAGCTCCAGAACTTTCTATTTCATCTTGTGGAGGTAGCTTAGCTGACAATAAGCCCATACAGTTTATCAAAGGCCAGCAACACAGGAGCTAAGAAATGTTAGGATATTTATAGGGGGAGATCTTGCCCTCACCAAACACACCCCAGGCTCAAAGATAAATTATCTGTTGACTGACTCTGCTTGAAGATGGTCTTTTGGCTGCCTCTGTTCATGCCCATGTGTTCAGCTTGGCATTGGGGCTTAGCAGAAATTGTTTGGCTGTTGAAGCTGGAAATAGGTGCCAAACTTAGATGAGTTTTGATAAATAGCCTTCAGAACATCCAGAGCTTCATCTCCTAATTGAATAGGATTGCTGAAGGGCTATGCATATGGGGGGAGCAATGGAAAGATCATCTGTAAAAACCAAGAAAATCTGTATGTATACTTCTTTATTTCTTTCTTTGGGTTGCATACAATTTTAGAAATGGATAAATTGGAAGTCACATTTTCCTGGGCATCCATGTTTAATAAAGAGTCATACTCTTAACATTGAAAAGAATCTCAAAGGTCATCTAGTTTAACACCCACTTGAAGGACATTAGCATGTGGCATCCAGATGACACTTCAAGACTACCAATGAGCACTGGTCTCAGGATCAGAAAGACCAGGATTCAAGTCCTACTTCTAACACCTACTGATATTGTTACCCCAGGGAAATCACTTAACATCTCACTCCATGCAGCTCTCTGAAATTACAAGTTTTGACAAAGGTGATCTTCATTGCTAGAAGGTCCTTACTTGGGAACTTCTCAGAAACCCTTAAAATGATGAAATTATAGGACTTGTTAAAAAATCACTTGTAGGCTACTAAAACCTCTAGGTCTTTTTAAATAATAGTCTAAATGTGCCTCCCCAATGCTGTCCTTGTGAAGCTGACTTTTTTTGGTACCCCACTGTAAGAGTTTACTATTGAATATCCACTTATTAGATATAGTCCAGTGGACTATCATGGCAAGGTGTTTTATTTATTTTTTTTTGATTCTGATTCTGTCATCCAGTACATTGGTTATACCTCCAAAATTTGCAGCACCTACAAATTTGTCGATCATGTATTTTTTGTCCTTATCCAAATTAATTAATAAAAATCTCAATCGCATAAGGCCAAATATATATCCCTGGGGTACTCAATAAAGACTTTGTGCAAGTTGACATTGAACTGTTAACAACTACTTTTTGAACTTGGTCATCCAGCTAGTTATGAATTTATAGAATTGTATCATCTTACACACATTTCTGTCTTCTCTATAAAATTAGTGTAATATACTTTATCAAAACCTTTGCTGATGTGAGGTTGTGTCCCTTTCTTATTTTGATATTTTATTTATTAAAAGAGGGCAAAACAATGACAGTTGTGTGAGAAAGCCCGATAGCAAAGCTGTTCCTCATAAAAAAGCGTTTGGAAAGAAAGACAGATGGTTCTGAGAGAGCTGAGAGGAAGCAAACCTCAGAAAAAAATTGAAAGGAGATAGGGAACTTGTGGGGGTGGGGCTAAGATAGCAAATTAGAGAAACCTGAGCTTTGTCAACATTCCCCTCTAGACAACTTTAAAATAATGCCTCAAATCAAATTCTGGAGTGGCAGAGCCAAACAAAGGTCAGAGTGAGACATTTTTCCAGCCCAAGACAACATAGGAGATTGCAAAGAAAGATCTATGACAGGGCATGGGGAAAGGAGGCTGACTTAAAGCACACATGGATGAAACACCAGTAGTGGGACAAGGTGGTAGAGATAGAAGCAGCAGCAGCTTTGGAAGCCCTCAGAACAAAAAATGGTAGAGGGATCTGGCAACTGGTCAGAAGGAAATTACAGGGTACCTCTGAGTTAGTACTGGATGCAGGACCAGATGCTGTTTGGAAACTCTATTGTCTATACCAACTTCTAGGGCATGATTCAAGGGTAGAGAAGAGCACTTCAGTCAAAAGGAAGTGGAAGCTCTGAGGAGCAGCATCATTTCTGACCCCAAGGGATGAGGGACCCTGAGGAATAGTATTGTTTTCAGTCCCAAGGGAAGGGAGACCTTGAGGAGAAGTACTGATAACAATTCCAAGGGATCAGGGGCAGATCAAGATTATACCTTTTGTTAGACCATACCACTTTGGAAGCATCGAAAACTTGCAAATCACCATAACTAGCTCTGAAAACAGCAGTTTGAAAAAGCCTGAAGCTTGAGACAGAGCTCTATTCCCCAACACATACCAAGAACAGAGCTCAACATTAACATAAAGTTCCAAATGAAGAAATAGGGTGGAAAAATGAGCAAATAGTAACAAAAAAGAACCTGATCATAAAGAGCTATTGTGGTGTAGTGGCAACCACACTGGCATATCCAGGATGGCTATTAGCATAGGTCCTTAGATCTCCTTTACTGGGAAAGATAGATATTTAAGGGGTCAACAATCTTTTTAAATTACATTACTAGTTCAGGGGAAAAGTCAGCATCCTGAACTTCAGAGAAAATATAAGCAGAAAGATAAAGACTAACAGAATTAACTATACATGTTACATACATCCCTGGATTGAGAGAGCCTTTACAACTGAGCAGTCTGGAAACTCAACATACGGCCACTCAAAATCTCAACCAGGGAACCAAAAGATCCTTCTCATAAAGGAGCACCCAAAGTAAAATACCAACTCAGAGTTTATATATACTCCTCAAAGCCTGAAGGCATCACAACTCTTGTGACTCAGTGCCTAATTAGAAATTAGCAAAAGGTGTGAAAGCCTTCTTACAAACAAGCCTCCCCTAAGCAAGCTTTTCTTAATGGGCTCCACATGAAGCCTATTAATGGGTGGGGAAAATCTTAAATCACATTAACATTACATATGGTGACAGGGAAGATCAAGACACAAACTCAGAAGAAGACAATGAAGTCAAAACAGCTAAAAAAAAAACCTCAAAGGAAAAAAAATGTGAATTGAACAAAAGTCCAACAAAAATTCCTTAAGGAGTTAAAAATTATCTTCAGAATAAAACAAGAGTAGTAGAAGGAAAAAATAGTAAAGTAATGAAAGCAAAGGAAGAAAATTATGAAAAGACAACAGCTTGGTAAAAGGAGCACAAAAATACTGAAGAAAATATCTTTTTAAAAAAGCAAAAATAGACCTAATTAAAAGATGTAAGCAGAGAAACTACATCTTACTAAAAGAAATCATAGCCAATGAAGTATTATCAGTACAAAGCCAAATAGTACCAAATGGTATAGCATCCAAATTCTTAAAAATTAAATGAATCAAGTGAGGAAATGGACAGCAAAACTATACTAGTGGGGGACCTCAACTTTCAGTATCAAAGCTAGATAAATCTAAACATAACATAAGTAAGAAAGAAGTCAAGAAGATTAGTAGAGTCTTAGATATGATAGACCTCTGGAGAAAACCAAATGGAAATAGAAAGGAGTATTCCTTTTTCTCAGCTCTACATGGCATCTTCATAATAATTGCCCATTTATTAGGATATTAGGACATAAAAACCACACAACCAAATGCAAAAATACTAAATACATACTTTTTAGACCACAATGCGATAAAAAGTACATTTTGTAAAGGGCCATGGAAACAGATGAAAAGTTGCTTGGAAATTAAGCAATCTAATCCCAAAGAATGAATGGGTCAAAGAACAAATCATGGAAATGATTGATAATTTCATTAAAAACATTCCACGATTTGTGGGATGCAGTCAAAGCAGTACTTAAGGGAAAATTTATATTTCTAAATCCATATATCAATAAAAGAGAGAGAAAAAAAGGGTCAATGAACTGGGCATGCAATTAAAAAAATTGAGAAAGAGAAAATAAAAATTCCTAATTAAACACCAAAATGGAGATCCTGAAAATTAAATAAGAGGTGAATAAAAAAACCCATTGAACTAATAAATAAAAGTAGGGGATAGTTTTATGGGGGAAAACACACCAATAAAATAGATAAATCATTGGTTAATTTGATTCTTAAAAAAAGAAAGAAGAAAACCAAATTGCCAATGTCAAAAATGAAAAGGATGAATGCACCACCAATGAAGATGAAATTAAAGTAATTATTAGGAGTTATTTTGCTCAGTTATATTCCAAAAAAACCCCTGAAAATCTAAGTGTAATGGTTGAATATTTACAAAAGTGCAAACTGCTCAGATTTACAGAAGAGGAAATAAAATGCTCAATAACTGTTTTAGAAAAAGAAATTGAACAGACTATCTACAAATTCCCTAAGGAAAAAAATCACCAGGACCAGATGGATTTACAAGTGAATTCTACCACTTTTAAGGAACAATTTATCCTAATACTATGTGTAAACTATTTTGGAAAAAAATAGGTCAAGGACTCCTACCAAATTATTTTTCTGCCACAAATGTGGTTTTGATATCTAACTCAAGGAGAGAGATAACAGAGAAAGAAACTATAGACCAATTTCCTTAATGAATATCAATGAGAACATTTAAAATAAAATACTTGCAAGATTACAGCAATAAATCATAAAAATCATACACTGTGACCAGGTAGGATTTATACCAGGAATGCAGGGCTGGTTAATATTTTTTTAAAAACCAATAAAACTGTCACCACAATTGACCATATAAGTAACAATAACAACAAAAATAATGTGATTATCTCAATAGTTGCAGAAAAAAGCCTTTAACAAAATGTAACACCCATTCCCATTAAAACATAGAAAGCATAGGAATCAGTGGAGCTTTTCTTAAAACAATAAGTAGTATCCATCTAAAACTAAGAACACATATTATCTGTAACATGAATAAACTTGAAGCCTTCACAGTAAGATCAGGAGTGGAGCAAGGATGTCCATTATCACCACTATTATTCAATATAGTATTAGAAATGCTAGCTATTGCAATAAGACAAGAAAAGAAATCAAAGGAATAAAAAGAGTGAGGAAACAAAACTATTGCTCTTTACAGATAATAGGATGGTATACTTAGAAAACCCTAGAGAATCAGCTGAAAAACTAGTTGAAACAATTATCGACCTCAGGACAGTTTCAGGATACAAAATAAATCCACATAAATCATAAGCATTTCCATATAATATCAACAAAACCCAACAGTAAGAAGTAGAAAGAGAAATTCCATTAAAAATAACTGTAGACAATATAAAATATTTGGGAGTCTACCTGCCAACAACAAACCCAATTATTATATGAACACAATTATAAAACACTCTTCTCAGAAATAGACAGATTCAATCAATTAGAGAAATATTATTTGCTCATGAATAGGCTGAACCAATATAACAGAAATGCCCAAGTTAATTTATTTATTCTGGGCCAAGCTGATCAAACTAGCAAAGAATTATTTTATAGAGCTAGAAAAATAAATAACAAAAGTTATCTAGAGGAAAAAGGGTCAATAGTAGGAAGGGAATTGATGAAAAAATGCTAAAGAATGTAGACTAGCAGTTCCAGATTTCAAACTATATTTCAAAATGATCTGGTACTAAGGAATAGAGTGGTGGATCTGTGGAACAGATGAGGTATACAGTACACAGTAGTCAATAACCATAGTAATCTAGTGTTCTATAAAACCAAAGATCCAAACTTTGAGAGTAAAAATTCATTATTTAACAAAAATTTCTGGGAAAACTGGAAATCAGTTTGGCAGAAACAAAACATAGACCAGCTCCTCACATCATATACCAAGATAAGGTCAGAATGGATAGATGATTTAGATATAAAAGGTGATATCATAAGCAAATTAGGGGAGCATGGAAAAATGTACCTATAAGATATATGGATAAGAGAAGAGTTTATTACCAAATAAGAGACAGAGGGGATTAGCAGAAGTAAAATAGATAATTTTGATTACATGAATCTAAAAAGTTTTTGCACAAAAAACCTAATGCAGCTAAAATTAGAAGGACAAAAGGAAGTTGGGAAAAATTTTATAGCAAATTTCTCTGACAAAGATCTCATTTTCCCAATAGATAGAGAAGTGAGGGAAATCTATAAAAAATAAAAGCCATTCTCCAATTGATATGGAGTCAAATGATATGAACAGGAAATTTTAAGGCAAAGAAATCAAAGCTGCCAATAGTCACATGAAAAAATTCTCTAAATAACTTCTGATCAGAGAAATGCAAATTAAAACAACTCTGAAATACCACCTCACACCTTTCATATTAGCTATCATGACAGAAAAGGAAAATGACACAAATGCTGGAGGGGATGTGGGAAAATTGGGACATTAAAGCATTGTTAGCAGAATTGTGAACTAGTACAATCATTTTGGAGAACAATTTGGAACTATGCTCAAAGGTTGACAAATTGGTGCCCCTTTGACCCAGCAGTATAACCACTAGGTCTATATCCCAAAAGATCAAAGTAAAGAGGAAAGGACTTCTTTGTATAAAAATATTTATAGCACCTCCTTTTGTGTTGGCAAAGTATTGTAAATTAAGGGGATACCCATCTATTGGGAAATGGCTGAAAAAGATATGGTATATGATTGTGATGGAATACTCTTGTGCTATAAGAAATGATGAGCAGAATGGTTTCAGAAAAACCTAAGAAGACTTATAGATGCTCATGCAAAGTGAAGTGAGCAGAGCCAGAAGAAAATTGTACACAGTAATAGCAATATTGTAAGGATGATCAACTGGAAATGACTTACCTGCTCGATCAAGACAATAATCCTAGGCAGTTTCAAAGAACCCAGAATGAAAAATGCTATCTACAACTAGAGAATGAACTCTGATGAACTTTGAATGGAGATTGAAACATGCTTTAAAAAAATTCTTTTTAAATTTTCTCTTTATTTCTTTATTTTTTCTTTTATTTCTTTATCTTTATTGTTTTCTTTTGCAACATGGCTAATATGAAAATGTGTTTTTCATGACCGCACATGTAATTGAAATCAAATTGCTTGCCATCTCAAAAAATGGGAAATGGGTGGGGAGGAAGGAGAGAATTTGGAACTCTAAATTTTAAAAAATGATTGTCCAATTTTTTACATGTTATTGGGAAATATTTAGTGAAATAAATAAAAATAATTAAGGGGGAAACAATAACAACAACAACAAAAAGAAAGGATCTGAGAAAAACCGCTTAGATAAAAAAATGACTTGTTAAAGTCAAAGAGAGCCCAATTGCTCTATTTCCTAGGATTTATTTAGATATTACTATTGTTCAGACCTTGAAAATAACAGATGGGAAACTAATAACTAGAATTCTTCTGGTAACTATAGGAAAAACTACACATTGCTGATTTATAGTTTATATAGTAGAAACATAAATTTTGTTTTCTCACCATAAGGTTAAAGTCAGTCACTTCATACCAGAAGATCTTTCTTTGAAGCAAAAGAGTAAGCATTAGGAGACAGAAGTAGAGAGCTTTTGCTTTAGTCAGATCTCAGCTGAGCACAGAAAAGGAGGAGTGACTTCGAAGGTTCTGCTGAAAGCTGATGTGACTGGAGGAAAAGAGGTTATTTGGTTGATGCTGTTTGGCCATCTCATTGGAAAAAAGCTCTGTTCTAGATCTGATTGTAAGAAAGCTGAATCTTCTACTTTTGGAAGACCTGACTGGGAAAAAGAAAGGCTAATTTCTCTTGTATTTTACTGCCACCTATAGCTTGAAAGGCAGAAACCCTTCAGTTTTGTCTTTGTTTCCAGATAAGACTTGAGAGGGGAAACCCCCTCCAGAGCTCAGTAAGTAGATCTGAATAGTTGTGTGGATTTTAGACTTAAAGAAATTCTTCTTAGAGGAGCTAATACTCCCATTGGAGCGTAAGGGAGAAGATTTGAAAAGCTATGAAGACTCTCAGTCTTAGGGTCTCTTCTTTCATTAAAAGAACTTAAAAAGACTTTAGTGGCCTAAGAGTACCAACCAACAGAGAAGTAACTCTGCCCAGTGAAGTGTGGAAAGGCCCACTCAGCATGTGGTGCAAACTATTCCCTAAGGAGATTGAGGACAGTAAGAAACAGTAGTTGAGTTTTGAATTACTCTGGGCATTTGGGTTTCTTTACTTATGTGCCTACCTCTTTGATTTTCTGTAAGTTTGTGTCCACTTTCCCTTTCCTGTAGATATTCTGTGCATTGGAGGACTATGACCTGGTTTGTGGGTAGACTCTCATGTTATGATTATTCTGACTTTCGTCTTCTTGTCTAATCCATGTTTCATGAGTAAGAGTTTATAGTATATTGACCAATTTGTTTAAATGAGAACAACATCAGTTAGGGCTCAGGAGCTACAGTCATAAGTAGTAGATATGTACTTTCCCCATACCAGGATTACTCCTGGAACCCTGAGAGTGAGTTGTAGCAATGCACAGCACCCTATCTAGGAAACCCCCATCTACTAACTTGAGTGCATATTAGGGTGAACAAGTCAGCCCAGAGGGGGAAAAACCCTAAAGGACCCTTTTACCATAATATGCAATACTAAAATCCAGGTAAATAATGTCAACAACATTTACCGGTTTAGTAACTCCATCGCAAAAGGAGATGAGCATAGTCTGGAATGACCTTTACTTGATTAAGCCATGCTAGTTCTTTGTGATTACTTTTTCCCTTAGTTTTTCAAGAACCATCTCTTTAATAAAATTCTAGAATTTTCTGAGGAATCAAAGTTAAACTCACCAGCCTATAGTTTACCAACGGTTAATTTCCCTTTTTTGAAAATTGGTATGGTTTGTCCTATATTTTGTACCTTTTTAGATTGTAAATTTATTTCAGGTAAACCTATGTGTCCTGTGTTTCTGTTTCCCTTATTATTTTGCACAATGCATTCAATTCAATAGAGTAAATATTTATTGCATTATTCAGAGAGGAAAATATTTTTGAATGAGTATTGAATAAGGAGAAGAATAAATAGGGTAACATTGTGCTATACTAGGGAGCTGGCCTCTGGGTCAAAAAGGCCTGGGTTCAAGTGCTATTTCTGTTGTATATTGCCTGTATGATTCATGGTTACTCATTTAGACAGACCAGTAAATATCGGTAAGAAGGACCTGAGGCTTAGGGCATTACTCCCCATAACTTGGGAATAGAACTTGATCACACTAATAGCTACAAAAAACAACAAGCAAGCAAACAAATAAAAAATGAGCAAGCAAAGGAGAAAGAACCTACCCACAGATAGCTACTGTGGGGATAGAGAAGATCTGGGATCATATTCAGAGGAGGATAATGGAGTTAAGAAAAGCCACCCCTTTTTTTTAATTTTTATTTTTTTTAATGCTTTATTAACTTCTGATTTACATCATTCGTTTCCGCCAGATTTTGAGTTACAAATTTTCTCCCTGTTTTTCCCCCACCCATCCCCCCAAAACAGCAGTCCCACAGGATATCCCCGCCTCCAATCTGCTCTCTCCCATATTTTCTCCCATACCCGTTTCAACTTTTCCAGTGGATCTCTATGCCTCAGTGCCTGTATATCTTTTTTTTCTTAATAACATGTAAGATGGTATTAATAATAGTATATATATATTTGAATATATATATATATTTGAATATTTGATTTTAAAACTTTCAATTCCAGATTCATTCCCTTCCCTCCTGCCACCTACCCCCACTGGGGAGACAAGCAGTTCAGTATAGGTTGTACATGTGCAGCTAATGCAAAACAATAACATAGTAGATGTATTGTAAAAGACTGACTATATTTCCCTCCCTCCCATCCCACCTCCCACTTGTTCTATTCTCTACTTTGATCCTGTCCCTTTTCAAAAGTGGGTGCTTCCAACTTCCCTCCCCCCCAGCCTGCCCTCCCTTCCATCATTCCCCCTCACATCGCCTTCCCCCCCTATTCTCCTGGAGGGTGAGATCCCCTATTTAGTGTGTATTACCTTCCCTCCTCAAGCCAGATTCAATAGGAATAAGGTTGACCCATTCCCTTTTGCCTTCCTATTCTTCCCCTCCATTGTAACCATTTTCCCTTGCCTCTTCTGTATGAGATAGTTTGCCCCACTCTGTCTCTCCCCATCTCCTGTCATTATATTCCTCTCACCTCTTAATTTCACCTTTTAAGTATCATCCCTTCCTGTTAAATTGGTCCTGTGCCCTCTATCTATGTATACCTGTAAATGTATATACACACATTCACATATGTATTCATATGCCTGCATACCCTCATATAAAGACATATATATATATACACACACACATACATATATATACATACATATATATATATATATATTTCGAATCCCTTCAACTACTGAGAAAAGTTTCATAAGTTACAATTATTGTTTTTCCATGTAGGAATATTAATAGTTCAACTTTGGCCAGGTGGCTCAGCGAGCAAGAGCACCGGCCCCAGTGCTGGGATGACCCGGATCAAATCCGGGCCCAGACACCCAGCACTACACCCAGAAACAACAACTGGCTCTGTAACCCCGAGCAATCCACTCAACCCCGATTGCTTTAAAAAAAAATAGTTCAACTTTGATAAGTTCCTTATGATTTCTTTTCCCTGTTTACCTTCTCATGCTTCTCTTGCTTCTTGTATCTGAATGTCAAATTTTCTGTTCAACTCTGGTTTTTTCAGCAAGAATGCTTGAAAGTCCTCTATTCCACTGAATGACCATATTTTCCCCTGAAACATGATACTCAGTTTTGCTGGGTAGGTGACTCTTGGTTTTAATCCCAGCTCCCTTGACCTCCGGAATATCACATTCCAGGCCCTTCGATCCCTCAGTGTAGAAGCTGCCAGATCCTGGGTTATCCTGATTGTGTTTCCACAATATTGAAATTGTTTCTTCCTGGCTGCTTATAATATTCTCTCCTTAATCTGGGAATTCCAGAACCTGGCTATAATATTCCTAGGAGTTTTCTTTTTGGGATCTTTTTCAGGAGGTGATTGGTAGATTCTTTCAACCTCTATTTTGCCATCTCGTTCTAAAACATCAGGGCAGTTTTCTTTGAGAACTTCCTGGAGGATGCTTTCCAGGCTCTTACTTTGGTCATGGCTCTCAGGCAGTCCAATAATTTTTAAATTATCTCTCCTGGATCTATTTTCCAGGTCAGTGGTTTTTCCCATGAGATATTTCACATTGCCTTCTATTCTTTCATTTGTTTGGATCTGTTTAACAGCATCTTGATTTCTCATAAAGTCATTAGCTTCCATTTGCTCCAATCTAATTCTGAAGCAATGATTCTCCTCAGTGAGCTTTTGAGATTCTTTTTCCATCTGGCAAATTCGACTTTTTAAGGCATTCTCCTCCTCATTGCCTTTTTGAGCCTCCTTTGCCATTTGAGTCAGTCTGGTTTTTAAGGTATTATTTTCTTCAGTCAGGCTGTTGACTCTCATTTCATAATTTTCTTGCATTGTTCTCATTTCTCTTCCCAATTTTTCCTCCACTTCTCTTTTCTGCTTCTTAAGGTCCTCTATGGCCTGTAACCAGCTTGTATTTTCCTTTGAAGCTTTTGGTGCAGGAGTTCTGACTTCACTGCTTTCCTCCTGTTCCATGCCTTGCTCCTTCTTATCCCCAAAATAGGAGTGTAATGTTGGAATCTTCTGTCTGCTTTGTTTCCTTTGCCTGCTCATTTTGCCACTCAATGATTTGACTTTTGGGCTTTTTGCCACAGTAGGACTCTGCCACCAGACAGGGGAGTTTTCGTCCCAAACGCTGGGGTTTTCTCAGCTGCCTGAGGTATTAGATGGGTGCCCTCTCTGAGGTCTCCACATGCTCTGGCAAGCTGGACACACACCCCAGCACCTCCACCCTAGACTGCACTCCAGATCCAAGAAGGTTAAAGCAAGAGCGATTACCCCTCAGACTGGTGCTTGGTCCCCCTACACTCTGCAGGCCAGGAGCTGAAGCCAGCACGTGGCACTGGCAGGCTGTGCTGGCGTCTCAGCGGTTTCTCACCCCGGGGGGTAAAAGCCACGCACTCCCACTTACTGGTCCCAAAGTCCAGACTGCACTGGCCTCTCACCTTGTCCTTCGCATCTATGTATCGATAAATCTGGAAACAGCCACAGCTGCTGCTTATCTAAGCCACCCCTTTTTTGATGAGAAACACCAAATGGCATTTTATGGAAGCACAAAAAGATTTCTTAGAAGAATTTTAAAAAGGACTTTAAAAATAAAATAAGAGAGATCAAGTAAAAATTAGGGGGAAAATGAGCAATACAAGAAAATTATGAAAAGATAGTCAATCAACTTGAAATAGAGAACCAAAATCTTCAGGAAGAAAATAATTCCTTGAAAACTAAAATTGGGCAAAGGGAAGCTAATGACATTCTAAGACACAAAGAAATAAAACAAAATCAAAAGAATGAAAAAATAGAAGAGAATATGAAACATCACACACACACACACAAAACAAAAAACAAAACAGAAAACAAAACAAACCGATCTGGAAAAATGATGGAAGAGAAATAATATAAGAATAGGTGAACTGCCTCAGAATTATAATAAAAAAAGAATCTTGATACAACATTACAAGAAATTATCAAAGAAAATTGCCCTGAAGTTCTAGAACAAGAAGGCAAAGCAGAAATAGAAAAAATCCACTGATCACAACTTGAAAGAGGAATATCATAGCCAAATTTGAAAGCTCCCAAGTTAAGAAGAAAATATTGGAAACAACAAGAAAAAAAAAATTAAATAATGAAACTACAATAAGGAATGCACAAGACCTAGCAGCTACTGCACTGAAGGACTGTAGGTCTTGGAATACTATATTTTGTAGAGCAAAAGAGCTGGGGTAACAAAAGAGCAAGGGTAGCTTATTCAGCAAACTAAAGTATAATCCTCAATGAAAAAAATGGGCTTTTAATGAAATGAAAAACTTCAGGTATTTGTGACAAAAACATCAAAATTTAAGGGAAATTTTGACATAACCTCCCGGAGACATATAAAGTAAACATTAAGAACCAATTATAAGGGACTCAATAAGGTCAAATTGTGTACTGCTTATATATGAAAATATCAGTTCCATTATTACTGTCATTTTTTATTTAGGTAGTTTGAAAGAAAGGCTTGGGCTGAGCTGAGCTGAGTATGATGGGATGATTCTAAAAAAAAATTGTAGAGAGGCTAAAAAGAAGGAATTATCTCATACAAATGAGGCAAAAAAGGAAAAAAATTGATACAGAAGAAGCTAGTTGGGAGGAGGGTAGATAGTGCTGAAACCATATTCTCATCAAGAATGGGTTAAAGAGAAAGCAACATATATATCTAGAAGGGTATAAAAGTCTTCTAAATTCAGAAAGTAGTAAGAGGGCAAGGAGATAGGGTGAGGGGATAGGATAAGGGAGGAATTCTTTGAGGGGTGGGTAGGTTAAGGATTAGAAGGGCAATGTAGTGGATAGAAGTAAAGCAGAGTAGTGAGGGAGGGAGAGGAATAGGGTGAGAAGGATAGTGAGGAAAAATAGGAAGGAGGAAAATATACAAGTAATAGAATATGAATGGAATGAATTTGCCCATAAAATGGAAATTGATAGCAGCTTAAAAATTTGTATTCAACAATACATTTACAAACTTAAAAAAAATAGTTTTGCAGATGATGGAGCTGAAACCCTAGAGTTTAAGTGACTTGTCCATTCTCATGCATAAGTGGGACTTGAACTCAGGTCTCCTGACTTCTTTCAGGTCCAGTGTTCTTTCCACTACATTTTTCTTCTCAATTCTGAAATGGCACTATGGGAAATTATGGTTGTATACCAACCTCAGTATCACAGAATCACAGAACAGACATAGAACTTAGAGTTTTGTAGGGGAATAAGATACAAATAATCATAAAATATATTATATGATAAGTACAACAGAGAAGTACAAATAAAATACCAAATGAGATTCTCAGGCTGAAATTCCTTAGATCCAGGAAAGTTCAGGGAAGCTCTTAAAGTGGAGGAGGCATTTGAATGTATGACTTTAAAGTTTTCATTGGAAACCAGCAGATAAAGAAATGGAAGTCTGGGAAGACAGAAGAGTGCCAGATAATACGTTTTAACAGAATCTAAATTTATGCCCAGGATTCATGATTTAGTTCAACACATTTTATCACAGGAAAGGCCATGAATTCTGGAATTGGACAACATTTATCTAAGCAGTGTCCTCAAAGACATTCCATTCATCATTATTACAGTGGAACAGAAAAGCAGCTTCAGCCCATTAAGGTTACTGAAACTGCTGGCTGAATCCTCACCCTGAGCCCACACAGACTTTGTCAAGGCTCCCAAAAAGAAGTCAAATGAGACAGAAGTTAATGAATACATAACTTTTATTTTCCCAAAGTGATTAATACACTGACATCTCTTGGGGGAAGAGCCAGTGTGAGATTAATATAAAGGTTTAGAAAGTGGGCCTGGTACATTAGAGTGAAACATTTTATTTCTCCAGAAAGGAGAACAGTTTTCATAGTTATACAGTTCCAGACTTAGGACCTTAGATTCATCAAAGTGAACTTCATCATTTTACAGATGAGGAAACTAGACCCAGACAGGGAAGATGACTTGTCACACAGCCAGCTAGTGGCAGAACTAAGACCAGAATTCTCCTGTTTTCCAGTTTCTTTCCATTACAATATGTAGCTTGCTCTTATCAAGCCTCTTTCCTTGAGTACTTTTTTGTATTTTTTTTTCAATCCCTAATCAACAGTATGCCCTATCAGCTATAGTCAGCAGTTGATCAGTCATAAAAACAAAATCTGCTTTACAGAAAGATGATTAGAATGAGGTCTTGTTGAGATATTCTACCAGGTTCTTCAGCAGTGTACATATGGTTTTATAAGTTTGCACTAGGTTCTTTTCAGGAGTAACTCCACTAGTACCATTAAATAGTGGAAAGTATGCCCTGCCATCATGAGTATAAGTATGTTTGTCTATCTCTCATTTGTTTTATAGTTATTCTGAATTCATCTTCCTTTTAGAGAACTCTTCACATACATCATAATGGTAGGGGGTTCTGTTCTTTTGGGTCTACTTATTTTATTGTTTCAGTTCATTCAATTTTTTCCATGTTTCTCTGAATTCTTTCTTTTCATCATTTCTTCTTAGTATGTGATAATATTCCATTATATTCATCTATCTCAGCTTATTTTTAGTCATTATCTAACTCATGAGCACTCACCTTGTTCCTTGTTCTTTGCTGCTCAGAATATTTTTCAAACCTTTGAAAAATACAAGTCAGGAAACCTGTGGTCCTATCCCTGGTCATATTACAGAGTTGGAACAGAACTCAGAAGTCATCTAGTCCCATGCATACCTGAGCAGAAATCCCTCTTCAACATCCTCAACAAGTAGCAGGAGCCCAGTCTTTTTTTTTTTTGTTTAAATAATATTTTATTTTTTTCCCAGTTACATGTAAAGACAATTTTAACATTAATTTAAAAAATTTGAGTTCCAAATTTTCTCTCTCCTTCACCTCTCCTTTCTCTGAGATAGTAAGCAATTTGATATAGGTTATTCATGTTTAATCATGTAACACTAGTCATATTGTGAAATAAGATAGAACCTAAAGGGAAAACATTCATGAAAAATACATAAAATGAAAAAAGTATGCTTCTTTGATCTGCATTCAGACTCCATCAGTTCTTTCTCTGGAGGTGGAAAGTGTTTTTCATCATGAGTCCTTTAGATTTGTCTTGGATGATTGTATTGCCGAGAAAGTGCTTCACAGTTGATTATCATATAGTATTGCTGTTATTGGGTACAATGTTCTCCTGGTTCTGCTTATTTCATTTTGCATCAGTTCATGTAACTCAAGGTTTTTTTTTGAAATGTACCTGTGCATCATTTTTATTACACACACTAATATTCCATTACAATAATGTACCACAAATTGTTTAGTCATCTCCAATTGATGGAGCCCAGTCTTTTCAGAACAAAAACCCACTCTATTTTTTGGTAGCACTCACTGCTAGGACTGTGTTTGGTTGTTAAAAAAATCCCAACTCTGTCTCTGCAGTTTTCACACAGCACTACAAAATCACTATAGGAAATTTTATAAAGATCATAAGGTGTGAGATCTGAAAGGGTCATTAGAGATCACCTAGTCCAATCCTTTTATATTTACAAATGAGAAAACAGACATAGAAAGTCAGAGTGGTCAGCTCGAGGTTACAGTACTACTCAGTGGCAGAAATAGAACTAGAACCCAAATCTCTTATTTTCTCAGAATTGCTTGATGGCTGTTATTTCACTGACCTAAGTGGAATTTTATTACAGAACCCAGGGGGCGCTCTTTCAGATATGTAATTTTGTAACTGCTTTAAAAAAATTAATTTTAATAACTGTGTCTACCATGTCTTTAGGCAAATCACTTACACTTTCTGGGCCTGAGTTTCCTCATCTGGAAAGTATATGGGACTGGACTTGGACTGAGGTTCTTACCAGATTTAAGTGCTCCAGTGCTTTGATAAACATTGCTATGAGAGTCAAGATTATGTAGCCAAAACAGAAAATCAAATTTCTTCCACAAGATGGCACTGTGGACCAATATGAATGTTCATCTCTTATTCACAAATGAAATATTTTTTACTTCTACTGGCTTCCCATATTTTTTATCCTTTGCTAATGTACTGCAGCTTGCTTCTCTGCATTATTGATGTATTAAAGAGTACTGGTGTTTGGAAATCATATCACTCATTTTCACGGTTTCATAGCTTCCTTTCTACCAAATCCTCAGCAGACTCTGGAAAACCTTCCTTTGAATCCCATTTTAAATACAGGAAGTTGGACATAATCCCTAATTTGCTTAAAAAAAAAAAACAACCAAGCAGACCAGACTATATGACTGTTGCTATTTACTGCTGGAATTTATTGGTCCTGAGAGAGCTGGAGTAGAGAGTGGTTTGGGAAAAGAGGAGGAGAATGAGCAGGAGATGAGGGAAGATGGTTCTAAGTTTGGCCAAAAAAAGCCAAGGCCATATGATCTGGTTCTGGTCAGATTGTCGAGTGAATGAAACAGTCAGATAATTTGCACAGGACTAGAGTTGCTTCCATTTAAAGGAGCCTCATTGTCTTTGTATGAGGATAAATATGGATTCTAACTCACAAACATAATTTTACAAGAGAAGAGATGCCCTCCTTGTTCCCACTATATAGAAAATAGATGAATTGACAAGATAAACAAAAATTTGTTTGGGCTAAAGAAAATTCAAGTGTTGTATAGTAATGATCTTAAGATTAAGAGAGTCAGAAATTCTTTAGGGCCAAAGAAATGATTTTGTTAGTTTCTAATTTTGGTTTATTAGCAGAAGTAGCCCTGTACAATGTGATATAGTAGAAAAAGAAGTAATCATTTTTGTGGGTGGCTTGAGATTTAGAACTGGAAGGGAGGGGCGGCCAGGTAGCACAGCGAGTAAGAGCACCAGCTCCAGTGTTGGGATGACCTGGGGATTGAATCTGGGCTCAGACACTTAGCACCCACCCAGAAACACCTGGCCATGTAACCTTGAGCAAGTTACTTAACCCCAATTGCTTAGGGGCGGCCAGGTGGCTCAGCAAGTAAGAGCACTGTCAGGATGACCTGGGGATCAAATCTGGGCTCAGATACTTAAGGCACCACACCCAGAAATAACTGGCCATGTAACCTTGAGCAAGTTACTTAACCCTGATTGCTTAAAAAAAAATGAACTGGAAGGGAATTCAGATCTCACTTAGTCCAGCCCCCTTATTTTAGTTTATTTTTTTTAATAAATGTAATAATGCCATTTGTTCTTACATCATTGTAATTTCTGGAAATAGCCTGATACCCTTTCAAATGGAACCTATTCTTGTAACAATTAAGTGAAAATAACTGCATGCAAATAGTGAAGATATTTTGCTCTAGATATTTTGCTTCTTGGCTTTGTTATCAGGGGGATAGGTATGTTTGGTTATCTCTCATTTGCTTTTTTATTACTTTAAATTCAGTTTATTTAGAGATCTCTTCGCATACATTATTGCTCTTTTGGTTCTGTTTATGTTACTACATCAGTTCATTCAAATTTTGCCATGTTTCTCTGAATTCTTCCTTTTTGTTATTTCTTACTATGTGATAATATTTCATTACATTTGTGTATCTTAGATTATTTGTTGTCCAGTTGATGGATACTTACTTTGCTCCTCATTCTTTGCTGCTCAGAATATTTTTCTTTTTCTTTTTTTTGCTTTTTGGAGGGCAATTGGGGTTAAGTGACTTGCCTAAGGTCACATGGATAGTTTTTTGTGTTAAGTATCTGAGGCCAAATTTGAATTCAGGTCCTCCTGTCTCCAGGGCCGGTGCTCTATTCACTGCACCACTTAGCTACCCCCTGCTCAGGATATTTTTCAAGCTCTTTATTTTACAAATGAAGAAACTGAGAGCTCAGATCATTGAAGTGACTTTTCTAAGGTCACATAGAAGGTAAACAATGGGAACTATGGTTCAAATCCATGACTTCTCAATCTAAATCCAATGCTCCTCCCTTTTTTTGGATGTTCATAAGACCTGGAGCTTGAGTTTCAGCTCTACTGCTATCTAACCATATGACTTTGAACAAGTCATACCATTTCTCCCAGCTTAAATTTCCTCTCTTAGAATGGGAACAACATTATTTGTTCTGGCTAAGTCACAGGTCACAAGGTCATTGTAAGACCTCATACCTTCTACCTGTGTAATCTTAGGCAAATCAGTTAATCTCCCTAAGCCTCAGTTTCCTCATCTATAAAATGAGAGAGTTTAGTTAGATGGCTTCTGAGGTCCCTTCCATCTCTCTATATTTGATCCTATAATCAAATGAAATAATGGGCATGAAAATATTCAGGAAACCATTGGTAGAGAAATGGGTATAGAAGAAGAGAGAGATAACTCTGCCTTAGAAATAGGTGGAGGGGCGGCCAGGTAGCACAGTGAGTAAGAGCACCGGCTCCAGTGTTGAGAAGACCTAGAGATCGAATCCCAGGCTCAGACACTTAGCACCCACCCAGAAACACCTGGCTGTGTAACCTTGAGCAAATTACTTAACCCCAATTGCTTAGGGGTGGCCAGGTGGCTCAGCGAGTAAGAGCACCGGCTCCAGTGTTGGGATGACCTGGATAAAATCTGGGCTCAGATACTCAGCACCACACCCAGAAATAACTAGCCATGTAACCTTGAGCAAGTTACTTAACCCTGATTGCTTAAAAAAAAAGAAATAGGTGGAGAATCTAACTGTTCTGTATACTTCCGATGAAATGGAAAAAGTCAATGGTATTATCCTCAGCTTTACAAACTGATACATAAATCATACACTTACTTGAAAGGGAATATGAGTAATGGTAGATTCTTGATTCAAGCACACCTTTCACTTTAATAGGACTGTAAAAAAAAAGGGGGGGTGGCTTAGACTTTCTTATTCTCTGTAAGAGTAACAATTCCCTTCTCCCATCCCCACATTTGATGAAAAGGACTTCCATGAAATATGCCTTCTTCACTGTTGACCCATTTCCGAATTCAATCAGAGCCACCACGCTTTCAAGAATGTTATTACAGTTAGCATGTCCTACTGTGCAGTACATGTTGGAATTTCCTTTTGTAAAAGGCATAAATAGATATACTGTGTAATGTAACCTGATGTCCTGACAACTCTCCTTACATTCAGACCAAACATAAAGGTCACCGCTGAAAGGGAGAATGACAAAAGAAGGAAAGGTTTTTGGACAAAAATGTCAGAAATCTCTCTCTCTCCCTCCCCCCCCTGCCCCCAACTGTGAAATTCTTAAATCATGAAATAGATGCCAAGTTCTTCTTTGACCTAGCAAAACAGCCCTTTGCACAATCCTTTCTTTTAAAAACAAGTTTTCTACAGTTATTTCTCCTTAACTTCCAACCTCATCCTCCTGCTGATCCTTGTAACAAAAGAAAAAACATTTAAGCAAAATATTTAACTGACAGACACTATGACTGGTCTGATAACATACACTGCATTCCACATCCATAGTTCTCCTCCCTCTTTATTGTTTTGTTATTGGTTCTCTTGGACAGATATTATGCCATACATTCCATTCCATAGGCCAATGGTGTTGTGGTTAAAATGTGTTACTACATGGTTGCTTAACTGTAATGAGACATTTGTGACTATAGACCCATTTGTATACACCTCTGCCTCAGCTAGTAGTCTCCCTCCCAATTAATTACTTAGGAGGGGTGAAGAAAACACTTTCAAGACTGATGCAGTGGCCCCTCTCTGATGTTCCAGCATTACCAGAGCAACAACACATATTTATTTTGTCCTTAGATTTCTGTCTTCTGTTTATCATGACAACTGGCACTTTTAAAGGGCTTTAAAGTTCACAAATGATCATGTTTGAACCTCAGAATGGTTCTGCATTACAGGTATTATTATCTGTATTTTACAGATCGAGGAACTGAGGCTCATGAATTTTTAAGTAACTTGCTCTGTGTCACAGAGCCCAGGATTTCTGACTTTAGATTTAATACTACACCAAGCTTTCAAAGCAGATGAGGGGAGAAGGAGAATAAATCAAACACTTAAAAAAACATTCTTAAATCCCCTTCTTGATGAATTGTCCATTTGTACACAACTAGTCAACGTGTATAGCAACTTCTTAACTAGCTTTCCTAATGCTGATGGATAACTCACTTGACAAGTGATATTGGTAGAAAGGAAAGGGAGTATTGTCCATCCCCTCTGCATTTTTATGTGTTCTTTAGCTATTTCTAGGGCTCCATTGGTCTAAAATCCTTGACTACAGCACACATGCCCTTCAACCATTGTTCTCTTCTGTCCATTGTTCCTTTGATAAGTTTTCTGTTTCTCAATTTTCCCTTCTGTAAAATGGGGACAATGATACTTCAATTACTTGTTTATGACTGGGAAAATGCTTTGCAAAACCAAAAGCATTATCCAAATGTGAGTTATTATCATTGTTCTTTTATCACTCTACACTTCATCCAGTGCCCATTATCCTTATCTTCCCCCTCACTGTCCCATCTCTGATACTGCCCCATGCTCACTGTTCCTTGTCCTTGCCATATACCTGCTCTTGAGCACATTCTCTGTGCTATAGCTTATATCCTCCTCCCTCTCCTCACTATTAATGCAACTTAGATCTCCCCGAATCAATGAATCTAGTCTAGTACAGGTAGCACAGTCATAATTGAGAGATATTTTTTTTCCACTTGAGTAAAAAAATGGTGTGTGTGTGTGTGTGTGTGTGTGTGTGTGTGATTGGTGTGGAGGGCAGTAATGGTTCAGATGACTATCTGACTGTGAAATCACTGAAACTACAATCCTTTCAGGAGAAGAGGTGGTCTGTCACCTAACGACTCTAGCCCTATACCTTTGTGGGAAAAGGTATGTGCTAGGAAAGTAATATCATAGTGACACCACCATGAGTGGTGAACTGAACTTGGGTGAGAGAGGTGGGCTATGCCATTCAGTGCAAATAAATAGAGAGCCACAATGGTAGGCTTTGGACTGTTGTTGGGAAAGAAGTCTGGTTGGTACCCTGGAGTCAAGACACAGTTATTCTGCCACAGATCATAATAGCAGCTAGTAATTATATTGTGCTATAAGGTTTGCAAAGCACAAATACAATCTCGTTTTATCCTTTCAAAAACCATGAGAGTAGGCACTATTGTTATTCCTATTGGGGGAGGAGACCTAGTCTAATAGAGCTTAAGGGACTTGTTTAGGGTCACACAGCAGGTAAGTGTCTGAGATTGGATTTGAACTCAAGTCTTCCTAAGCCCAAGTACAGCATGTTCTCCACAGGGTCACCTAGTTTCAGCCTGTATTCAAAGATGAATTTGGATCTGCATACAGAGATCCATTTTGGGGGTCGGTTACAGGCTAGGTAACTAGCTTGTTGATTTCTCTGATGAACAATTAGAGATAAGGTAATGAACATTGATAATGAGTTAATATTTTACTCTTCCCAAGGACTTTTAAAAAAATGCATTAAAAAAAGTGTTCCTGGAGACCTAATGCTTTAAATAAAAGGATTGATTCTCTAATGGTGGAAATTTTAGGTATCTTGTGGCCTGCAATGGGAGTTCATAGGCTCATACAATCCTTGAGCTGAAGTAGATCTCAGAGATCATCTTGTCAAACTTCTGTCTAAAACATGGACTCCCCCTCCCAAACTTCATCAACAGTATTTGGAGATTGGGAAACATTCTGGTTGCACTCTTTGAACCACAGGATATAGAAAACTCTGCTTATTTATCAGATCTGTAGCTATCAATTTTAACATGTGGTAAATGAGATGCAGGGCAGGTGGCATGTTTCCTGGCATGTGGTACTAGAGCTAGAAGCCTGGTACTGCATGCATCAGGTCTCTGATGTTACTGTAGGCAATGTTGGCGAGGTGTTCACATTCCTGTACATGACCTTTCATTCTCATGCTCATTTTCTTGAAATCCATGAGAATGTGGTATGTAGGCTAGGTTGCTCTCCTTCCAGGAGTAAGAGGTGTCTATATAGTAGTACCCTTTGGAGTGGAGAAAAATTCCCTCTGCTGTTCTTGTTGCTATAGGAGCAGATGAGGAAAGAATGCTGGACTTAAGAGGCAGAAGACATGTTCAAATTCCAGTACTGATGTTACCTGTGAGACCCTGGGAAAAAAATTATCTTTACCTCTTCTGGGTCCTTAGCTTTGAAATGAATGGGTCAGATTAAAGAAATGAATGGATAAATGACAGAATAACTTTGTTTTTGTTAAACAGTGAATGAATGAATGAATGAAGGGTTTATTAAATACTTACCATATGCCAGGTACTGTGCTAGACATTGGGCAACAGAAATAAAAATGAGACAGTCATATGGGGGAGACAACACATATAGGACAGTAATGGCCAGGAAAAGGAATTTTTAATGTTATTTTATAGTTCTATTTTTATTGAAATGGTCTGTTGTATATTTTATGTTGATGTGTTAAGTAAGAATAATTCTACAGAAATATACAGTTTCATTAACATGCAACTAGAATTTTAATTATACATTTCTCTGCATTCGAAATGAGCAGATTGTGTCCTTAATAAAGTTTTACAGTAGACTGACCTATGGCAGTGAAAAGAGTAGCCTTTTAAATACATATGAAAATTCATTTCATCGCCAAATTTAAATTTTTTAATCCTGAGAATTTCAAAGAGAACATACATAATGTAACTAAATAACTTTTCTCAAAAGAGATATAAAAAATCTATGACTTTGCACTTTTTTTCTTCATACTATTAATTGTAAAATGTCTTTATGTACCTAATCTATAAATTTCTGTTGAGAATGAGCCTGTCAAAACCATAGGCCCTTTAGGGGGCTAGTAACGCATATGTAAACAATCCTTTTTTTTAGCTAGGTTCTGCCTCTATTATTCCAGACCCCTTCCCCTTGCAAAAAGGAATTTTTTTTGTAAGGATTCAATAGCAATGGCAAATGGAAATATAGGATGGTTTATTATCATCCAGTCTCAGACTCTCACTAGTGTGTGACCCTGGGCAAATCACTTAGCCCTGTTTGCCTCAGTTTCCTCATCTGTAAAATGAGCTGGAGAAGGAAATGGCAAATCACTCCAGTATCTTTGCCAAGAAAACTGCAAATGGGGTCACAAAGAGTTGGACATGACTGAAAATGGCGGAACAGCAACAACAAAAACAATATATGTTTGAGACAAAACTCGAACCTAGATCTTTCTGCCTTCAAGGCTAGCTCTCTATCCATATATTGCCTTTCACCATGCATGTAGTAGGTCCTCAATAAGTGCTTTTGGAGAAGGAAGGGGAGAAATATGGAGGCAGGAATTCTGTGAAGCTATGTGGAGTAGAGCTGTAGTGCTGCTTTGGATCTCCTTCCCCAATATTTTTCTCTGTGATGTGTAGGGGTTGTTTCCAAGTATCTTTATTGGTCCTGGCTTGACTAGTCCAGCCTTTACTACATACCAGCATGGGAAAGCAGGCAATAATGAAACCGTGAGCTTAGATGAAATATAATATTTTCTGGATGAGTCCTTGTCCTGAGAGTGGGATGTCATCTAGCTGGTGGTGGCACTGGACATTCCCAGTAGTACAGAGGGGAGAAGAGTTTACTTTCTATGAATTTTGTTTTTACACTTGCTGACCCATACGCTATAATGTTCTGATTTTCCCCAATGTTACCTGAAGCTCCTGATGATCAGTGGAAAAATCCCCAGGATTTGATTGGCTGCAGCAAATTTGAGATTTTATGCAAGTTCACAGCTAGAACCCAGGCCCAATTACTGTCAAGGGTTTGATTTTGCTGCTGTGAAAGCCCCGTGGATTAGGCCTTTCAGAGGATAGGAAAAAAGCTGCTTCTGAACTTTATGCCTCCACTGGATACTCTGGGACAGAACAGTCCTTGGAGTGCCTGCACATTTACAATGTAAACGTTTTCTTTTCAAGGTCAGGGCTTGAAAGCACTAGGCTGCTATTGAAACTGCAGGGGCAGAGCTTGGAACAATTCTTCTTGGTGTTCTAAAAATATGGAGCTTTATTTGCAAACTGCAGGATGCAGTTTAAAAGAGATACTCAACATTAAAATTTTTCAAACTGCCACTTGTAGCTCATTTCTCTCTCTCTCTCTCTCTCTCTCTCTCTCTCTCTCTCTCTCTTTCTGTCTGTCTGTCTCTCTCGCGGCTGGGGTGGGGGGAGGCTCCATACAAAGAGCAACCAATTGCTGGGAATTGCATCAAATTAACCCTCTTGGTTTCTAGAACCAAGTTGCCCCCACCCTCACCCCCACCCCATTCAGTACTGGTGATGTGTCATTAGATTCATGGAAGCTGATGCCCTGGAACATTAGTGCACAATCTGAAACACCATCTGGGTAGCATCAGGATCATAGCTGAGAAAGCCAGGAAGCAACTATGACAAAACGGACCTTTCTTTATTGATAGTGGGAGCTGTACAGGGATTTTTACTAGGTTTATTATGCCTTCTCTTTGTGTTCCAGTCAAATAGGTCACCTTACTGGCCATTGAACTTGACCTTCCATCTCCTACCTCTGTGACTTTGCTTAGGTTGTTCACTACATCTGGAATGCTTTCCATCTCTTTCTCTGCCTCTTCTAATGCCAACTGCAGGGTTTAGCTCATGTGCTACTTTGTAGGAGAAGCTTTTCTTGATCCTTCTAGTTGTTAGGACTCTTCTCCTCCTTTCATATTTATTTCAATGGCTTTTTAGAGGTCCTTTATATTTTAATGGGCTGGGAGACACTGAATTAGTTGTTCTCCAAGATTCCCTCCATCTAGTGTACGCTATGAACCTATGTATCTAGGAACCTGATGGCATGACCCTTTTAATGAAACAAAAGCAGCCAGTAGGTCCTAAAGCATTTGTCATAATAAGATCATAAGTTTAGGGACCTTAGAAATCATCTAGTCCCACCCCCTCATGTTACAGATGGGACACCTATAGTCTAGAGAACTGAACTTATTTTCCCAAGGTCAAACAGGGTCACTAGATCATGACAGTAAACCCTCACCTTGCCTTGTGAAAACCAGCTAACTGGTTATGATGTTATTGCTATAGGTATGATATATGAGCAGCACTGTAGCCTTTTAAGGACTTTGGGTGAATGCCATCCTTGTGGTAGGATGTGAGCCATGACTCATTAATCTGAGCCCCTGGGGAGCAGGAGCCAGGAGAAGGGAATAAGTAGGGAATATTTAATTGGACTCAGCTAGTTTCAGTCAGCTACGTTCTTGTGAATCTAGACACCCAAGAGTAACTGGAAGCAGTGGTCTAGGGTCTGGAAGAAGCAGTAGCTTGGAAGATTAATGGAACCGGGAGTTGGGTTGGTGGCATGAGCAGGGACATGTGTGTGCCAAGCCCCATGTCAAGGTAACAGGGAGTTTTGCTACATGGCAGCAGAGGGCCTAAAAATTAGTTTGATGGGAAGAGGGCTATTGAGCCTAATTAACTGTTCCCTATGTATATGGCTAGATGTCTAGAGGATATCTTAAGTGTATCTCCTTGCATTCTGTAACTTAGCAAGTTTGTGTTCTGAATGTTTCTTTACTTTTCATTTCTTTCTTTTAAGGGAAGAAGGAGCATGGTTTAGTGGGGAAAATGATGGTCTTAGCAATAGAACACCTGGGTTTAAGGCCTACCTCTATTATCCATTATTTTTGTGACTTTGAGCAATTTTCTGAACTTTTCTGAGCCTCACATACCTCATTTATAAAACAGGAACAAGGTTGTCATGAGGAAAGCCCTTCGCACACTGTAGAACACTATAGAAATGTGAGTGTTTTTTATTTGTTACTAGTAAAATCCTTTTAGGAAAACTCTGGAAAGCTAAGAGATAAGTAAGAAAGTGCCCCTGCTAAAGAGAAGATGGGAAGGGGGGTACTGGAAATACGCAGAGGACAAGTGAGGACTGGTGGCAGTGGTGGAGATATAGAAGGAGTCATCACCATGGCAGCTCAATAGAGCAGTTTCAGTAGAGATCAAGAAAAGAAGAAAACTCAAGTAGGAAGATCTCTGGGAGTTAGGTCTAGAAAGAGTTTTCTGCTTGAGATTGTCTATCAGAATTATATGGTTTCTGACTTCTTGGGGCCTGGGCCATGAGACCAAGAGAACAAGGCTCAGAAAGAGCCATCAAGGGTTTAGTTGTGTCTGACCTTTGAGCCCAGCATCACATCATCCACACTCTTCAGTGATTTCCTGGTTCTCATGACTTCAGATAGATAGTTCATAGTACCATTCACAGAACAAAACTTAAACAGGAAGCCACACACGCACCCATCCACACACACCCACACCCACCCACCTACCCCCCCCCCCCCTCCCCCCCACACAGAGTGCCCAAGAACATGGATACACAGGGAAAGCCATTGGTTTTTCTGAATACTTGATTTGAGGAACTGTATGCTTTACCATGAAATGTTCTTTCCTGGTTTGTTCTTTCTTCTCCCATTTCTTCTTCTTCCCACTTTCTTCTCTCTCCAAGACAATCAATTATATTGCTGCTGAGTACAAATCCAACCTTTACAAACACTGGCCAAGAAGCCTACCTTTCCCTAGCTTTTATATGCTGCTTACAGGCAGTCTCAGATTGGGAGAGGGGCCTGTGCCACTCCTCAGGATTATTACCTTTAGCTGCTGCTTTACCATCTCTATTTTCTCAACATTTCTGGCTTCCTTTATTGTGGCCACTTAGAAGAGTGGCTACCAATACAACCTCAGATTTTAAAATTTAAATATTTTTCATTATTCAGTTTCTGTAACAAAGTTTTATCATAAAACTTCTCTCAAAATTCCCAATTTGTCTCTGGTGAGAATTAAGCAAGAATGTCATAGGCTTCATGAATTATACATCATTACCTACCCCCTCTGTTGTTCTTCAGGGATTTTTGAATGGCACATTTTTTTTCAAAGAACATTATTTGGCATTGCTTTTATAGTGCTCAGAAAGCTGAGTGACTGATAGTTCTGTCAATGACAGTTTCATATCAATTTGAATGCTATTCTCTGCCTCCAAATTCCAAATTATTTCATCTACCTCTTTCCTAAAGTCACTAATGGGCATTTTGAATATCTATAAAAACTTATCATTTATCTTTAAGGGAAACATAAAAAATGCTGTGGTAGAAGGAGCACTGAAATGAGAACCAAGAGACCTGGACAGTGGTCCACACAACCAAGGGATTATACCCTGTGTAATCACCTCCAGTGTATGTTTTTCAGGGTAGGGCTGGTAATGAAGCAGAGGGGCCACAGATGACTGGCACACACACACACACACACACACACACACACACACAACCTTCTGTTCAGCAGGCCAAAATGTCCATCTTTGATATACAGTCAAACTTCTTGAGTCTTGATTCCTAGAAACTGGACAACCTGATGACCTGAACCCTATTTATTTCTTCTGCAAAAGTGTTATCTCCTCTGTGTCTCTACTCAACATGGCAGATGTCTCTTTTCCAAATCCTCATGTAGCTTTATTGCTTCATAGATTTATGGCTACTTTACATATTTCTCCTCTATCTCTATTTGATATTTCACAGAAGCTCCATCAAAGGGAATTTCCAGTGGGCTGACACCTCTATCATATTTGAATTAAGATGCAGTATGGTACAGTTGAAAGAATACTCATTTTGAAATCAGGATGTGAGTTCAAATCCAATCTTGGATGTTTATTATCTGTGTGCCTTTGGGCAAGTCACTTATTTTCCTTTTAAAAGTCTATGATCCTATGACTCTCTCAGGAAGAGTTTCCTACCAGCACCTAAGATTACTTTAAGGGACCTTTCCTCCTAAGGCTGCTGAAGGTTCAGTGGCTTGTCCAAGATCCTGAACTTTAACTCTGGAGGTTTACCAGAAGGCATCTTGCCATTCGTGGACAAGCCTCAGAGTTTTTAACAATTCCAAGAGGTAGAAAGGTCCTTCTCAGCACCATAATTCTTGTCTTCTCTTGTGCGAATGCTGCTTTATCTGATTTGGTGTTTCCACCCGGGGCTTCTGAGCATCTAGATAATTCTCGAAGGTCTATGTTTATAACCAATATAGATGCTGTCCCATGAAAAAGTTAAGCCCAAAAGTTGGACCCAAACTTCATATTCACTAAGGCAGAAAGCTTTGTTCTGCCAGATTTGTATCAGAAGTTAACTAACAAGAAGGAAAAATGAGGGCTTTGAGCTATTTATTGCTTCTTCCTACCATCAGGCAGTAGGATAAGAGGCAGTGGCATAAGAACAGGACAAGGAGAAGGAAAGAGAAGGCAGCTTGTGGCAAGGCCATGTGGTCCAGTCATTAAGGTAGCAGTTATGCCCTTGTCTGATTGAGATAAGAGACAAGCATATAGTTAGTTATTTGAAAAAATTGCTTTTTTAAAAACAGATGAACTTGGGCAAATATTAAACAAATGTCATATTTGAATGTAATGGAATACTGTTGTTCCATAAGAAATGATGAGCAGGTGGACTTCAGAAAACTCGGAAAGACTTTCATGAACTCATGCTGAGTTAAGTGAGCAGAACCAGGAGAACACTGTATCCAGTAAGAGCAACATTGTGTGATGACTGGTTTTCTTAGACTTAGCTCTTCTGAGTAATGGAAAGATCTAAGACAATTCCAAAAGACTCATGATGAAAAATGCTATCCACATCCAGAGAAAGAGCTATGGAGTCTGAATGCAGATCAAAGTAAAATATTTTCTCTTTGCTTTGTTTTCTTTTTCTCATGATTTTTTCCCTTTTGTTCTGATTCTTCTTTCACAACATGACTAATATGGAAATATGTTTAATATGGTTATACATGTATAACCTATATTAGATTGTATGCTGTCTTGGGGAGTGAGGAGTGAAGAGAGGGGGGGAAATTTATATATTTATCTATATATATACATATATAAATAACATAGAATCTTATAAAAGCAAATGTTGGAAACTTAAAATTAATTAACTAAAAAAAGCAAAAACCAAACACCATATTTAAAGATATTACTTTAGTAGGAACTTTAGAGTTTTAATAGAAATAATCTTTAAGACACAATTAACTATTTTCATTTTACCAAAATGATAGTTTACATTTGTAAGGCGAGGCAATATTTACAAAGCACAATCCATATGTTATCTCATTTGCAAGTGTTTTTATTCTCTTTTACAGAAAAAGAGTAGAGAGCAGCATGGCAGTAGCAGATAATTTCCTGGGCCTGGAGTCAGGAAGATATGGGTTTAATTTTGCCTCTGACATTTGCTACTTATTTGACCCTGGATAGGTGACTTGTAATACTAATAATAGTTAGTTATAGCTCTTTAAAGTTTGCAAAGCACTTTACAAATATTATCTCATTTGATCTTTTAATAGAATTTTTAAATTAAATTATTTATTTTTAGTTTTCAACATTCACTTCCCTAAGTTTTAAATTTTCTCCCCCTCTATTCCCCATCTATCCCCAAGACGTCTTGCAATCTGATATGGGCTCTACACATACATTCCTATTAACACACTTTCACATTAGTCATATTGCATAGAAGAATTATAATGAATGGGAAAAACCATGTGAAAGAAAAAAAAACAAAATAAAACAAAACTAAAAAGTAAATTGTCTGCTTCGTTTTGCATTCTGACTCCATAGTTCTTTCTCTGGATGTGGCTGGCATTTTCCATTGAATGACCTTTGGAATTGTTTTAGGTCCTTGCATTGCAGAGAAAGGTTAAGTTTATCAGAATCAGTCCTCACACACTGTGGCTGTTATATTGTACAATGTTCTCCTGATTTTTTTCCCCTCACTTAGCATCAGTTCATATAAATCTTTCCAGGTTTATCTGAAGTCAGCCTGTTCATCATTTCTTAGTATTTAATTACATTCATATACCACAACTTGTTCAGCCATTCCCCAATTGATGGGCATCGCCTTGATTTCCAGTTCTTGACCACCACAAAAAGAGCTGCTATAAATATTTTTGTACATGTGGGTCCTTTTCCCATTTTTATGTGGTATTGCTGGGTCAAAGGGTATGCATATTTTTATAGCCCTTTGGGCATAGTTCCAAATTGCTCTCCAGAATGGTTGGATCAGTTCACAGCTCCACCAATAATGAATTAGTGTTCCAACTTTCCCACATCTTCTTCAACATTTATCATTTTTCTGTTTTGCCATGTTAGCCAATCTGATAGGTGTGATGTGGTACCTCAGAGTTGTTTTGATTTACATCTCTCTAATAAATAGTGATTTAGAGCATTTTTTTCTTATGACTATAGATAACTTTAATTTCTTCCTCTGAAAACTGCCTGTTCATATCCTTTGGCCATTTATCAATTGGGGAATGAGTTGTATTCTTGTAATTTTGACTCAATTCTCTATATATTTTAGAAATGAGGCCTTTATCAGAGATATTGGTTGTGAAACTTCTTTCCCAGTTGTCAGCTTCCCTCCTAATCTTGGTTGCATTGGCTTTGTTTGTGCAAAAACTTTTCAATTTAATGTAATCAAAATTATCCATTTTGCATTTCATTTAATCTTTATAACAACTCTGGGGAGTAGGTGCTATTATTATTATCACATAACCTCCATGTGCCTCAGATAATTCCCTTGGATTTATCCATTAAATCACACTAGTTTTGCATTCCTATACTGACAAATTCACCTATCCTTCACATTTCAATGTGTAGAGGAGGAAAATGAGGTTTAGAGAGGTGACTTCACTTACAAAGAGAGAGAATTTGAACCCATGCCCTTGTATGGCAAAAAGCAGGTCTAGTTTTCTTAGATTGCATTACCTTGGAAGTTGTTTTACAATGTTAATGTGTAAGTGCAGAGATCAGAGAGGTTATGATCTTCGGGGAAGAGGTAGGCCTTTACTTAAAACATGAAGGATGAATATGTTTGGATAGAAGCAGGAAAGGTATTCCATACTGAGTGTATTACTCAAGGGAAAGTTTTATCTCTTCTGCAAGGGTGAGACAAAAGGCAGTGGGAGAAAGAACACAGGACCAGGAGTTAAATTTCTATTCTTGGCTTTGTTAATGACTGGGTGTGTCACATGGGACAAGCCTTGGTCTGTCGGGGATTCAGATTTCTCTTTAATCAATCAGCATTTATTAGGTACTTTCTCTGTGTCAATCCTCCTCTGAGGCACAGGGTATACAATGGTAAAAATTATGCAGTCCTTCCCCTTTGAGAAGTTTACATTCCATCAGGGGAGAAAACATGTATAAATAGAAATATCTACAAAATACAAATAAAGTAAAATTTTAGGGTGTGGTCACTGTTTATTGGTGGAAGGAAAGAAACAAACATTTATTAAATACCTACTATACGCCAGGCACTTTACAATGCTTTACAAATATTACATCATTTAATTCTTACAACAATCTTGGGAAGTAGGTGCTATTATTATCCCCATTTTATAGTTGAAGGAACTGAGGCAGACAGAGGCTAAGTGATTTGTCCAGGGTCACATAGTAAATGTCTGAGGCCATATTTGAACTCATGACTTCTGGAGTAGCTACCTAAATGCCTCTAGGAAAGGAATCAATGAAATGTGTTAGATTAAATCATCTTTAAGGTTTTTCCCAGTACTAACACATTACCTTTATCAGCTTTCCTGGATTCTTACACCTTATTCTCCTCCATGTATTCTGTGGTCCTATGATACTCACCTTCTTGCTCTTCTTCCCACAATATCCTCTTTCTTCTAACTCTGTCTCTTCACTGGCGTCCTCCATATCGAGAACGCTCTACTTCCTTGTCTTTGCCTCATGGTTTTTCTGACTTCCTTCAAGGATTAAGTAAAATCTTATCTTCTGCAAGAGGTCTTTTTTGGTCCCCCTGAGTGCTAGTGCCTTCTCTCTGAGATTATCTTCAATTTAATCTATATCTATTTGTACATACATCATTGTTTGTATGTTGCTTCCTTCATTAGAACATAAGCTCTTGAATATAAAGACTTTGTTTCCTCAGTGCATAGCACAGTACCTGGCACACAATAAGGGCTTAATAAATGATTGTTGGCTTGTTGTCTATGAACTGGTTAGGCCCTTTCCAAATGGACAGCAAATGGAGTACAGCGATAAATCAGGAAGAACATAAAGAGATCTCATTGCACTAAGCACCCAGGAGGAGGAATGGGAACAAATGGAGGAAGAAGGCAATGAAAATGAGTATGGGGGACTGCTGAGGTGAGAAGATAGCATCTTTTCCGATATGTCTGGGTTAATTTCCTTCAGAGAACCCATTCATTGGTATGAAAATGGACAGGGAAGTTTGCACTCCTTTAGCAAAATGTGAAGATGAGATTTTTAAGGTCTTAGAATTATTGTACCCAATGATGATAGTTCACATTTCTATAGTGCTTTGAGGTTTACAAAGCACTGTCTTTATAACCAACCTCTGAGGTTAAATAGTACAAGTATTCTTATCATTTTACAAATAGGGAAATCGAGACTCAGAGACTCTCTGAATGATTTGCCCAAGGTCACACATATAGCAAGTGTTGGAACTGGGTTAACGACTCGAAGTCTAATCTTTTTCTACTATGCCATGCCATTTCTAGAACTCCTTTCTCTAGAGATAAATTGTATATAGAAAAAATACTAGATTTATAATCTTTGTGGGAAAAGTGAAGTTCATTACAGAAATTTGGGAAAGCTTTTTTGTTATTGTTTTTACTTCAAGTAAAATAATGTCAAATAAAAATTCTCTTCCAGAAGAGTCATGTGAAATAGCTCAAAGAAGTCTGGATTGGAAGTGAAAAGATTTGGGTTTGAATCCTGACTCTGACACTTTCCAGCCATGTGATCTTGGGCAAGTCACAACTTCTATGGATGTTGTTGTTCAGTTATTTTCCAGTCACGTCTGACTCTTTGTGACCCCATTTGGGGTTTTCTTGGCAAAGATACTGGAGTGGTTTGTTATTTCCTTCTCCACTCACTTTATAGGTGAGGAAACGGAGGCAAACAGGGGTAAGTGATTTGCCCAGGGTACATAGCTTGTCAGTGTCCGAGGCCAGATTTGAACTTACAAAGATGAATCTTCCTGACTCCAGGGTTAACACTATCCACGGAGCTACCTTGGTGCCAGTCTCTGGATGTTACTTTTCTTTTATGTAAAATGGAAACAATACTAACATGCTACCCATCCCTTGGAATTCTTGTAAGGTTCACATGAGATAATGGATGATAAATGTTTTATAGCCATAGTGTATTATAAAATAGTAGATATTATATTTGATTTGTCCTTTTATATATTTTTGCTCCTGGCTTGGAGGTGAGAATATTCTTCTCCAATTTTTCTTAATATTCTACCCTTCCACCCTTTTTTAATCAAAAGACTTGAGTCAGTAATGTAACAATCATTAGAATGTAGTGAACCAATTCTTAACGCAAAACAAAAAACATGAATATTAAAAACTATTTTATATGTGATTGGGGAAAAGACAAAATGTTATTTTAAAAAAGAGAGATGGTACTGAACCTACTTTCTGCAGTCTAGCTTAGGTTCTCATGAAAATATTCCTCAAAACATCCTTCCAGACCAGAAAAATAATTCTCATCCAAGGTGTATGCAAGGATGTTCTGTAACCATCTGAAGCTTGCTGGAGAGAGCCAATTGTCAAATTTTCAGTGTTTGCATTTACACTATGGAAATCAGCAAATGCTACAAATCAGGACTTGTTGATTGTCCGTATGGAAGAAAGTGATGGAGAAAATTTTGATAATCAAGATTAATCTTAAAAGTATGTCATAATACATATTTTCCTTCAGAAAGCTGGTGGTTAAACATTTATCAGGACACCCCTTGGTGTATGTGGGTATGTCCATGGTGTGTGTATCTGTGTGTGTGAGTGTATGTGAAAACTGAGACAATCCATTTTCTAAAGACAGATTTTTGTATGATTTTTCTATCCTTTTATAGATTGTCAGTTCCTAGTACTATTTATCCATACTTGTTCTACAAATCTAAATTGAACACCAGCAATCATCTGTAATGGCCAATCCAAGTAGTGATCAACAGGATTCACTGGTCTTTCAGAAACATAATGTTTAGCTGACACCATTGCCTGAGTTTTGACAAGTCTCTCATGTCAAAGATTTCTGGTTTCTAGGACCATTCAGTCCTTGTCTGTTTTTGAAAAATCATTTCTTTTGAAATATCTCTCTTCTTAAGTACTAACTGACTAATTCCATGGGTCATGCAAATGAAACAAAAGGTTTTTGAGAGTTTTTCAAATGAACAGTGTTAGAAAGAAAACAATTGGTGATTACTTACGATGACAGGTAGGGCTGTGAAAAGAACCATGGAAAAAGAGGCAGGAGGTCTAGTCCTAGTTCAGCCACTTATTCATTAATTACTCATTGAGCAAGCACTTGGCATATTTAAGATAATGTGGCAACAGTTTAAGAGATACGAAAAAGAATAAGAGAAAGCCCCTGCCCTCAAGGTGCTACTAGTTAGTAAGGGTCTCAGAACAGAGAGGGAAAATTTACTGTGAAAGATAACCTCAGACAAATCACTATTCACATATTTTTTGAGAAACTACTAGATATATTGGGGGTCACAGCATGGGACCCTTGGTTTTTCAAGATATGGAATTTTGACTTAAAGAATCATAGAATCTCAGGGTTGAAAGGGACATCAGAAACCATCGAGCCCTATGGGTACCTGAAAAAAATCCCAAAATGCCCCCCATGAATAGGCATCCACCCTTTGTTTGAAGATCGAATGCAGTATCTCCAGAAACAGTCAATTCCCTTTTTGAAGATTAAAAAAAAAATTCCTTTTGAAAGTATCAAGTCTAAATTTGGTTCTATAACTTCCACCCATTGCTTCTATTTCTCTCCCCTGGGGCCTAAAACAAATCTAATCCCTCCTTCAGATGATAGCTCTTAAGCATTTTGAAGACAGCTATCATGTCTTCTATTAATCATGTTAATTTAGCAGGCAATAGGGAGTCATTGGTGTTTTTTGTGTATGGCAAGGAGGTAAATTATTTTTTAAAAAATATGACTTAATAGTCAAACATTTATTAAGTGCTTACCTAAATATTTATTACCTGCATTGTGCTAAGTTCTGGAAATGCAAAGAAAAACAAAACAAACAAAACAAGAAAACCAGTCTCTGCTCTTAAAGAACACACAGTCTCATGGGGAGACTACATGAAAATAAGTAGGCACAGCACACACAAAATGCAGAGCAAATTAAAATAATCTAAAAATGGGAGGCTTTGGCATTTGGGAGGATCAGGAAAGGCCCTCCACACTGAAGATGAGGTTTGAGCTGAATCTTGAAGGAAGGCAGGAGAACTGAGGCAGAGGTGAGGGGGAGAGCTATCCAGGCATGAGGCACAGCGAGTAAAAAGGCATAGAGAAAGGAGATGGAGGGTTTTGTTCAAGGAATTGCAAGACGTCCAGTGAAGTGGTATTATAGAACATATGGAAATGAGTAAAGTATAAGAAGGCTGGAAAGGCAGTGGGGGGCAGACTACAAAGATCTTCAAATGCTAAATGTAGGTCTTTACATCTGGTCCTGAAGAAAATAGGGAGCCACATAATAGGGTGCTATATAAATGCTATCATCGTCATAAATTTTTTAATATAGCATGCCCAATTTGTTTTATTTTTTATTTTTTGGAGGGAGAGGGCAAGGCAATTGGGGTTAAGTGACTTGCCGAAGGTCACACAGCCAATAAGTGTGTCAAGTGTCTGAGGCCAGATTTTGAACTCAGGTCTTCCTGACTCTAGGGTTGGTGCTCTACTCACTGTGCCACCTAGCCTCCCCCCCAATTTAATTTAATGTTAAATTACACAAGTATAGGGTAGGAAGAAACATGAATAATAGTTAGAAGGCAGGTTTTCCTGGACAGCAAGCTCATAGTTAGCAGTATGACATGGTAAACAAAAACAAAGATGAACTAAAGTTACATTAAGAAAAGCATGATAAGGGGTGGCCAGGTGGCTCAGTGAGTAAGAGCACTGGCCCCAGAGTCAGGATGACCTGGGATCGAATCCAGACTCTGATACTTAGCACGACACCCAGAAATAACTGGCTGTGTAACCTTGAGCAAGTTACTTAACCCCAATTGCTTTAAAAAAAAAAGAAAAGCATGATACCCAGAGGAAACTGTTATAGACCCATTGTTGTTTTGGCAGGTAAATCTCACCTGGAGTATTTTTTTTGGTAATTTATTTTTAGTTTTCAACATTTATTTCCACAAGATTTTGAGTTACAAATTTTTCCCCACCTTTCCCCTACCCCCACCCCAAAATAGCAAGCCTCCTGAGTACCCTTTCCCCCAATCTGCTCTCTCTTATATCCTCCCTCATACCCCCAACTTTCTTGTAGGGCAAGATGAATTTCTATACCCCAATGTCTGTATATCTTATTTCCCAGTTGCATGTAAAAAAATTTTTTTAACATTTGTTTTTATAACTTTGATTTCCAGATTCTTTCCCTTTTTCCTTCCTCACCTAGCCCCCCACTGGGAAGATAGGCAATTCAATATAGCTTGTACATGTGTAGTTACACAAAACATTTCCATAGTAGTTATATTGTGAAAAACTAACTATATTTCCCTCCATCCTATCCCTCCCCCACTTATTCTATCCTCTACTTTCACCCTGTCCCTTTTTAAAAGTGCGTGTTTCTAACTACCCTCTCCCCCAATCTGCCCTCCCTTCTATCATCCCGTCTCTTATCCCCTTCCCCCCTACTTTCCTGTAGGGTAAGACACCCAAATGCATGTGTATGTTATTCTTTCCTTAAGCCAAATTCAATGAGAATAAAGTTCACCCATTCCCTTTCACCTTCCTGCTCTTCCCCTCCATTATAACAGTTTTCTCTTGCCTCTTTTATATGAGATAATTTACCCTATTATATCTCTCCTTTTCTCCTTCTCTCACTATATTCTTCTCTCACCTCTTAATTTTATTTTGTAGATATCATCCCTTCCTATTCAACTGATCCTGTGCCCTCTGTTTATGTATACATATACATACACACATACTTACATATGCATTTGTGTATGTATGTATACATATGTATGTATTTATACATATATATTCCCTTCAACTATCCTCATACTGAGAAAAGTCTCATGAGTTACAATCATCATTTTCCATGTAGGAATGTAAATAGTTCAACTTTAATAGGTTCCTTATGATTTCTTTTTCCTGTTTACCTTCTCATGCTCCTCTTGCTTCTTTTATTTGAAAGTCAAATTTTCTGTTCATCTCTGTTTTTTTCCTCAAGAATGCTTGAAAATCCTGTATTTCACTGAATGACCATATTTTCCCCTGTAGCATTATACTCAGTTTTCCTGGGTAGGTGATTCTTGGTTTTAGTCCTGGCTCCTTTGACCTCCAGAAAATCATATTCCAAGTCCTTTGATCCCTTAATATAGAAGCTGCTAGGTCTTGTGTTATCCTGATTGTATTTCCGCAATACTCAAATTGTTTCTTCCTGACTGCAGTATTTTCTCCTTGACCTTGGAACTCTGAAATTTAGGAATAATATTCCTAGGAGTTTTCTTTTGGGGATCTTTGCCAAGAAGCGATCAGTGAATTCTTTCAATTTCTATTTTGCCCTCTGCTTCTAGAATGTCAGGGCAATTTTGCTTGATAATTTCTTGAAAGATAGTGTCTAGGCTCTTTTTTGATCATGGCTTTCAGGTAGTCCAATAATTTTAAATATCTCTCCTGGATCTATTTTCCAGGTCAGTGGTTTTTCCAATGAGATATTTCACATTGCCTTCTATTTTCTTATTTGTTTGATCTGTTTTATAGTATCTTGATTTCTCATAAAGTCATTAGCTTCCAATTGCTCCAATCTAATTTTGAAGGAGTTATTATTTTCTTCAGTGAGTTTTTGAAATTCCTTTTCCATCTGGGCACTTCAACTTTTTAAGGCCTTCTCCTCATTGGCTTTTTGGGCCTCTTTTGTTATTTGAATTAGTCTATTTTTAAAGGGGTTATTTTCTTCAGCATTTTTTTGGGTCTCCTTGAGCAGGCTGTTGACTCACTTTTCATGATTTTCTTGTATCATTCTCATTTCTCTTCCCAATTTTTCCTCCACTTCTCTTACTAGACCCTTCCTGTCTGTCTGCCAGGCTACCATCAGCGGGAGATTTGTTTATCTCTGTCACTTTGTGGGTTCTATAGCTCTAAAATTTGTTTAAGGTCATATTTTATAGGTATTGGAGGTGGTTGGAGCGGGAGCCAAGTGGAGTTCCTCCATCATCATCATTTTAAAAAACCTGTCTCATGGGGTGGCTAGGTGGTACAGTGAACAGAGCACCAGCCCTGGAGTCAGGAGGACCTGAGTTCAAATCCGACCTCAGACACTTAACACTTACTAGCCATGTGACCTTGGGCAAGTCACTTAACCCCAATTGCCCTGCCTTCTCCCCTCCAAAAAGCAAAAAAAATCAAAACAAAAAAAAACCCCAATCTCATTCTGTACCTCTAGTTAATTACTTCTTTGCCAAGAAGTAGAAAAGATGCTTATCTTTTTGTTTTTGAATTATGATTGGTTGTTGCATTAATCTGAGTTCTTAGGTCTTTCAAAGTTGTTTTAATTTATATTATTGTAGTCTTTGTATGACTTTGTATGTAAATCTCTTAGTTCTCACTTCATTCTGAATTAGTTCATACAAATCTTTTCAGGTTTCTTCAAACCCCATACTAGCATAGTTTCTCATGGTATTCTACTAATTCATAATTGAATAATTCCTATTCTACTAATTGATAAGTCATATTTTACTAATTCATTAATGTGTATTATTTCATAAATAATACTTTGTTTAATCATTTACTGGTTTATGACCATATATCATTTCTAGTTCTTTGTCCCAACAGAAATTGCTGCTATAAATATTTTGTATACATGGGCTTTTTCCCTCTGACTTCTGCCTCTTTGGGATAGCTTAATAGTAGTATTACTGGGCCAAAGGCTGTGCATAAACAATTTAGTGAACTTTGGAATATCATTCCAAATATTTTCTAGAATGGTTGGACGATTTCAGAGCTCCACCAACAGCACATTAGTGTACCTTCCCTTTCATAGCCTCTCTAACAATTGTTATTTTCCGTTTTTTGTCATCTTTGCCAATCTGATGGGCATGAGAGATACTTGGAATCATTTTAATTTTTCTTATTATTAGTGATTTGCTGCATTTTTCATATGGGGATTGGCAACTTACATTTCTTCCCTTTAGAATTTCCTTTTAAACATTTATTTATTGGGAATGGCTTCTGTTTTAATGCATTTGTATCATTTCCTTAAATATTTTGAATATCAAAACTTAATCAAAGAACTTTGCTTCAAAGATTTTCCCCAATTAACTATTTCTTCCAAATCTAATTGCACTGATTTTGTTTATTCAAAACCTTTTCAATTTTATATAATTAAAATTATATATTAAATCTTTCCTGATGATTAGATTAATACTAATATATTAGGGAAACTATAAGAATAATAGAAAATATCCATAACTAAACCAATGGAAATCACATGCTTATTTCAATAGATGCAAAGAAAGCTCTTGATAAAAAACAATCAGCACACATTTGTGTATAAAATAGTAATAAATAGATCTTTCCTTAATATGATAACATCTATCTAAAACTAAGAACTAACATTATCTGTAACGAAGAAATTCTTGAAGCCTTTACAATAGGATTAAGTATAAGCAAGAACGTCCAGTGTCATCACTATCATCACTATTATTTGACACAGGTTTTAGAAATACCAGTTAAGACAATTAGACAAGAGAAAAGCAAGGGAATAAGTATAAGAAAAGAGTAGTTAAAGTACCATATTTTACAGGTAATATGATTATTTACTTAGAGAATATAAAATTATGAATGGTTTTCAATGAATTTGATGATGCTTTATCTTTTCTCAACTTATTTTCCAGGGAAGTTTTTGAAAGTAGATACCTTACATCTAATTATAGTTTTTTAGTCTTTTGACTTTGTTTTAATATTTCTTATTGTCTCACTGTCACTGATTTCTGTATGTTTTATCCTGTTTTTCTGCTAGTTTCCTACTTTCTGTTATAAGCCATTTGTTTTCCATTTGCCAAAGTTCTAATTTCATTTTAAAAAATTACTTTTTATTTTAACACCTCTTGGAGTCCTTGTGAAATTGAAATGTTTTTGCATAAACAAAATCAGTGAAGTTATATTTGGAAAAACAGCCAACTGGGAAAAACCTTAGAAGCAAAGTTCTCTGATAAAGGCTTCATAGTTCTATGGGTACTTATTCTCTTCAGTATTTATGTCTGTTTTTTTCTTAATGTGTAGTTGTATCTCCACTGTGTTGAGAGTTTTCTTCTATTTACTTACATATACAGCTTCAATTAATGGATTTGGACATTAAGATAGGGCTAGGTTCTCCCCCTACTTCCCACCCCCACCTCCTCCTACAGAACTCATGGATGAGGGAGGCAAGCTCTGCCTGTCCCTATTCCCTTTGGCTGTCTGGAAGCTGCTGCAGTTATAGTTTTGAATGGTGTGGGTCCCACACCACATTAGGTCCCACCTTCCTTCACACTCCCTGGATTCTACATCAGTATTGGCCCAATGCAGCAAATGGCTTTGGGCTCATCTCTTTCTCCTTCTTCTTGTTCAGTTTCTGACCAGGAATTTGCTTTGTCCTCTGCTCTGGCTATGACAATCCCAATTTGTAATAGCCTCAGTTATATACGACAGGGGAGAGAAACCTGGACTAGTGAGCCGGTGAGAGTGGAAAAATACTGAGAAATTTTCAAGGCAGAAGTGATAATGTTTGGCAGCTGATTAGATGTGGAGGTGAGGTGAGAAGGTGAAATCAGAGATGATTCTAAGATTTCAAGGATGGGTGGTTGTGACAATGGTGCTGTTCTTTGCCAGAAGTGGGAAATCAGAAATTAGGAGCTGGTTTGCTATGGGAGAAGATTTATTCAGGTGGGGAGATAATGAGTTTGAGGACCCAGCAAAATCTACAATAAATATGTGCTGGAGGTAGCTGAAGTATAGATTTTGAGATCCAGAAGAAGGTCAGAGGCACAGAGACACAATTTGAAGTCATCCACTGGGACATGATAATTAAAACCAAACGAGAAAATGGAAGTGGGGGACAAAACCAATTTGATGCTTGTATTTAGAGTTAATCATTATCTGTCACTCAGAGATAGGAGTGTGAAAGAAGTAAGCATTGCAAGAGAACCAGGAACATGTGCTGTCAGAGAAGCACTGAGAGAAGAAGATATCGGGAAGGCTGTATATATAATGGTGGTAGTTGAGGGTCACAGGGTGCAAGAAAGATGAGGACAGAGGAAAAAGTCATTGGATTTGACAGTAGGTAGTCAATGGTAACCTCCAAGTGATCAATTTCACCCAAGTGAAGGGAATGGAAGCCAGCTGAGTGGAGTAGGAAGGAGAAGGAGATAAAATCAATGAGTGCAGATTCCTCTTTCAAGATGTTCTGTGTTAAAGATAAGAAAAAAGTAAGCACTATCAAATAATTTATTCTTTCCTAATTGGTACCACCTGCTTCTTGAAGGTTTGGAGGTGGCTTAGAAATGAAAACATGGGAGAGTGCAACATGAAATATTTTAGAAATCAAGTGAGTAGAAAAGGAAGAACATGTGCTATCAAGGATTGTGCCTTGTTGGCACTTAATAGATACTTGTTAAGTTGATTTGATGTGATACTTAGGCAATAAATTTGACAGCATGTTCTTGGCAGGTAAGGCAAAAGGAGAAATCTATTGGGTTGTGTATTTTTCATTTGATCACATGAGGGTCTAAAATTCTGCAGTGGCAAGCTTCATCTTGATGTAAGTTGTAGTATGAACTTTTGTAAAGACATTGAATAAAAACGAAAAACATTATACAAATTGATAATAATAGCAGTTAACATTTATATAGCACTTATGTGGCAGGTACTGTGCATTGGGTTTAAGTGACTTGCCCAAAGTCACATGGCTAGTTAAGTGTCAAGTGTCTGAGGCCGGATTTGAACTCAGGTCCTCCTGACTCCAGGGCCAGCGCTCTATTCACTGTGCTACCTAGTCTCCCCCAATCTCAACAAATTTTAACTCGACATAACAACTATTGGATGTAGGTGCTATTATTATGCCTGTTTTTATAGAGGAAGAGAATGAGGCAAACAGAAGTTAAGTGACTTGCCCAGGGTCACATAGCTAGTAAGTGTCTAAGGCTGAATTTCAATTCAGGTCTTCCTGACTCCAGGCTTGGTGCTCTATCCACTACACCACCTAGTTCTCCCATCAATGCCCAAATCAAGCCATTGTCAGAAATTTGTTCTTTGTTTTAATGCATAAACATTTATATAAACTTATACTTTTAGATGATTAGATAGCTCAACTATTATATTTGCATCATATTTTTAACTCCTCAAAGTCATTTCATATGTATTACCTTATTAGTCCAACCACAAATCTACAAGGTAGACAGGGCAGGTTTTATTAACCCTTCTGGACAAAGGAGGAAACAGGCCCAGATAGGGTAAATGACTTATCTAAGGTCCCCAAGCCAGTTAGTGAAAATATTTTAATGGAGTCAAAAAACGGAGGCTTTGTGAATACAGAATTTTGCTTTTGTATACTAGCTGGCCATTCTGTAGTATATATATAAAATCTAAGTGGAGCTATTGTCAGCGTCTCATGTTCCTATTTTTAAAAAATTAAAATGCTACTTACTGCATTAGTTTCAAATGTTTATTAAAACTATACCTATGTCTTATCTCTTTGATGAATTTGACCTATAATTTGATTATATAAGAAAACATCCCTGCAGGAGCCCTCTGAAGGAACAGGAAAGAGCAGAGGAGATGAGGAGCAAAAACAGCTGATGGTAACAAGCTCAGTGGGGAGTAGAAAGGGAAAAATGATTGTTAATAAAAATGGATTTTTATCTAAAATGGAAAAAATGAAAGGGTAAAACAACTGTATTTATAAAAATGGTAGGATTTGCTTCCATTTATGGGTGTAATGGAAAAGATAATCCAAATGTCATTGGGGTTGATTGGGTTAAATTGAAAAAAAATTCAGCTTTGGAAAAATGGCAGAGCTAAGCTCAAACATAAAGCATTCATCGAAGAGCTACAAATATGAGGGAAGTGGTCTTAATTTTGGACATTTTTTCAGTGACCTGTAGTGGCCTCTCTGTTCATGATACTTCTCTAGTCTCTGGCTCTTCTGTTAAGACACTTGGATGAAGATATCAATGTTCTTTCTTAACCACTTTCTTTTTTCTTTTCTTTTTGGAGGGGGGAAGGTAGGGCAATTGGGGCTAAGTGACTTGCCCAAGGTCATATGGCTCATTTTTCTGTTAAGTGTCTGAGGCTGGATTTGAACTCAGGTCCTCCTGACTCCATGGCCAGTGCTCTATTCACTATACCACCTAGTTGCCCCCTCTTAACCACTTTCTACATCAAGCAATTTGGGTAATACTGTTGGGTTACCCTTACTGAGATTCTGGATATCCTTGAAGGTGAGCACCTATGTTAGTGGCAAGAGAACTGGAGTGGGTGTCAGAAGACCCAGGTTCAAAACTGACCCTGCCATTTACTTCCTGTGAGACTTTGTCCAATTCTCTTATTCCGACTTCATTGTCAAATGAAAGGACTGGACTAGCAATTTCTTGGGGTCCCTTTTATTCCTACATAGATGATACCATGCCTTCTAGAGTATCATTTGAAGAGGAAGAGAAACGTGAACAATGAAAGGAAGAAGTTTGGACCTAATTTCTTCTGAGCTCTGTATATACATGTGGGGAAATGTGTGACAGACTTTTAAGATGTTTTGTACCATTTGTTCTTACCATACCTTTATAAAATAGCCTTTTCTAAATGCTAAGGCACTCTGGATGACTAGTTTATATCAATTGATAATCACGTAAGAAGCACATCAATACGAGTCAGAAAAAGACCCCCAATCCATCAGGATTAATCCTGAAAACTTCAAGGAGAGATGTAACAGCCTTGATCTGGAGGCCCAACATTATAGTTGATAAAGAAGTTGGGCTAGGGATCCCTGGGACTTTATGTGATATGTATGGTGTGTGTGTGTATATGTGTGTGTATTTGTATATATTTATATATATATTTGTGTACATATGTATGTGTGTATATAATATCTATTCAAATCAATGAACTATAGTTTCATAATTTCTAAACCTGCCCTTTTGCTGAAACTTATGACCTTGACTCCCCACTGCAAGGACTGTGGAATCATAGGGTCTAAGTTCTGACTTACAGAGGGGGAGCTGATCCCGAGAATCATTTCCTTTTTTTGTCTCTTGACCATTCTGATCAGAGCCTTTCCAAGATGAAAGCTTAGCTGAGAGCAGCTCCCTGTAGAACCACTATATGTTCTTCTATATGTAGAATTACTATACTTATATGTAGGCACATATGAGGAGGTAGGGCACTGACAGAAGGAAGAAAGGTCCACACAGGGAACTGCAGTTATAGAATCAAGCAGCATGAGGACATCGGAAAGGGGTATGTCACTTCATGACATTTTGGGGAAGGAGTATAACATAACCAACTTTAGGTGTTAGGAGTCCAGGCATCAGACGATTTCAACCTGAACCAAAGGATCAGAAAGAATGTCTTACTTTCTTTAAGGTCTAGAGTCTAGCTAACTTGAAAATGCATCAGGATAATAATAGCTGGCATTCCTGGAGTGTTTCCTAGTTTAAAAAGCAAATTTATCCTTGTTATCTCATTTGAGCTTCACAACAATTTTGTGAAGTAGGTAGAGCAGGTATTATTACCACTTTATAAATGAAGAAATTGAGGAACAAAGTGAGAAAGTAGCTTCCCCAAAGTCCTATAGCTTTTAAGTGACAGAACCAGAATTCAGAGCCAGATGCCTTAATTCAACATCCAGCACTAAAAACAAGAATAGAATTTATATACTATTAAAAGCAGGACAAAACCAAAACCTGCTCTACCTGTAACTTCTTTGGGTGAAAATAGTCTGTACCCTGCGGTCCTACACATTACAGAAAAGGATTTGGAGGAGGGAGGGAGTTGTAAGACTATGAATCCAAAGTCATGGTCTAAACTATGAAGGTCCCTTATATTTAACATGATTGTATGTGTATAATCTATATCAGATTGTTTGCTCTCTTTTGGAGGGAGGAGGGAAAGGAGTAAGGGAGAAATACTTGGAACTAAAAATCTTACAGAAAAGAATGTTGAAAGCTATCTTTGCCTGTAATTGGAAAAAAATAAAATACTATTAAAAATGAGGTTCCGCACTTTGTCTCTGGTGGTGGTAGTTGATAAAATTAAGAACATAAACAATAGAGCTAGAAGGAACTTTGGATTTTTCTGTCACCTCAATGTCTTTGTACTGACCATCCCTCATGTCTCGAAGGAACTGTCTCCTTACTTCCACTTCCTTTCTTCCTTTAAGATGCTGCTTAGCTTAGGTGCCATCTTCTGCATGAAACTTTTCTTTACTCTCCCATCCTTTCCATCAACTGTTAGTGTCCTTCCTCCTCAAATGCCATGGATTTCACACATACATACATAAATGTGTATATATACATATGTAGATACATACACATATTTAGATGAATATATTTGTGTGTATTTACTTTTATTTACTCTATATTTATGCTGTTTATATATTTTTGTATGGACTTTTTGCCTCTCTATATGGATGGTTTTCATTCTTTGCATTTTTATCTCTAGTGCCTAACCCTGAACCTGATACACAGTAGGAACTTATTAAATATTTGTTGATTTATTAATAAGAGATTATCTAGTCATAAGATCATGATTTTGATATGGAAAGGACCTTAAACCAGCCCCCTCTCAACTTACAGACAAGAAAACTGAGACCTAAAGGTATTATGTGACTTTCAAGGTCATAAAGGTAATAAATGGCAAAGCCACAATTTGAACCCAGACCCTTCACTCCTTGGAGTTTGCTGGTATTTGGATTTTTTGCCACAAAAATGTTGTGTTAATTAGACCAACCAAGATAAATGGGTGTGGGTCTCAATGTGAGCCTTATTGATTTCCTTCATTCTATGACTCTACACTGTACACCTAATGATGGTCAGCTGTCTGGTGAATACATGTGATTGGTCACCAGGGGAAGAGGAAAGAATGTGAGTAGATTAGTGCAAATCACTCCCTACTATGGTAAAAGGTAGATATCAAAATATATGTCTGATTGAGGGTTGGTTATGAGTAGTGTCTTTGGACCAGAAAAACATTTAAGATACTAATAGAAAGAATAGCTTCTCAGAGGAAAAGTTTTCCAGATATAAAAAGGAAACAGAGCCGAGTATAAGACTGTTGTATACACTCTAAGGTTAGATAATGCTTTTTTTAAAAATAACAATCCATAAAATGATGTCTCACCTTATGAAGCAACAATGAAATCTTGACTATTGGAGAAGATTTAGAAATCATGTAGTTCAACCCCTTCATTTTGCAGATAAGGAAACTGAGGAACAGAAATGATTACCCAATGTCACATGGGTAGATAGAGGACAACCAGGTTTATAATCTAAATCATCTGCCTCCTGTACTGTGCTTTTCCCCCCAATAATAATAACTCATATTTCTAGAGTACTTTTGATAGCAATTTCCTCAGAACTGTCCTGTGAGGTTTTTTATCCTCATTTTTTATCCTCATTTTTCCAGGAAATTTCAGTTTGAAATTTCACAACTTCAACGTAGGACTAGTGTGTATCAGAGTTGGCATGTGACATTAGGTCTCTCAACTTCAATCAAGGGCTCTCTTCCACTCTCCCACACTGCCTCCCTGACAAATGTAGAGGAGCAATAATTCAGTAGCTAAGAAAGACCTGGATTTTATTTTCTTTTTGGGAGACAAGATGATGTAATGAGTAGCCAATTGCCATAACTCTCCCATATTCACCTCCAAACAACCATAAAATAGCACTGCAAAACAAATCCTGAAACAGCAGAACCAGCAAAAAGATGGGGTGAAACAGTCTTTGAACCCAAGAAACTTGAAAGATTTACAAGAAAGGTCTGTCTCACTCAGGTAAAAGAGGAGTGTGGTCCAGGACAGGAAGCATCCCAGCAAGTCAGAAGCCCACCACCAGGGCATGTGCCTCAACATTGCCAGAGGAATAGACAGGCTCCAGTTCTGAGAACTGCTGCATGCTTCAGCATAGTCCCATGCAAACAGGCAACCTCCAGTGGCCAGGCCACTACTTGCCTCAGTGTATCTCTGGGGAAATATAGAAATGCTTCACCAACCTCAGCACACCACAGACACTACCACTAGGACCCCAGGGCAGTGCCAGGTAAACAGTTAGACCCCATGGCCTCCAGTAGCAAACCCCCCCTCCAGCACAGCATCAGATATGAAGGGCCCCTGGGGGCCTCAGGGCAAAATCAGTGCAGCATCAGGTAAACAGCAAGGGCCTTTCAGTACCTGACACAAGAAACCCAAGACAGTACCTCTTCCACCACAGGAGCAGAGCTCAGAGATAAAATAAAGGAATAAGGCCAAAAAATATGAGCAAAAAATCATTAAAAAGAATCTGACTATAGAAAGCCATTATGGCGACAGGGAAGATCAAGACACAAATTCAGAAGAGAACAACAATATCAAAACACCTATGGGAAAAACCACAAAGAATAGTGAGAAATGGTTTCAAGTCCTGAAACAATTCATAGAAGAATACAAAAAGGATCTTAAAAATGATATAAAAGAGACAGAAGAAAAGTTGAGGAAATGAGTGCTACAAGAGAATTATGAAGAGTCAACCATTTGGAAAACTGCTTAAAAAGTAGAATTGGCCAAATGGGATACAGAAATCTATTGAAGAAAACAGCTCCTTAAAAAGTAAAATTGGCTAAACAGAAAAGAGAGTACAACATTTAATTAAGGAAAAAAAAACTCCTTAAAAGTTAGAATTGGGACAAAGGAATATAATGCCTCTTTTAGACATCAAGACTCAATCAAATAAATTCAAAAGAATAAGAAAATAGGAGAAAATGTAAAATACCTCATGGGAAAAAACAATTGACCTGGAAAACAGATCCAGGAGAGGCAATGTCAGGATCATTGGACTACCTGAAAGTCATCTTTCAAGAAATTATCAAGGAAAACTACCCTCATATCCTGGAAATAGAGGGCAAAATAGGCATTGAAAGAATTCACTGATCACCTCAGGAAAGACATCCCAAAATAAAAAATCCTAGGAACATTGTAGCCAAATTTCAGAACTATGAGGTCATGGAAAAAAATACTGCAACTGGCCAGAAAGAAACAATTCAAATATTGAGGAACCACAATCAGGATTATACAGGATTTAGCACCTGAAACATTAAAAGATAAAAGGTTGTGAAACATTATATTCAGAAAGCAAAGGAGCTAGAACTTAAACCAAGAATCATTTACCCAGCAAAACTTAGCATGATACATCAAGGGGAAAAAAATGGTCATTCAATGAAGTAGAAGGATTTTAAGCTTTCATAAGGAGAAGACCAGAATTAAACCAGAAATTTGATCTCCAATATCAGGACCCAAGAGAAGCACAAACAGGCAAAAAAGGGAAAAGAAAACATAAGCTCAATAGAGCTAAACTGTTTACATACCTGCATGGGAAGATGATACTTGTAATTCTTAAAAATTGTATCACTAATAGTACAGTTGAAAGGAACATATGTAGACAGAGGGTACAGGCATAAGGTGAATTTGAGGGAATGACATACAATTAATTAAGATATGAGAAAGAGGAGTAGACTGAGTACAGAAGGAAGGGGGAGGTAGAATGGGGTAAATTATTTCACATGAAGAGGCAAGAAAGACCTATTACAGTGAAGGGGAAGATCGGAGGGTGGGTGACGGGCATCACTTGAACCTTACTCTCATCAATATTGGTTCAAAGAGGGAATAATATACACAATCAGTTGAATATTGAAATGTATTTTACCCAACAAGGAAGGAGGGGAGGATACTAAATAAAGGGAGGAAGTGGGGGACTGACAGAAGGGAGGGCACATTGGGGGAGGTGATAGACAGAAGCATAACATTGGTGAGGAGGGAAAGGGTGGAAGGGGAGAGAGTGGACAAAGAGGAGGAAAAAGAGGATGAAGGGGAAATACAGAGTAATCATAATTGTGAATGTGAATGGGATGAACTCTTCCATAAAATGGAAGCAGGTAACAGAGTGTATCAAAAACTAGAATCCTGAAATATGTTGTTCATAAGAAACACACTTGAAGCAGAGAGACTCATACAAAGTAAAGGTAAGGGACCAGAGCAGAATCTATTATTCTTTAGCTGAAGTAGAAAAAGTGGGGGTAGCAATCTTGATCTCGGACAAAGTAAAAGCAAAAATTGACCTAATTAAAAGAGATAATGAAGGAAACTACATCTTGCTAAAAGGTACCACAGATAATGAAGCAATATTGATATTAAACATATATGTGCCAAGTGGTATAGAACCCAAATTCTTAAAGGAGAAGCTAAGTGAGTTACAAGAAGAAATAGATAGCAAAGCTATACTAGTGGGGGACCTCAACTGTTCCCTCTCAGAACTCAATAAATCTAACCAAAAATAAACAAGAAGGAAATTAAGGAGGTGAATAGAATATCAGAAAAGTTAGCTATGACAGACCTTTTGAGAAAACAGAATGGGAATAGAAAAGAATAATTTTTTTTCTCAGCAACACAGGACAGCTTCATAAAAATTGACCATCTATTGGGGCACAAAAACCTCAAAATCAAATGTAGAAATACAGAAGTATTAAATGTATTCTTTTCAGATCATAATGCAATAAAATGACATTCAACAAAAAGCAGTGAAAGATAGATTAAAAATTAATTGGAAACAATAATCACATCCTAATAAGTGGGTCAAAGAACAAATTATAGAGACAATTAATAATTTCATTAAAGAGAATGACAACAATGAGACAACATACCAAAATTTGTGGGATGCATTCAAAGCAGTATTTAGGAGAAAATTTATTTCTCTAAATTCTTACATCAATTAAATAGAAAAAGAATAGATTAATAAGTTGGGCATGCAACTAAAAAAAATAGAAAAAGATCAAATAAAAAATCTCCAACTGAGCACCCAATTAGAAATCCTGAAAACCAAATGTGAGATTAATAAAATTGAAAAAAAAAATTAGTTAATAAATAAATCTAGCAGCTGGTTTTATGAAAAAAAAATTAAGATAGTAAAACAATTGGTTAATTTGATTAAAAAAGAAAGAAGAAAGACCCAGAAAGATTCATTTACTTATCCAAGTCTATACCAGTACTTAGGAGAAGCACTGTAATGGAATCCAGGTTACCTTCAGAGTAACAGAGTTTCAGAGTTGTTCAACTGGCCATCCACACTAACTCATTTTTGAAAAAATAATCCCTTCTACAAACATAGCCAAGGGGTCATTTAGTCTTTACTTGAAGAGCTGTGGTATAGTAGAATGATAAAAATAATAAGAGCTAGCATTTACATCATGCTTTAAGGCTTGTAAAGTACTTTACAAATAACATTTTACCTTCACGACAACCCTGGGAGGTCAGTGCTATTTTTATTTCCATTTTATAGAAGTGAATTGCCCAGGTTTGCACAACTAATAAGTATCTGAGACTAGATTTAAACTTGTCTTCCTGACTCCAGGTGCAACACTATCTGCTGTGCCACCCACCTATAGAAACAATGTTGATTTTGGAGTCAGATGACTAGAGTTCAAATTTTCCCTCTGATACCTGTGTGATCTTGGACAAGTTGCCCTCACTGGGCTTCATTGTCCTTACGTTTAAAATGAGGGGGTTGTTCTGGGCAGCCTTTGGGTTCCCTTTCAGCTCTAGAACTACAGTAATGTGAGCTACTATTCTCCTGTTACAGCTGCACTTTGTGTCTGAGGATAAGAGGCAAAGGAGTCATATTCTAGTCCACTAAATGCTTTGACTTAGGAATCTGAATTCTCTCTCCTCATTGCTGTTTTTACGTTTGTTGTGGTCTTTAATCACAAAATCCTTTAAGAGTAACTGATGTTCATAAAAGACTTGGAATGAGAAAGAATTTGGATTGAGCCTGATGCTCTCCATGAACTTAATACACTCCCACCAGCTTCTCTCAACCTTCTTTCTTCTAATACCTTGACTCTCTTGGGAATTGTGATTGCCGACAGTATGCAGGATGAAAATAAGCAACTCTATAATCATGGGCCCACCAACCTCTTACTTTATATTTCAAGAAAATTTTCTTTTTAGCCATGTAGTCCTAATCTGACAAATCCCTTGATACAGCAAACATTTCCTGAAGTCCTGTTTCCCTCTCAAGAATTTCAGAGCAGGCAAACCCAGTTATAATGAATGGTGCCTGGTAGAATGAACCATCACTCAATAGCATAAGTTATTTTAATGGGCCCATCACTTGAAACTAAACTTTCACCATCTGTTCTACCCTTTAACTGCAAATGCAAAAAGAACAACATTCCCAGTGGCATCATAAAAAGTTAGATATAAGTGATTTAAATGCATGTTTTGGTTCTGTAGCCTGTTCAATGTACATCTAGAGATCAGCTCATTTTGGATTTTTTTTCATGACATACTCAGAATTGAGATTTGGAATTCCTTTGCACACAAAAAAATGGCTATTGAGCTCTTACAGAAAATCTTCTGCTGGTATAATGTTGCAAGACTCCCACATAAAATAAAGTAGAAAATTATGTGTAAAATAAATGCAAGAATAATATCAGAAATGAAATCTATTGAGCTTGTTTTCTGTCTCAGAGCTGACTAGAGGGCTGTGTAGTTTGTCCAGGCTCCTATGTCCTTTTTGGTATGAAAAACTACATTATGGCATATAACAATCTTTCATACTAACAAAAATTATGGGTCTGCAATCACACATTTATGTTTACTGAATCCTGTTTTCTCCTTTACTATAGTATATAACTTCTTTCCAACTTTTGACCATAACAGCCAATTGTTTTTCAATATATTAAGAAGGAAGATTGTGCACTGAATTTGATCAGTTTTCCCTGGAGCATGTTTTAACTCAGATTTTTCTAATGGAGATGTAAGCAAGAAAAAATCATTTTCTTTATGCCTTGAAAATTTCAGATTCATATGATATGGAAATTATTTTTGTATATGCAATGACTGAAGGGTGGTGATATGTAAAGGTTATCATGTGAGTCCATTAGTACATACATTTTTGGAGAGACAGCACAGATGGAACATGAAGCTAGGTTCAGAACCACAGAGAAAGAGAGAGGATTGGACTACACTCAGGAAGTCATGTAGTTCTATTAGTGAGCCCAAGCTACTCCTTGAAACAAAAGTTTATCTTTTTTAGCATCAGTAATCTTATATTGATATTATATATCTGCAAGTCATGGTATATCACGGATACAAAGAATTAAAGTTGAATGAACTAAGTGATGACAAAAAGATGCACGGTGAGTGTGATTTCTGGCATTTGGGAACAAGGAATACTCTGACTAGTCCCCTCCAGACCAGTGAGTTGGGAATATGAGTGAAAGTGTAAACAGTCCTGGAAAGAGGAATCCCATTACCCAAAATTTTATAAAGGAAGTCAGTTCAAGAGGGTCACAAAAATGAAATAATGAAGACACAGAGACAAGAGAAAAGATAAAAACTATCTAAATAGAGAAGCAACTTAGATTTTTAAAAGAAAGACTATGACAGCAAGGGTAGGTAATAAAGGATAAACACAAAAGAGTGTCATGGGTTTTTTAAGGAATTCTAATGTCTGTAATGAAAGCTCAGGGTAATAAAATAGTTTTTTAAGCTATTTTGAATGTAACAGGAAGATAAAAAATGAAATTGGATTGTTGTTTAGGTTGGATGGGAAGATGATAACAGACAGTGGTTATGACATTTATTTTGCTTCTGTTTTCTTTACCAAAGAAGACAATATTTGGACTGGGAAAGATAGAATAAAAATGATTAACAGGAAACTAAAACAGAAAATATATGAAAAGATGTTAAGAGCTCAAGTAACTGCCCTTTCACCACCTTTCACTAGTTTGGGATGAATTACATCTTGCGGTATCAAAAGAACTTAAGGCTATGATTACTGGGCACTACTGGTGATCATTGGAAAATCAAGGAGAGTCAGAAAAGTGTTTCCGCACTGAAGATGGATAAACATCAAGATTTTCATAAAAGGAAAGAGAATAGAATTTTCAAAGTATCAGATGGTGAGCTTGAATTAAATCCCTAGAAAAATCACAAAGTATATTATTAAAGATGTGGCTTATGAGCATTTAGGTTGATTATATAATCAGTATGAGTCAATCTGGATTCATCAAGAGCAGGTCATAATGGACTTATCTCTAATTTTGATTTGTTTACTAACTAGAGATCAAGGGTGTGTCATATACATGTCATATACATACATACATGTCTGCCAGGATTTTAGCAAGATATTCAACAAATTCCTGCTATTCTTATAAAAAAAATAGAGGAATATGGGTTAAATGAATTTAAATCCATTTAAATGACCAGAAACAAAGAGAAGTAACTATTGAGTTCAAATCTGGTCTCAGCTACTTACTAGCTATGTGACTTTGGACAATAAATGTAGCTTTCTCAACTAGTTTCCTCATCTATAAAATGGCATAATACTGATACCTAATTCAGAGAGTTATTGCAAGGATAAAATGAGATTTTTTTAAAGTACTTTGCAAATCTTAAATACTACATCATCATCATCATCATCATCATCATCATCATCATCATCACCATCATCATCATCATTTCAGTGTTAACCCAGAGAGAGGTCTCTGATGGAGACATTCAGATATCTGTTTTTTACCCAATCATTTTTACCAATGAAATAATTATATAGGTGTTATACTTATAAAATTTCTAGATAACAATACTAGAAGATTAAAAAGTCAGGGACCATAAAGATTTCAACAGACTAGAGCAATGGTCCAAATTTTCCAAGTTGAAATTGAATAGGGATAAATATAAAGGCCTTCTCTTGGGTGTAAAAAAAACATCAATTATACATTATAACATGGAGGGGTGGTGGATAGACTACAGTTAACATGGATAAAGGTTCAGCAGTCAAGAAAGTTAAAAAGTGCAAAGGTGCATTAATAACATCATACCATTCAAATAATCATTTATTTATAATAATTTTAATTATTTATAATCTTTTGTTAATTGCTTCCTATGTTTGAGGTACTTGATAGGTTCAGGGGACACAAAGGTAAAAGTGAAACACTCCCTACCCTCAAAGAGTTTATGTTTGAGGGAGAGATAACACACACAAACGTAGGTATATATAAAACACATGCAAGAGTAAATAGTTCTACTCTATTTTGGGCTTGTTAGGTCATGATCACTATGTATCTTAGAAGGGTTCCTAATGCCTCCAAAATAAAGTTCAAACTTTCTTGCTTGCCATTCAAGGCCCCCCCCCCCCCGGACCTGTTTGACTTTATCTTCTATTGCTAATCTCCATGTATTTTTTGATCCAGCCAAACTGGTTTACTTTCTGTCCAAACTGTCTTTTTCCCTCCTCTATATTTTTGTTCAGGAAGCTCCCTACTCCTGAAATGTTCTTCCTCCCCATCTTTACCTGTTAAATTCCTACCTATCATTTATGGTACAACTCAAATACCTTCATTGATCCAATCAAGACTTTTGTAATTCTCCAAAGCATTTATCCATGCAATATTGTATATAATTGCTATTTAAAAAAAAACATCATATTCAAAGGTACTAGACTGTCAGCTTCATGAGGGCAAAGACCATAGGATCATAGATTTAGTGTTGGAAGGGACTTGAGAAATTATCTAGTCTAGTCACACACATACACTCATACATATATGCTCACAACCATACATGTACATACACATGTATATATATTCTGTACATATACATGCATATAGAGACAGACAGAAAAAGACAGAGAATAATTTAGTATCTAAAATGTTATTTCTTTGGTTAATTAAAGTTCTAAACTCTGTATAGCCATCCAAGTGACATCCTTATAGGGAGTTCTTAATAAATGTTTGAGAAAGGAAGGAAGCAAAGAAGGAAGGAAGAGAGAAAAGGAGGGAGAAAGGAAGAAATTGTCAGAGACATAATCCTAGTACTCAAAACCAGATCATATGAGTCTAAATCTAGTGTTTTCTACCATTGCTACCTCTCAAATTTAAGGTGAGATAATTCAATGTGATAAACCACAAATTTAGGTATATGCTCGTTTGATAAGTCACTGCCCTAGTCTTGAAAAGTTTACATTACAAAATGGAGTTCAAAACAGACATACTATACTAGGAAACATATTTAACAAGATTGTAAGAAAAACAAACAAATAAATTACACACTATGTATATGTATTAAGTTCTTTTATTCCCTCCTCATTTGAGTAGTCTTGTCAGACTATACTGCTTTCCAGGGTCCCTCTCTTTACTTTGACTAAATGGAAGTATGGCATTAAGTATGGCAGATGTAATTTCTCTTTCCTTTTCCTCCTCCCTTTTCTCATCTGCTCCTCTCCTCACTTCTAGAATTTTAACCCAAGGTATTTTAATGTCATACTTTTTGGTGGCAAATTGGATTTGGGGGACATTGTAAATAATGTTAACATACCATAAAACATTTCTACCACTCTGTTACTGTTTCCATATGTCTTTTATGTATAGATTGCAGTTAATAGTTCAAGGCTGATACTCCAAACATTTCTAATTCTTGCTGATTTCTAATTTCTGGACAAGAATCATACACATACACACATGCATCCATATACACATACATATATGTACATATGTATATATATTCTGTACATATGCATGCATGTAGGGACAAACAGAATAATTTTGTATCTAAAATGTTATTACTTTGGTTAATTAAAGTTTTTAAAACAGTATATTATTGGGGTGATAGAAATATACAAAAAATGACAGGAGATTGAACAAATAGAGCTACTTTGATGAATTTTACTGTATAAATACAGTGTATGTAGAAGTGGGACTCAGATTTAAATGCACTTATAACTTCACTCCTGGTCCCAAATCAGTACTGACATGGGAAATTACCTCTTATTTTAAAGTGTCACTATAATGCAAGACTTATTTGTAAATATCTAGAAGATGGTGGTTTTTAGGACAAATTATTTAGCATTTTTTCATATGTTTTGGTCAAGTCTCAATAACAGGTGCATTGAATCAGTCTTTTCAACAAAGTAAAATAAAACAATTTGGTGCCCAATGATTTCTAATGGACTGGCATGAAACTATACCCAATTTCCCCTTTCCTCTTTACTATGAGATCTTTTCAATTCCCCCCTTGGTCAACCTCTTCTGTTTGAATTACATCAGTTTGAGACTCTGTTGATTCCGTCTGGGATTACAGATTTGTGCAAACCCATTCCACACTGGGAAAAATTTTCTCTGCACCTGGCTGAACATATTGGTTTCTGAATATTTATATAAATTGTTAGTAAAACATGAGAAACAGTAATCTTGTCAACTCATATTTCAAGCAAAATGTCTTGTCACTTAATCCTAATAAAATGTTCACTTAGAGTATGCAAAACAGAAGGCATATATCTCATTCATATCAACTGCCTGTGATACCCTCTTGTTGGCACTTTTTATGGGCTGTGGGCTTGGGGAAAGGGACAGTGGGAGAGAAGAAACGCTGTTAATTCCCAGCCATTTGTTCTATGCATTTTCCAACTATAATCCCCTCTTTGTTTTAACTTCAGGTTTCCCCTATCCTTTAACTAAGCCTGAGTCAAAAGCTATTACTAGTCTCATTTCTGTTGTACTTACCAAATTTATCCAAAAGATAAAAAGAGGAACAGCCAAGTTTTTTGCATTTGGCTAAAGGATTTGACTTTCTTAGTCTTAAAGTAAATTTTGGTGTATAGCCTGAAGGTGACTACTACTAACTACTACTAGTACTACTACTACTACTATTGCTGCTGCTGTTAAACCTATTAAGAATAAGGGATGAAAATAGTACATGACTTTGAATTTATTTAAAGTAGTTATACATAATTTACCTCCAGATAAAGTTGATATCCAAGAATGGAAGAAAAAGCATGCTGAAGAGCAACATCCACCTGATCTGAATCAATAATATATTGATAAAATGTTAAACCAATGCCTGAGTAATGCAGATTTGTTTATGGAAATTGAGGAATTCATAATGCAATTCAAGATACAAGCACCCTGAACAGAAATTACCAAAGGGTTATTCTTAAGGAACATGGATTTAGTGATCAATACAGATGGTGCATGGAAATGGTAGGAACTATGTCACATATCTCTGACAGCTACACCAATTCAGACCTAGAGGTAAGGATTATATAGCAAACAGCTTCATCTTTCATGAACTAACAGATGAGAAATCCACATACAACAAATAATAGAATAAAAATATTTTTTGAGAAGTTAACCAATAATTTGTACTGGAAATGGAGTATTATCATAGAACAAATAATTATCCAGTTACCCAGATATACTGTTGATTTGCAAAAAGTTAAAAACAGACATTTACATAGATGTTGTCATAGAAAATATTTATAACATCTAAGCTTCATGAAATGAAAAACTTTCAAAATATAAAGACAAACCATAAGAAATAAAAATCTTGTTGGAACAAGATGAGAACATATCCCCATCAGCTTGTTAGTACTGGAATTATACTGAGGGTATGTTCAGTGAGCCTACAGATTATAAACTTATTCTCATTCTGATAAATAAGTTATTTTATCCATCTTTACAATAGTCCATTGAACATTAAACATAAAAAACACAACAGGAAAATGATATGTTCCAGGACCACTTCTATCTATTTTACATCAAAACAAATGGGAGGGGGGTGCAGGAATCTACATAGCAAACTTCTATGGCAAAGTTTTGATATCCAAAATATGTAGGGAATTGTTATGAATACATAATAACAAGATCCATTCCCCAGTAGGAAAGTGGTCAAAGGATATGAATGAAGAATAGGCAGTTCTCAAATTAATGAAAGAAGATTATCAACAATGCTATGAAAAAATACTTCAAATCACTAATAATAAGAGAAATGAAAATTAAAGTTGGGATGGCAAAGATGACAAAAAGGGAAAAGAGAAAATGTAGGAGGATTCATGACAAGATGAGTACACTAATTTACTGTTGGTAGAGCTGTTAATTAAACTATTCTGGAGAGGAATTTGGAACCATTCCAAAATTATTCCATTTGTCACTAAACTTCATATACCTTTTAATCCAGTAATAGTTTCCTGTATAGGACATATAACCCAAGGAGGTCAAGGATAGGAAGAAAGGACCAATATGTACAAGCATATTTATAAACCATTTTTTGTTGTAGCAGAAAACTGGAAATAAAATAAATGTCCATAAATTGAAGAATGATTGAACAAATTGTGTCAGTCAGTCAACAAGAGTTTATTAAGCATTTACTACATGCCAGGCATGGTGCTAAGTACTGCAAAGAAAGGCAAAAGACATTCTCTGTTCTCAAGAACCTCACAGTCTAATGGAGGAGACACATGAAAACAACTATGTACAAACAAGATATACAGGATACATTGAATTTAATAAAGGAATGGCCCTAGAATTTGAGAGGATCAAAAGAGATCTCTTGTAAAAGATGGAGTTTTAGTTGGAATTTGAAGGAAGCAAGGAGGCAGAGAAGGAGAGTATTCTAGATATGGGGAGAAGCCGGTGACAACGTCTGGAATGGGAGATGGGGTGACTTGTTTGAGGAACAGCCAAGGAGGTCAGTGTCATTAGGTCAAAGAATGCATGGGTGGCAGGGCATAAGGTATGAGAAGACTGGAAAGTTTGGAAGGGGACAGGTTGTGAAGGTCTTTGAAAGTGAAGCAGAGGATTTTATATTTGGTCCTGGAGGTGATAGGGAGTTTATCGGATGGTGTGTGTGTGTGTGTGTGTGTGTGTGTGTGTGTGTGTGTGACATGTTCAGATCTGTGCTTTAGGAAAATTAATTTGACAGCTGAGTGGAAAATGACTAGAATGACAAAGCAGGAAGAGCAAGCAGCAAGCTATTGCATTAGGTGATGAGGACCTGTGCCAAGGTGACAGAAGTGTCAGAGGATAGAATGGGGACCATTTGAAAAGAATTATAAGGTAAAATTGACAGGCTTTGGCAACAGGTTTGGATATTAGGGGCCAGAGAGAATGAAAAGTCAAGGATGACATGTAGGTTGAAAGCCTGGTGACAGGAAGGATGGTGCTCCCCTTGATAGTAATAAATAAGTTTGGAAAGGAGTAGGGGTTAGGGGGGGATGAAGGATTCAGTTTTGGACAGTTTGAATTTAAGATGACCACAGGACATTCAGTTTGAGATGTCTAATATGCAACTTGAAGATGTGAGTTTGGAGGTTAGGAGAGGTTAGGGCTAGATGTACAGATCTGAGAATCATCACCATAGAGAAGATAATTGAATCGTGGGAGATAATGAGAAAAATATAATGGAATATTAATGTGCCATAAGAAATGACATATATGATGGATTTGGACAATATGGGAAGACTTATATGAACTGAAAGAGAATGAAGTGAACAGAACCAGGAGAACAGTTTATGCAAAGATTACAGTAATAATGTGAAAGAGAACAAATTTTAAAGACCTAAGAACACTGATCAAAGCAACAGCTACTGCTGACTTCCAAAGACTGATCAAGCAATGTGCCTCTGTCTCTTGGCAGAGAGTTGATGGACTATAGGTGGAGACTTGGCTATGCATTTTCGAAGATGATTTATATGCTAATTTATTTTGTTGGACTATTTATTATAAAGGAGGGAATTACTTATTTTTATTCAGAGGGGAAGGTAAGAAGCATTTATTAAGTTTTACTATGTGACAGGCACTGGGGATACAAATACAAAGGATGAAACAATCCCTACCTGCACTGAGCTTATATTCTAACGGAAGTGATAATAAATACAATATACACAGAATAAATACAAACTTGATTAAGACACATATCTATCATTAAATACAAGGTAGTTTGGGAAGGAGGTCTTTAGCAGTTTTGGGGGATCAGTAAAGTCCTCATATAGAAAATTATGTTGGAGCCACGTCTTAAAGAAGACTATGTGAGCTACAGATAAGGAGGAAGTGTTTTCCAGAGGTAGGAGATGGGCCAGTACAAATGATGGAACCTTATAGATAAAGAACAAAGGGAAGCTTGATTTGGCTGAATTGGACAGTCCAGGAGGGGAATAACGTTCAAAGAAGCTGGAAAGGTAGGTGGGATCAGGTTGTGTAAGGCTTTAGAAACTAAACAGAAGTGTTTGTATTTTATTCTAAAAGCAGCAGGAAGTTACTGGAATTGGTTGAGCAGGGTAGTCACATGTAAGACATCTGTGCTTAAAGAAAACTACTTTTTTTCACAGTGCATAGAAGGCACTGAAGAAGGGAGAGGTTTGAGGCTTGTCTCTCAATTAGTAGGCTGCAGCAGTCATCTGGGCAAGAGGTTGTAAGATCCCAAGCTAAATTTGTAGCTAAATTAGTTGATAACAAAGGGTCCAAAGTAAAGATGTGAAGGCAGAAATGGTAAGATTTGGAAACTGATTGAATATGTGGGTGAAGGAAAGTGAGGAGTTGAGGATAAATCCCGAAATTTTAAACCTGAGAGATTGAGCACTGTACTAAGTGTCTTGGGGATGTTGGGGCTAAAAAAACATTGGCCAAAGCACTCCTTGCCCGTAAAGGGGTTTCATTCTAATGGAGGAGGCAAAATGTGTAGCAACTGGGAAGAACTGGAAAAGGTTCTCGAAGAATGTGGTTTTGGGGTTGTCTTGAAGGAAGTGATTCTGAAAGACTAAAGTAAGTAGGAAGAGTCTTCCAGGAAAGTATGGGAGACAGAGAGCTGAGAGATGGGAGATAAGACTTATGTTCTCTTTGGTTCCTGGTTTGTTGTTGTTTTTTGTTTGTTTTTGGTTAGGAGTAGACCTATGTGGCTGGACCATAATGTGAGTGGATTATAATGACTACAATGTAACAAGACTGGAAGACTAGGAAGAAACCAAGTTTTGAAGAGCTTTAAATGTCAAACCTTGGAGTTTATATTTAATCCCACAGGCAATAAAATATCAAGGGTCTTTCTTGAAGTTTTTCAAAACTGATGACCCAAGTTCATTAACTGCTTTCCCTTCTTTGTGCCCCCTTTCCCCTCCACCATGTCTATCTTGGTTCTTATAGCTAGATTTGGATAGCCAGGTTCCAAGTGTTCCAGCACTAAGTGGGAAGTGCTAACTTGTTAGCCTCTTCCAAGGGAATAAAACAGCTGGTGGAGAAATAGAGTGGGTGAGCTGACCCTTTCCATCTAAGATGGCAGTGAGAAAGAATTCCCCCTCCCTAGCTACTCAGTGCATCCACACCTTTCCCTCAACTCCCCGCCCTGGCTCTGCACTCACACATGCAGTCAAGGCTTTGGCAGTGCTCCAGACATCATGAAGACTAAAGACGAGCAGAGGGGAATCAAATCACAAGATTCCCTTTAGACAAGATTGAAAGTTTAGGAGATTAAGACTGTCCCCATGCTGGTCAGGTTTTCTCGTAAAGTCTTAAATTCCTCATCTAGGCAGCTACCTTTCTCATCTGGGAACCCCACTGCACTGGGATCCACTTAGTGATGCTCTCTGGCATTCAGAAGTTGTAAAGGTATAAGCCATGTATCTGGTGGGGAAGAAGCACAACCATCAGACACAGTGTGTTGTGAAAATCTTAGTTCAGTTTTTAAGACTTAAAACTTAAAGCTGCACTAAAACTCCTGTGACACCCTCTGTGTCCTAGCATCTGAACCCTCCAATCTCCTACCTATAGCAAATACATTTGTGACAAATGCTCAATGAGTTTCTCTTTAAACACCTCCAGAGATAGGGAACTAATTACCCCTCCAAGCATCTGAAACACACCTTTTTTTCAAAGGCATGTGTGACTCCTGCAATCTGAGCGATTTTTTTTGAAAATTCTCATAATTTCTTAATGATATAGGTAAATAGGGAAACGTTTTACATTCATAGGATTATAGATGTAGAATGGCAGGAGACCTTGGTTATAATGTGGTCCAATCCCTTCTTTTTATGACTGAGGAGTCTCAGACCCAGAGAGAAGTGACTTACCCATACATTTTCTTACCCTCTCCCCCTCTTTCCCTCTCCCCCACTCCCACTCCCCTTCTCCCTCTCTCTCTCCCTCCTTCTCCCCCTCTCCTTTCCACACCTTCCCATCTTCCCCCCCCCTCACTTTTAGGACCCGCTTTAATTATTTGCTCATGCTCTAAGTAGATTTAGGCCTAACAGCCCCAGGACACATTTCAACAACTTGAGACAAGAGCAAAAGAAAACAAATTAAGTAATTGGTCTAGACAAGGGAAAGGAATTGAGAGCTTAATACCTTGGGGGCACCTTCCTCTCACACCTGTGGCTCTTATAATAACTTAGGTTCAAGGTACTTTCTAGTCCCAAATGTACTCAAAACAACAGCTCCTAATTCCCCACTTGTGTATTTACTTTTTTTTTATCATCACTCAAAAGACAAGATTAATCCAAAGCAAAGGCCATTAATGAAAAAGTATATTAACACTTTTTCTTGCTCCCTCCCCCTCCAAAAGGCTTTGAGCACACTCTTCTACAAATACTTAAATAAACAATGTCTCTGTTGGGTTAGGCACAACTAGGAGTTATGTAAGAAGGGCATCCTTACAGGAAACACTTGTAACCTGGGCCCACCTGTGGAAGAGCAACTGTTCACTGAGACACAGGACCACATGTGTTCTCTAATGATATCCTCACATACCTGTCTTTGGGCTTACTCCATCCTGGTTTAATGCAGCCATTGAGCACATGGTTTTCTGGTCCCTGCTGTTCTCCCAGTTCCTTCTTCGATCACTGCGTTATTGGTGTCTGGTGGTATCCTGGACATTTCTGGACATGGCGATCTGCTATATGTTGTGTTGTGGGTCTCAGTTTCTTCTGGGCACTGTTTCTGCTTCCAGTTTCTAAAGTTTATCCCTTCAGAGTCACCTGTAATACAATTTCTAGTCACCTAGGATGGTGAATTCTAAACTTTTCAATCACATGCATCTATCAGTAAATTTTTTGAAGCAAATGCTCCCCCCAAAAGCATATTTATTAATTAAATAAATAATATATATAAATATATGTAAATAATATATTACTGCAATAATAATTATTCACTTTATAAAATTTACAAAGCTATATAAATTTTAGGATGAGATAAAGATGAAATAATACTTTATTGATGACATTTTCTGTTTCCACTAACATTAACAATAAATTAAAATGATAAATAAAATAACATTTTAGTAACAACAATGTACTTGAAAAAATATTTTTTAAATCTTGATTTAATTCTTTGTGATATAGTGTTATAAACATCTGGTTTTGAGTTCAGCTTAGTTTGATGCTTGGTGTCAGAGCTACAAAAGATACCTCCCAAAGTTATTGATCATGATGGAAGAAGTGCATTGCCAACTGCTTTCACTAAATCATTTTATTAATTTGTCAATTCCATCCACCAATTATGCAAGGTTTTTTTTTTTTAAAGCAATCGGGGTTAAGTAACTTGCTCAAGGTTACACGGCCAGTATATTTCTGGGTGTGGTGCTAAGTATCTGAGCCTGGATTTGATCCCCAGATCATCCCGACACTGGAGCCGGTGCTCTTACTTGCTGAGCCACCTGGCCATCCCTTATACAAGGGTTTTTGCTGCAATTCAGTTGGGGATTTTCCATCTTTCCTGATGTCAATCACTTGTTCGCTCAAACTAATTGGAAGTTTGCATTTTTATATTTTATAAGAATGGGCTCAACATCCACCAAGACTTTTCATTTGGAAGACCTTTTTAACAGGTTAGAAAATTATGTTTCCACATTTACAAGATGAGAAAGGTTTTATAGGTGACACATGTGCAACACCTTAAACAACTAGTAATCATGAGGAGAGGAGGAGAAAGGTCCATGTGGGATTGCTTGGGAATGTATTTTGCCTGCTCAGTTGCTTTGAGTGCCCAGATTAGGGTTAGGTTATAATTGCCCCTCAGAACAGTCAAGGGAGGCCAACAATTAGATGGGGTTTACAGAAAACAGGGGGCAGATTAAACTAACATGGTTGAAGAGGGGGGTGCAATTGTGTTGGAGAAAAACCCAGGATTTCTTATCATGAAATGCAACCCATCTTCCCACTCTTTGACTGAGTTGTCACAAACCTGTTAGAATTGTGCTCCAACTCCTTGGGGGTCATGGCATGGCCTCCAAAGAGCTGTTAACCCCACATTAGACTGTTGAATATAATGACTGTAACATCTCCCATTAAAGACATGCTGACAAGTTCAACAGACTCCCCTCCTTCCAAGAGCATGTGTAAACTTCCCTACTACCTCCGGTGAACAACCAAAGAATTCTCTTCTTGCTATGTTGAGGAGACCAAGAGGTTAATTGGAATAAAATGAACTACTTGGCTACCTTTCCTATTGTGCTGAAGAAGCAAAGAGAGTGTAAAGGGACTGAATCCACAGACTACAGGTTAGGAGAAGGGTTTTTAGGGGTGGTATGAGAGTGTTTGCATTTACATTACTTTCTTATTATTTAGCATAAATAGTTGAAGTTATTCTTGCACAAATAATCTTTCTCCCCCTTTATTTGGCCATTCTACCATTCTATATGAATTTGAACTCTAGGAAAATGGGAATTAATGAGTAGTAAAATTAGGAACCTATGTCTAACTACCGTAATTGTGAGGATGATGATGATAATTCTCATTTGTAAAATGTTTTAAGATATGCTATGCACTTTCTTCACAACAACCCACTACAGGAAGTTGTCTAATATAGCCTGTTGTGATGAGGAAGTAGGGAGCCAAGCTTCCATCAGTTTCACTCATTGTGTACTATAGTCATGGCACTGTGCTAGTTGCTGGGGACCATATGGGATGGGAAAAGTGATGCAATGTTGTATAAATCCTAGCCACCCTCCCTTAAGAAATTTATAATCTACTTTGGAGCAGGGAGATGACAATTATAGTATAGAGGAAGATGTTATGAATGTCACACAAGTGATATAAATTATTTCCAAGAGCTTGTATTATTGGTACCATTTATAAATAGGCTAAGGGACATATCCCGGAGAGAAAGAGGTGATAAGTAGTGAAACTACAAATATTCAGACATAGAATTTGATGCTCTTTCTATTAAACCTTTGGATTTTCATCTGAGTCATAACCATATAACGAAGCAGTCAAACCTACATCTATTGGGTCCTCATAGTTAGGACCATATCATATACCTATGGAACGTGACAATTAATTGGTCTGTGAAAACATTTTTAAACAAGTCGTATTCATTCGTTTATTTAACATTTGCATAATTAAAAACTATAATTAAGCTCTCTTCTTGATCACTTTTTGGAAATCTGGATTTGTGATTTCATCAGTATGGGGAACCCTTGATGTGAAAACTCTCAATTGAAGCAAATAGCTAACTCCTGTGTGTCTTACTCTCTTACCGAGTTACGTGGAGGTACGGACTGATAACTTAGGTGACCATACAGTTACCTATGTAGACAGTAGGCAGCACAGTACTGTGAGAAGAGCACTAGAGTCAGAGGATCTGGGTTAATTTTCTCCAAAATTTAGCACTTGTGTGCCTTTGGTCAAAACACTTACTGTTCTTGTATCTATGATCCTGTGACTCAGACCCAGTATACTTTATGCTACATCATATTGCCTCAGATCAAATAGATCCCTATAGGACATGGAGACATTGCTCCATTCAATGAAATAAGCATCTATTAAGCACACACTGTGTACAACTTCCCCCCAAAGCAAAAAAATTTTAAAAGTTCTTCCAGAGAATTTAAATTCTATTTGCACGATATTATTGACACTCCTCCCTCAATTACTGGTAAGTTATATGCTTTGAATTGCTTGGTCAGTGAGAGATGGGTTTGAACTGAGTCATGTTCTAGCCCGTTCTCTATGACTAAGGACTTTGCCCACGATTAGGGTTCTATGGATCATTTAAGTGTTCATAAAATTATACTTTTGTAACACTTCACTGTTTACAAAGCACTTTTCCCCTCAAAGCAACCCTGGGAAGAAAATAGCTGTAAGTATTTTTGGCCCCAAGAAGAAAATGGAGTTATGAGATGAAGTGTCTTATCTCTCATAACACAGCTAACATGTGCTGGTGTTGGGATGTCTTGAATTCTAAATCCATGCTTTTTCTTTTCCATTATAATTAATCAGTCAGTAAGTATTCATTAAGTTGTACACCAAGTACTCCCTGATGGTGATACAAAGAATGATGCAATCTCTACTCTTAAGAAACTTACATTCTAAAAGAGAATCTGAATTCTGATGGTATTTACACCACAGTGCCTCTAATGGAGCAAAGTGCGTGTGTGTGTTTGGGTGTTTGTATTTAGGGATTGAAGCCCCATAAACATACATTCACTAATGTCAGTCTCCAGTGGACATAATAAGCTCTATAGATAAGGATTTGATAATTTGATAAATCTCATAACCAGCTATGGTTGAGAACTAAAAATAAAATGGTATACCACCTACAATCTGAAAATTAGTGACTTTTGTGCTTTGAGATCAGAAGAGTCCTTTTCAGCTGCAAAAATCAGGACTTTTTTTGTCAGATAATCTCAAGATTGTCTATGTTTCACTGCACAGTCAATGCTGCTATCTGTGGTTGTGTATGTTCTGTTCCTTTTATCACAGTCAGTACCATGTAACCCTTAGATAGAGTGTTTGCCTGTTCAAGTGCCCTATTTTTAAAATTCTGGTTTCTGCAGCACCAATATGAAGGGAGAGATAAGAAAATAAGCATGGGCAATGAGAATCAGATGATCCAAGCTCTAGTCAACTCGAAACTACAGCAGAGTTGTAGACAATGAAACTTTGGTCACTTCTGGCATCTTTTTTTGCTTTGAGAAGGATTTTAGCAATCCTTCTTTAGCAAAATAGCCCCTCCAATTCATTGTATCTAGAACTGAGTGTATTACTTTTTTCACCAAAACGCATTCCTTTTACTGAGTTCATTTTCTCTGGGTAGCATCATTGTTCATTACATTGGACACACTAGTGTTATATTCAGCTCTTCTCTTTCCCTAAGTTTCATTCATAGACTGCTATAGAATCTATTTCTGAAATATCTGAATTATTCCCAACTCTCTATTCTTAACTCACCTGGACTATTAGAGTAACCACCTAATAAGCTATTTTGCTTCCACTCTTTCTCTCATCTTTAACCCCCCACTCCACCCCTGTCCCTTCACTCTTCTGGATTAATATATGTAAATATACTTCACAGTTTGTTAGTGTTCATAGTCATTTGTTATTGTTCATAGTTTTAAGTGTCACTCTGCTCAAAATCATTCAATGACTCCCTACTACCTGCAACATAAGTTTCAATTTTTTTTTTTTTTGCTTTTTGGAGAAGGGAAAGTAGGGCAGTTAGGGTTAAGTGACTTGCCCAAGGTCACACAGCTAGTTTTATGTTAAGTGCCTCAGGCCAAATTTGAACTCAGGTCCTCCTGACTCCAGGGCTGGTGCTCTATTCACTGTGCCACCTAGCCACCCCTCATAACATTCAAATTTTAACCTGATACTCAACAGTTCCCACAATCTGGGACCTTTCCAGAATTACCTCATGCTACAGCCACTCAAACTTTAGCAAAATTGGACAACTTTCTCTTCTCCCCCCATACATAGCTTCTGTGCATTTGTTCACATTATTCTCTTGGCCTAGAATGTTTCCCTTCATTTGGGCCCTTTTCCTATCCATTTTTTAAAGTCCTGCTCAAATTCTTTCTCCTCCATGAACCTTGCCTGTGCCCTACATTTAGAAATGATCTTTCCTTCATGGAACCTTACATGACACCTTGTGTGCACAATACTTGTCATGTATCCTATTCCTGTGTGTCTATGTGTTGCCTCTCTCTCCTACTAAATTGTAAACTCTTAGGGGCAGGGATTTCATTTGTCTCCATCTTTTACAAATTTCCACCCATATTTTGACTCCACCACTTCAGTACCTAGTGTATTTCTATACTAAGAAGTGACAATGGCCTTTAAGAAAAGAAAGTAAGGAATATTGGCTGGACCTGATAAATATAGTGACACAGGCTAGGAAGGCTCAGTCCCTTATCCTCCCTACTCCATGTAAGAGTAAGATATAAAGGGGGCGGCTGGGTGGCGCAGTGAGTAAAAGCGCCAGTCCCAGAGTCAGGAGGACCCGAGTTCGGTTCTGGCCTCAGACACTTAGCACCCACACAAAAAACTAGCTGTGTAACCCTGAGCAAGTTACTTAACCCTAATTGCCCTCCAAAAGGCAAAAAAAGAGTAAGATAGGAAGGGCAAGAAGATGTGGCATCACAAAAAGCAAAATGTGACTAATGAATTCATATGGTGCACCTATTTGGTACCAAAGATAGAGCTTTTTTAAAGGAGGTCTTTAGCAATTATGGGGATCAGTAAAGTCTTCATGTGGAAGATGATGCCTGCCACATCTTAAAGAAGATTATACCAGCTACAGATAATAATAAGGAAGTGTATTCCAGGGATGGGAGATGGGCCAATACAAATGATGAAGTCTATATTCATATATATATATATACTTGTGTCTCCCTGGAGAGTGTTTTAAGCTCTGAAGTATTAAGGTTTAAAACTGCACTAAGACTTTTGGAACATTTGTATATTGGTGTATATTGTATATGGGTACAACAAATAGACAAATGAGTGGGGACCAAAATTAAGTAACAAGAGGAATCAGGTTCCATCACATTTGAGAAATTGTATGCTTTCAGTTTCTCAAACAACTGCTGCTGCTAAATTTGATCACTTTTATATTGTCACTTTAATGGTTTAGTGGTTTTATTTTAAATGTGTTATTTAATATTTATTTAATGTTTGATATGCCATTTGCTTTTGTCACCATTATTTTTTGGAAGAGAAAAAAACTTCTTCCAAACCCAGGTTGTCCTCTCTTTCATAATAAAAATTAAATGAGACATTTGATATAGTGACCACATCTGACAATATATGCAGTATTCTACCATTGTTGTCCCCCTCTTTTCTGCTAAAAGGACTGTGAATTTCAGCATCCAATACCTTTATTTTTTAAATTAAGCAGTTCACCTTTCTTTTATCGCTCTTTTTATTTACGTTGTCACAGTCACGTGTATTTTTAGTCCATCTCTTTACCACCAGTAATCAGCCAATGACTGAAATTATAAAACACATCTTGGAAATAACAAAGCCATGAGGAACTCAAATATCAATCCATATCAATTCAACACTATGTTCAAGGCACTAGGGCTACAAAGGTAAAGTAATACAGTACTTGGCCCTGGGCATCATTAGCAACTGGATAAATCAGGGAAAGCTTCATTAAAGAGGTAGTGCCTGAGTTGAGTCTTGAAGGAACGTGAGAGTTCTGGCAGGTGTAGGTGAGGAAGGCAAGCATTCTAAGCAAGGCTAATTAGATTGTGTGAACACAAAGAGGCAAGAGAGAGAACATGTCAAGTTTAGGGACTAGCTGGCAGGCCAGTTTGTCTGGAATGTAGAGAATATGGTGGGGAGTAATGTGAAATATGGCTGGAAAGACTGATTGAAGCCAGATGCTAGAAAGCCTTTAATGTCAAACCAAAGAGTTTCTATTTTTCACGCCTTCCTAGCGGACCTTTCTCTAACCACTGATACTGTCTGGAATTGCTCCTCAATGTGTAGCACACTCCATACTCTTTTACCTCCCAGTGACTCTGAACATCTAGATGACAATGTGTGTAACCTGTTCTCCAGCCCCAACTTCTCGCCCCCTTACTCCTTTCCACATCAACCCTTCCTTCTTCTGAAATGTCTCACTCCTGATCGGTTGGCCCTTCCCCCGCTGTTTCAGGCAGTCAGCCATCCAATAAACATTTATTAAGCCTCTACTACATGCCAGGCACTTTAAGTGCTGGAGCTGGAAAGGAAAAAAAAAAAGCAAAAATAGTCCCTATCGGGGTGGCTAGATGGGGCAGTGAATAGAGCACTGGCCCTGGAGTCAGGAGGATCTGAGTTCAAATCCAGCCTCAGACATTTAACACTTAACTAGCTGTTTGACCTTGGGCAAGTCACCTAACCCCAATTGCCCTGCCTTCCCCCCTCCAAAAAAATAGTCCCTATTTTCAAGGAGCTCACAGTCTAATGGGGAAGAAACTTGAAAACAGCAATGTACAAATTATTTATAAACTTAAGAGATATTTGTGCTATTTGGAATGCCTGCCCCAAAATTGAAAAACTTCATTTCATCTTGAACCAATTTGTTTTCTGACTACTATCTTCTTCTAGTACTAACTTAGTTCCCTTCTGATGGCGCTACTTACCTTTCTGGTATGGGATACACTTTCTCATACCCCTTAACTCATTGATCACAGTGGAGGAGTCAGAATACTCATTGGTCACCATTACCACTTCCATATTTTCCCTCTACCCTCAGTACTCAGCAACCCCACCTCCTTTGAAGTTTAGGCTAAGTTTCTTTCCTACTACAGATCCTGGTGGCCATTATGTATTGACCCAATAGACATTTTTCTTCCTTCCTCAAATACCCTAATTTGCAAGGCACTCAGTCTCATCAGCTCCCAATGCCAGAGTAATCCCACTCCATCTCAGCTACACACAAAGATGGTCATACTCTTGAACTTACTATCACCCATTAGCTTTCTATTTCTGTGTTAACTAACTTCAAAATAACTTTATCTGATCATATATTTTTTATCAACCCAACTTTCCCTATACATTATGACTCCAAACCATGTTCATCATCTCTAATTTCTCAATGTTCCACCTCTTTCCTATGCTATTGCCTTTGTACAGGCTATACTTGACTTTCTTGCCTTTCTTAACCCTTTAGTAAATCAATTTAACCCTGCAATATCCTTTACTTTTTATCCTTGCTCCTTTTTTTCTGTTGATGATCATGCCTAGCCAAAATCCAACCTTGGATTATTTTCACCATCCATATCCTTAGCTCCTATTTACATATTATTGAGCAGAGCTAAGGAAAAAATCAGGAAATTATATGGACTAGGTCTACTACAAATGTTGTCTAACCTCAACTGGGCACTCACTGGAATAAGGGAAGCTTTCTATTCCTCCTTAAAAGATTCACTACTCCATCTTCCATGGTGACGACTTTGAACTTTCTCAACTTTTCTCAAGCTTCTCATGGTACTCTCCATCCTACCCTTTTAGCTGGTGGTCTCATTATACACAGAAAAGATGGAAGCCATTTACTGATCAGTTCCCCATCTTATCTCATTCTCATCCTGTATCCCTCTGATGACATTTTCCACTATCACCTCTATCATGGCAGTATCAGAAAAAGAGGTGACTTTTCTCCTTGACAAATATAGACCCTCTAGTTGTATACTTAATCCCGTTTCCTCAAGACTTTTCCCATAGATTGCCCCTACTATTATCCCTACTCTCTCTCATCTTCTGTTCCTATCTTTTGATTCCTTCTTTGATTCTTCCAAACATGCCTATGTCTTCCCTCTTCTTAAAAGTGAACCAAAACCTTATTTGATTCTGTCATCTGTCAGTTGCTGTCCTTCCCTTCTTAACTAAACTCCTTGAAAATGCTATCTTTGCTCCATATCTTCCCTGCTTCTTTTTTCATTCTCTTCTAAATTCTTCACACTCTGGCTTCTGCCCTCATCTTTTGATTGAAACTGTTTTCTCCAAAGTTCTGAGTTATACCTTAATTGCTAAATCTAACATTTTTTTTCACAGTGTCCTTTTTGACCTCTCTTTAGCATTTGACACTATTGTCCTGTATATTCTCCTCCTAGATACTTTCTCCTTTCTGTATTTTGAAGACATTGCTCTCTCCTGGTTATTCTCTTACCTAATCATTTTTTTTTACATCTCCTTTGCTGCATCTTTATCCATGTCATGCCTACTAATCATTGTTCCTATTGGTTGTTCACTCTGGCTCTGTACTGAACCCACTTCTTTTTTTACTCAATACTCACTTGGGGGATCTCATTAGGTTCTGTGGGCTCATTTATTATATCTGTACTGATGATTTCAAGATCTATTTTATATATCTAGCCCTACTTTCTCTTCTGAGCTACAGTCTTGCATCACCAACTGGTTTTTGGATATTTCCATATGTGTGGGTACCTCAAAGTTAACATGCTCTAAAAAGATTTAATTATCTTTTCCTCAAATTCTCACTTCTGATGAAATTCCCTGTTATTACAGGCATTACTATCCTCTATATCTCCTTGGCTTCCAAAATCAATGTCACTGTAGACTTCTCATATTCATTTATTGCCTATATCTAAATAGTTACGAAATCTTGCCTTTTCTAACCTTAAATACATTCCTCATGTGTGAGATAGAGGTAGAATTGGTGGGACTTGAAAATAAATTATATATGGGGAATGAGGAAGAATAAAGAGTCAAGGATGAATCTGAGATTAGGCACCTATGTGACTAGGAGTTTCCCAATCTGTCTCAGCTCCTTGGTTTTGGTTGATTGTTTTTGTTTTGTTTGTACTCTGAAGATATAGAGTTGTTACCTGACCCAGACTTTGGTTTATGCTTACTCACATGGTTCCTGATTAAGACCTTGCTGCTTCTTCTCTAGCCTCGCTAAACCATCTTTTTTTTTTTTTTGAGGAGGGTAGGCAGGGAAATTGGGGTTGACTTGCCCAAGGTCACTGGCTAGTAAGTGTGAAGGTATCTGAGGCGGTAAACTATCTTTTTATCTCCTTCTAGCCACAGTGAATGCTCTAATCCACCACACAATTGCTGTTATAGGTGATATTTGCGGGATATAAGTAGACTGAGATTTTGCCAATGATGACTTCCATGTGCAAAGTGATATACCAACCACACTGAGGACATCAATGACCAGAAAAGGAGGTTGACTGGTCACCTAACAAGAACAAAATGTAGTTATTGAATTATTTGGAGAGACCATAATGCCCTTGACAGATCATGGGTGGCCAGTATGCATCTCTGTGGGTGCTCTGGAGATATTAAATGACCCAGAGGAACATGTCCAGTACACTGGATGGAACCTCTGTAGAGACTTTATGAGAAAGCATGAACAAGAAATGCACAGGAAGAGGAGGAATAGAAAGTGTCCTGAGCTGCCATGGGGGATGGAACCCTCACACCTGTGAAATCATGAACACATCACATTATCAAAACACTTCCCTCAGTGTCTAGCACAGCATGTGATTTATCATATAGATGCTGCAAATTAGATGCTTCTTGCAGTATGGGGCTTGATAAGTACTTTTTAGGTGAATCAATGAAAGAATTAATTGATTATAAGCATAGAGAGTTTGTTTTGAAATGGTCAGAGTGGAAGGAATGTCATGGTTGCCTAGCAGCTTGAAGTTGGGCTTAAGCTGGGATTGTGTTTTAGATCTCAGGGAGAGTAGCAGCAACGTGTACTTTTGACCTGAGTCAACTTTACACAAAATTGTGAAATCTGTCTTCCTCTCTCTCCTGTCACAGTTGCTTATGCAGGAACACTTCAGGATGCTTATGGCTGTTGTGCAGGGGCTGCAGATGGCTCCTTAGAGCTGGGCTGAGCAGATCCTTGTTGAGGAGACCTGGGTGTTGACATTCAGGCAGCTGAACCAAGTTTCGAGACTGGGATAGGGTACAGACAGAGCTGGAAGCCAAGATTCTTCACTGGAGCGGGCAAACAGCTGGGATCCTTCCGCAGAGGCTTAGTTATGTTGGCAGAGACTAAATGCTGCCTTTTAACTGTTGCCTCTGGGGAGTCTGTCCTAGGAAAGGCTGGTCTGGTCTGGCATGGCCTGAAAGGGACCCAGCCACCTGAAGGTCATTGCTTTATGGTGGCCAGAGCCAAATTTTGGTCATGATCCCACCTTTGGCAAGGTGCTAATGAACACCCTCCTGGGCCTCAGCACTGCAGTCAAGGCCAATAAGGAGCAGTTGTCTTGGGCACCAGCTTTTAGCATTGTATCAGAGGAACAGTGAGGTTCCTGACCTCAACTGAGGTTCCTAGTGGAACTAAGATTGGCTGGGGATGGGGGTGCGTGCAAGTGGGTAGGAAGGTGTGATGTCTGCGCAGATGGAGTGCAATGCATTGTTGTAGCAGATGGTTGTATGTGTGTAGAGGTGAAGGGTCAGCATTACCCATGGATACTTAGGAACTTTAAGAGCTAAGAAAGGGCTATTACTGAAGCTGGAAAATTTAAGCAGGTTGGCCAACTCGAGCTTTTACATGGTCTGGATTGTTCTCATATCAGAACTGGGAAGGATGTGACTGCATTGTTTCCTTTTCTGAGCAGAAATTTCTCTACAATGCCTACATCTCTGACCATCATTTCTGGTGTCTTGGAGGCTTCTTAGGGACACTCTTTTTTCCAGCTGTCTAACATCTTATGGTAGTGCTTGTTATTGCCCCCTCATAGTAAGATTCATGGTTCATTCATGTAGTTTATCATGAGCACTGTAAGATAGATGAACAAGTTGCTCATAGAATGCTATGTCTTGTTTCCCTAAGCCACCACTTTACCAATTCCTTGATTTTTCTCTCTGAGAGAGACATGTGAATCTACCCTCCTTTTATCTTCAGATTTCCTATGTCTTCTATTTCCATTAACTAAAACATCTCCATATGGATGAAATTTTGTTCCCCTATTACTCTAACCCACTTGCTGTTCATGGTACAAAGATTACACATGTAGAATAAGTTACAGGTTTCTATAGAACCTAAAATTGTAGAACTCAAAAGAAAACTCTGCCTCCATTCCCAAAACTCTATCACAGTAACTGTGGGAGTAGAATGAGGCTACACAAGGCTGAGAACTAAGGTAATTTTTATCCATTTCATGGGTTGTCATGGCCAAAGAATCCATTGTCTAGTGATCAGACTGTTGATGATGAGCTCTTCATACTTAGCAAGGCTGGTCCTAAGAAAGCAGATGCAATATTCCATCAGAACCATACTCAAAAAGTCTTTTCAACCTGGTAGAGCCTGTATTTCATTGGTAAAAACCTTACAGAGTCAGAAGTCACCTACATAATACAAAAGATTAAAATTGGCAAAATTCACATTTATGTGATAATCACGTAATATTTATATTTATAAAATGTTTTTGAGGTTTGAAAATCACTTTACATGCCTTATCTCATTTCACCCAAACACCCCATAAAGACAATACTATGGTTATGATCACCCCCATTTTGTAGATGAGGAAACTGAGGCTTCAAAATTTAATATGACTTGCTCATGGCCACATGTTAGAAGCAAGATTTAAGTCCAAGTCTCTCTTGACTCCTCTTCATCATGTGTTCCACTGCTGCAAACTTACCTGCCAAAGCCTACAAAGTTCTTTCCTTACCCTGTGAATCAGATAAAACACATTTTATTATTCCCATTTTACAGATGAGAAAACTGAAGTTTAGAGATGCTAAATGACTTGCCCATGGTCACAAAACCAGTAGGTGTCAGAGATGGGATTTGTTTTACATCTCCTAACTTCAGGTCCAACATTCTTTTAACTAGCTTAGCAGGTAGATAAGAGGAGATATCAGAATATTAGACTTAGGGTCAATTCAAATTCTGCCTCAGACATTGATCACCTGAGTGATACTGAACTAGTCATTTAACCTTTCTCAGCACTAGTTTCCTCTTTTGTAAATGGGGATATTATCATCTATTTCACAAGGTGATTATAAGAATCAAGTGAAATGAAATAACATATAAAATGCTTTATCAACCTTAAAAGTACTATATGATAATAACTACTGCTACACTTCTTCTTCCTCTCTCACTACTACTATACCTACTACCACTACACCTACTAATTCTACTACCACTACTACTGTCATGATTATCTTTTATCCTTAAGGGGAAAGGGCTTTATCTTCTCTGTTCCTAGTAGAGCAAATGAACATGGTGGACATTTCTTTAGCCCAAGGATTCTAAAGTCTCTTCTATTCTCTCTGTCTCTTCCTCTCTCTTTCTCTTTCTCTCTCTTCCTCACTTTCTTTCTCATTCTTTCTCTTTCTTTCTCATTCTCTCTCATGGACATCTTTGGTAGTCTGGTAAAACCTATGGAACCCCTGCTCAGAATAATATTTTAAAATACCTAGGAGTATGCAGGAAACCAATTATACTGAAATATAATTTCAAAATACTAAAAACAACAACATATAGATCCCAGAATAAGAACTCCCTGCTCTAGAATGTGTTTGCTTTTTCTTGATAAAAGCTAGTTGAGGAGCTGTTCTGAGATGGCTGAGTTATGGGAAGTGGCTAAAGATGATCGATATTGTTATCAGGTTAGTGAGTCTTGTGTCTATGAGTGTGATTACGGCACACTTAATATTTAAAAATAAGTGAAAGCTACTGTAAAGAAGGCATTACTCTTATAGAAACCCTAGTTTTATCAATAATTTGGGGGGAAGGAGATCCCTTCCCCCAAAACTTTCCCTAGGTTCTCTAAAGACAAGTGACATTTACTTTGCCTAAAGAAAAAGGAAATATATGCAACCAGCCAATCTTAAGAACAGGGAATTAAGAGGGCATAATTAAATCAAATAAATGAAGTTAGTTTTCACCATTCCAAGGAGGCTGATGACGGCTACTCTCTACACCCTCCTGGGTCTTGGCTGACCTTGGGCCCCTGGTGTATAGCAGGAGGCACAAATCAACCAGTCATATGACATCATTCAAAAAGAGCACAGTTGAAAGGTCACATCGACAGATGTTCTACATTATGAGTAGAGTCGGATGAACTCATTATGCCTAATGGGAATGAATTTATGACATTATTGACATAATTGTACCAATAAAAATAGATTTAAACCATAGAATGATCCCATTGCACAAAGTTCTGGAATCTCTTAACATAATTCTAAGAGAAATTACTTTTGGATAATTGGCACCTTCTGTCATTCTGGTGACATTTGTATTGTTGTGTTGCTGTTGAATAATAATCAATTCTTGATTATATATGCCTTATTATGGAGAAGCAATGGTGTAGGTAATCTGAAACAATGAATAGTGCTCACAATCACAAAAATTTCATTTTGGAATAAATATATTCATTCTACCAGCATTTTTTTTAAGTGTATGATCCTGTTTGGCACCATGAGAGATGCAATAGAAAGAGAGGACAGGAAGATCTTCTCTAGAGTCTTCAACTGGACTACTGTAATGGGAATGTAAATTTAAAGATCTTCCCTGCCCCTAGGCTAAAGTGCACCTGGAGCCTGGGGTAGGAGGCTTGTTTTTCAGTAGATACTTTTTGATTGGCCAGTGGGTCCAAAAGGTTGTTACATTCTCTGAGCCAGGAGAAGGCTATATAAGCCCTGATGTGAGGCTTTGTTTTGGGGCTCACTTTGAGAAGTGTTCTGTGATTTGATCAGATGAAACTCTGGAAAGCTGTTGTCCAGAGCCCTCCGGCTTTGAAACCCAGATGTTGTTTGGTATGGATGTAATGGTGGCATAGTTTGGAAAACTGTCTACTTGATCTGTTTTTCTGTCTTGATAATTCTGTCTGTATATTCTGAAGTTCGGGGTGCTGACCTTTTCCCCCTGAACTAGGTAAACGATATATGTTTGACTGATTAAAGTAAGCTTGTTAACCCATTTTGAGTTGCTTTCCTTTAACAAATCAGATCTAAGAACCTGTGTTGGCAGCGACCCTGAGGACGCTTAGGGTGCTTGCTGCCACAACTACAAAATGTATTTGGGAAGCCAAGATGCACATTCATGGAGAAAAAAACTAGGTCTGAATATTCTATGGCAACATATGTGAAAAGAGCAATTACGTAATGGAAATTATAGAATAACTGGGAGTCAGGATCTTAATATTTTAGAATTCAAATATATCTTTGAGATCAGGTTGTCCAACCTTTGCATTTTGTAAATGAGGAAATGGGGTCCCAGACATTTAAACTGACTTGTGTGGAGGTGAGAGGAATCATTTCAATTCTATCATTGACTTAGTGTGTAACCTTGGTAAGTTGTTTCAATTCAAGTCAACAAGGGATTTACCCAGATACACAAGAGGAATAATTACCATGCTTCTATCCTGCTGGGAACTTTCTAAAGACTAATGAGATGGAATCCGAAAATTCCTCTGGGTTCCTAGCAAAAGGAGAAATAGGGAAAATGGATAAGAAATATATTATTAACTAACCAGCCCTTAACTGTCCATCACACAACTAGTGAATCTAGGGTTTCATGTTTTAAGTAGTTTTACTTGTTTTCCAATGGGCTCATAATCTTTGCCCACCTCTAATAAAAAGGGCATTTTAAAATGACTGAAATTTTTGGCAGTGTTTAAATTTCGTACCTCCCACATATTCCCCCCACTCCCCCATGTACATAACAAATACCTAACTAAGCTTCTCTGTCAAACAGGAAAAATGGAAGCCTAAAAAGTAAGAATGCATCTAAGCCCTCATCCTTGACACTGGCTTAGGCTGTGATCTCTTCTATGACAAAAATTGATGAATTAGTCAAAGGAAAGCCTGTGTTAAACGCATGGCATGCCTTCCATCTTAGAGAAGACTTGAAGGATTTGAATGGGAATATTTTGAGATATAACTTTTGTATTTTTGAATTAACCATTAAAGTAGCAATCAAATATCAACCAGAAAATTCAGAGAAACATTTGTCTGTTTCAAGTAGAGTGAACCCCAAATAGAATGTCAAGAGGGTTGGGTTCTAGTTGGTGTTACCACTTATCTGTGTGACTTTGGACAGGTCACTTAGCCTTTCTAAACCTCAGATTATTTATCTATAACATGTACATATCATTAACATTACTTACATAAGATGATTGTTCATATAATAATGACAGTTAACATGTATGTAGAACCTATCATATGCTGGGCATTATGCTAAGCACATGACAAATATTACCTCACTCAATCTTAGAAACATCCCTTGGAGATAGGTGACATCACAATTTCAATTTTACAGGTGAGGAGATTCAGGTAAACAGAAGTTAAGTGACTTTCTCAAGGTCACATGACTAGTAAGTGTTAAATTTGCGGCCAAATTTGAGTTTAGTTCTTCCTAACTTCAGGCCTAATGCTCTATCACTATTCCATCTGGCTTCTTGAAGATTAAATAAGACATTGTACGTATCAACTATTATAGTATTTTTTCTGATCCAGTACAATGAATGATTAAAAAAAAGAACCATTATTACAGTTAGCATGCAAATATATATGTCACTTTAATGTTTGTAAAGTCTTCTATATGTGATAACTCATTCTATCCTCACAACAACCCTGGGAGGTACTATTCTTATCCCCATTTTACATATCAGAAAACTGAAGCTGAGAAGATTTAAATGACTGACCATGGTCTCACAGTTATAAGTTTCTAAAGCTGAAATCAAACTCAGAACTTCCGAAGTCCAGGCCCAGTGCTCTATCCACTGTGTCAATTAAGTTCTAACTCCAAAAGAAAAAGATCTTTTTTCTGAGATCAGGTAAAGAAAGAGAATAGATTTAGATCAAAGCATCTATCATTTGTGAGCTGGAAAGGACCTGAGAGACCATCTAGTTTGGAAACTGAGACCCAATGAGGCTAAATAAATTGCCCCCAGTCATACATGTAGTAGGTCTCAGAGGTGATGTTTGAAGCCAGGCCCTCTGACTCCAGAATCTCTGCATTTTAAAAAATTGTTCCACACTTCTATCATAGTTATATAAACCATTATTTTTCCAGTCTCCATTTAATGCTAAAGGTGGCTTCTCCCACTTGGAGAACAGGTAGATAGCCTTTTCTAAGACATGTGTTTGAGTCTATGGGACTATTTTTTTTCTTCCATCTTGAATTTTGTGAGCCATGTTAGATTATGTTTCAAATCCTATGTTATAGCATGTGCACAAAGAAAGGAGCTAACCCTGTTGAAAATGACTGTTAAGGGTGACATTTTGGCTTCTGATTTGTAAACATTTCAAGCATCACATAGATAGAGGGATTAATTTCAAGATGAGACTGGAAATATAGAATGGGGCCAGATTGTGGAGGGTCTCAAATGACATACAATGGAGTTGAACCTTTACTTACTAGAAAATAGAGAATCATTAAACTTTTTTGAGCTGGGGAGTGATACAACCAAATCTATACACAAAGAAGATAAGCCATTTTTAGACATGAACTGTCTTTAGTCTTTCATTGAAGAATTCTTCTGGTGGTGGTGTTTTTTTTTTCCTGATTAGAAGCATGGTCTTATGTAGATCACTTCTACTGGATAGCTAGAACTTGATTCCAAAATTCGTGAACTCTCAACCTATGAGGTTTTTGCCAAGCCTGGAAGAATATATTTCTCAGGAGAGCTAGTTTCCAAACAATGATAATAAGAAATGGATTTTGTCCTAATTGAATTATGATTATCTTAAGGCTAGAGGTTCTGCCTTATCCTTCTGTATTCATTGGTGCCAAGAACTGGGTTGGCATAGAATTTACCAACAGAATATGCTAGAAAAAGAGCTGGACTTATCAGAAAACCTGGTATGAGTTTTGATTCTCCATTAATTACATGTGACTTTGGGCAAGTCTCTTTACCTCTTTGAGTCTCTGAGTTTACTTACCTGTAAAATGAAAGAATTGGATGAGACCAGGGCTTTTTAACCTTGGGTCTATGAACTCAGTTTAAAAAAATTCATAACTACATTTCAGTGTAATTGTTTTCCTGTGTAATGACATGTTTTTTCTTTTATGTATTTAAAAACATTATTCTGAGAAGTGGTCCTTAGGCCTTAACCAGACTGCCCAAGGGGTCTATAACAAGCAAAAAGGTTAAGAGTCTCTGGATGAGATGATCTTTATAGATCTTTTCCCACTCTCAAATTCTATACTTCTCTAAATACTTGTGATTGACTGATACTTAAGTAGGAATAAAATAACAGCTTAGGTCACCCAATCTTATTCTTTGTATACTTCACGATTACTTTCTTCCTTATCCTTCCTAACATCTCATCTAATTTCTTCTTGATTACCGGCAGTGAAGTTGCCTCAATCACATCCCTGGGGAGTCTATTTCATTTCCTAATTACTTTCTCTGCTTAGAACATTCCCATCATACTGTATCTAACCCAAATTTTCCCTCTGTAGCTTCAGGCCATTGCTCCTTAGCCTAACATCTTCTAAAACTATGAATAATTCCCTTGATTAATTTATATTGTTACCTTGGAGCTGTTTATACATTAAAATTACATCCCCTGAGTCTTATTTTTGCTACACTATGTAAAAGTTTGACTCTCCATCTTTTCTCTCATGTCTCATCATTTTAGTCCTTTTATCTCTGTGACCATTTTCAGGGTAACTTCTCTGGTCTTTTTTATTCCCAAAGTATGGAGATTGGATATTCTTAACACATTCACATAAAGGTACTCTAATAGGCGTTACTGTGTCTTTATTTTATATAAAAAAACCCATCCAGTAAGCTATGCATTTTAGAGGGGAGCACTTTTCTAGTGTTTGGGGAAAGGGCTACCACGTGTAACCCACATTTATGTTCTTAAAGGTTACAATGTGCTTTTAAATTCATTATTTTGTAACACTTTGGACTTGTAATTCTTCAGCTTCTCATCTCCATTAAGCACTTTCTATTCCACTTTGGCTACTCAACAGCATGGCTATACCTTAGACTTCTAACATATTGAAGTCAGGAATTTGACTGTCTGTCCCCATACCCCAATCTCTCCCTCCTAATGAATCTACTTTACCCCATCACAACTTCTGATCCATAGAACCTCTCCCTTTTTTTTCAGATCACCATCTTTATACTAACTTTGCTTGCCTTCCTGTGCTTTCTTGGAACTATGTTCAATGATTTCATTAATCTCTTAGCCATTCCACTAGACTCCTCATTCTCCTGATTTCCTGCAATTTCTACTATGATCATCCTAAATCCTGGATAATCTCCATCATCAGATTTCTCCATTCCCATTGTAAGGCTATGGCATAATGAAGTAGAGAAATCAGTTCCATCCATTATAAATTTCTGTTGAAAATTTCATCTGGGCCCCAAATGTTCCTTAGTAATCTTCTGTTTAAGTCTTATTGATTTAGTAATACAAAATTATTGAATTTTTTTTAACTAGAAGGGGTGTTAGAGATTATCTAGTTTAATCTCTTCATAGATAAAGAAACAGGGTCAGGGGGATTAGGTGATAAGAACCACATTATACACCAGACTCTCTATCCCATTCCTCATAGCAACTTTGATACTTTTTCCTCTTTCTTTAGTCCCCCTGCTCTACTTCACTCTCATAATTTAAGAGCAGATGACCTTTCAACATAAATTATTGGGAAGATTAAGGCTAGCTGACATGACCTCCTTAGATCTTCTCTACACTTTGACTTTTATTTGTTTTCATCCATTTTTTTTCTTCCCAAACCTCTTCATTTTTTGTCATCCCAGCCATCCACCTTCTCAATATCTTTTGTTGAGTGCTGAATGCTGGAGGGAGAAGTTACTAAACCTAGTCATATGTGTCCACTAAGAATTCATTTTATCTAATACCAAATGAGTCCTGTTTGTTTTAAGGTAATCCTCCAATTCTTCCTTGATTGATGCTATCACATTTCAAATTTTCCCTCTTTGCTCCCCTACTTGCCCTCTAGTCACATCCACATCAGGAGAGAAACTTGGCTTCTCTCTAAGTGAGAAAATCAAGTCCATTCATCATGAGCTCCCTCTTCTCCCTTATTCTACACTGAAAAACCTTTCTTTCATTACCCATCCTCTCTTTGCTTCAGTCTTTGAGGAAGATTCCTTCCTTCTCCTTGACAAAACTAACCCCTCTGTTTATGACTTCGATCTCATTTCTTTGTATCTTCTATATCCTTTAGTCTTTTCTCTAATGGCTCCTTTCAAAGTCCCTTCAAATATACTTAGGGTCTCTTCATCCTAAAACAAACAAAAAATTTTAGACTTTCTCCTTCACATTATTATTGCCTTCAGATGTCATTCTATATCTATCTTCTATTTCACTGCCAAACTCTTCAAAGATTACATAAACTTTAATGCCACGAAATCATCTGTCACCCTCTGGCAATTTGGCTTCTGAACCCACCTTCTACTGAAATTGATATCTCAAAAGTTATTTTTTCTTAGCTACTAAATATTTTTGTGATCCTCATCCTCCTTGATCACTCTACAATTCCTGACACTGCTGATCTCTCTCTTCTTAAATGATATTTCCCATATCCTTTAGTCCCATGGTATTGCTGTTTCCTGATTCTTTTTACTTCTTTGACCAATGCTTCTCACACTCTTCCTGGAACATCATTAATCTCTCATCTCCTAATCATGGGTGTTACCCAAGACTCTGTCTTTGACCATCTATCATTTCTCTATCTTCTGTCCCTTTGCTCCACTAGATTAAATGATCGTCTTAAAACAGATGATCACCTAATCTAGGGGTGGGGAAACTGTGGCCTTGAGGCCACATATGGCCTTCTAAATCCTTGGGTGAAGCCCTTTGACACAGAACAAATCCTTTTAAGAGGATTTGTTCTGTGAAGTTTGGATTCAGTCAAAGGGCCCCACTTGAGGACCTAGAGGGCCACATGTGACCTTGAAGCCACATGTTCCTCACCCCCTGGTAACCAGTACATCTAGCTTTAGTCTCTCTCCAAAACTCCAGTCCAGTCTTGTTATCTACCCCCAGACATCTACACTTTGATTATTAGCATTTCAAATTCAATATGTAAAAATAAACAACTCATATTCCCAATCAATGTAGCCATTTTCCAAATTTCCCTATTCTTTTTTTTCAAATGCTTTATTAACTTCTAATTTACATCATTCATTACTGCCAGATTTTGAGTTACAAATTTTCTCCCCATTTTTCCCCTACCCACCACACCAAAATAGCAGACCCACAGGATATCCCCTCCTCCAATCTGCTCTCTCCCATAGCTCTTTCAACTTTTCCAGTGGATCTCTATGCCCCAGTGCCTGTATATAAAATAGTATATATATATATATATATATATATATATGTATGTATGTATGTATATATGTATATATTTGAATATTTGATTTTAAAACTTTGAATTCCAGATTCATTCCCTTCCTCCCTTGTCTCCCACCCTTACTGAGAAGATAAGCAGTTCAGTATAGGATGTACATGTGTGGCTAATGCAAAACAATAACATAGTAGATATGTTGTAAAAGACTGACTATATTTCCCTCCCTCCTATCCCACCTCCCACTTGTTCTATTCTCTACTTTGATCTTGTCCCTTTTCAAAAGTGGGTGCTTCCAACTTCCCTCCCCCCCAGCCTGCCTGCCCTCCCTTCCATCATCCCCCCTCTCCTCCCCTTCCCCCCTATTCTCCTGTAGGGTGAGATACCCCATTTTTTCCCTCCCCAAGCCAAATTCAATGGGAATAAGGTTGACCTACTCCCTTTTGCCTTCCTATTCTTCCCCTCCATTGTAACCATTTTCCCTTGCCTCTTCTTTATGAGATAGTTTACCCCATTCTGTCTTTCCCCATCTCCTCTCATTATATTCCTCTCTCACCTCTTAATTTCACCTTTCAAGTATCATCCCTTCCTGTTAAATTGGTCCTGTGCCTTCTATGTATACCTGTAAACATATATACACACATTCACATATGTATTCATATGCCCATATACCCTCATATATAGAGATATGTGTGTGTGTGTGTGTGTGTATTTCTATTCCCTTCAACTACTGAGAAAAGTTTCATCAGTTACAATTATTGTTTTTCCATGTAGGAATGTTAATAGTTCAACTTTGATAAGTTCCTTATGATTTCTTTTCCCTGTTTACCTTCTCATGCATCTCTGCTTCTTGTATCTGAACGTCAAATTTTCTGTTCAACTCTGGTTTTTTCAGCAAGAATGTTTGAAAGTCCTTTATTCCACTGAATGACCATATTTTCTCCTGAAACATGATACTCAGTTTTGCTGGGTAGGTGACTCTTGGTTTTAATCCCAGCTCCTTTGACCTCCGGAATATCATATTCCAAGCCCTTCGATCCCTCAGTGTGGAAGCTGCCAGATCCTGGGTTATCCTGATTGTGTTTCCACAATATTCAAATTGTTTCTTCCTGGCGGCTTGTAATATTCTCTCCTTAATCTGGGAATTCTGGAAGCTGGCTATAATATTCCTAGGGGTTTTCTTTTTGGGATCTTTTTCAGGAGGTGATAGGTGGATTCTTTCAACCTCTACTTTGCCCTCTGGTTCTAAAACATTAGGGCAGTTTTCTTTGAGAACTTCCTGGAGGATGATCTAGGTTCTTACTTTGATCATGGCTTTCAGGTAGTCCAATAATTTTTAAATTATCTCTCCTGGATCTATTTTCCAGGTCAGTGGTTTTTCCCATAAGATATTTCACATTGCCTTCTATTCTTTCATTTGTTTGGATCTGTTTAATAGCATCTTGATTTCTCATAAAATCATTAGCTTCCATTTACTCCAGTCTAATTCTGAAGCAATGATTCTCCTCATTGAGCTTTTGAGATTCTTTTTCCATCAGGCAAATTTGGCTTTTTAAGGCATTCTTCTCCTCATTGCCTTTTTGAGCCTCTTTTGCCATTTGAGTCAGTCTGTTTTTTAAAGTGTTATTTTCATCAGTCAGGCTGTTGACTCTCATTTCATAATTTTCTTTCATTGTTCTAATTTCTCTTCCCAATATTTCCTCCACTTCTCTTATCTGTTTCTTAAGGTCCTCTATGGCCTGTAACCAGCTTGTATTTTCCTTTGAAGCTTTTGGTGCAGGAGTTCTGACTTCACTGTCTTCCTCCTGTTCCATGCTTTGTTCCTTTTTGTCCCCAAAATAGGAGTCTAATGTTGGAATCTTCTGTCTGCTTTGTTTCCTTTGCCTGGTCATGTTGCCCCTCAGTCACTTAACCCCTGGGCTTTTTGCCACAGTAGGACTCTGCCACCAGACAGGGGAGCTTTCGTCCCAAATGCTGGGGTTCTCTCAGTTGCCCAAGGTATTAGATGGGTGCCCTCTCTGAAGCCTCCACATGCTCTGGCAAGCTGGTCATACACCCCAGGACCTCCACCCAAGACTACAATCCAGATGCAAGCAGGTTAAAGCAAGAGCGATTATCCCTCAGACTGGTGCTTGGTCCCCCTACACTGTGCTGGCTGGCTGTGCCAGCATCTCAAAAGCCACACACTCCCACTTACTGGTCCCAAAGTCCAGACTGTACTGACCTCTCACTTTGTCCTTCGCATCTATGTGTTGATAATTCTGGAAACAGCCACAGCTTCTGCTGATCTGGGGTCCCTCCAGCTGGAGGCTGGTCAGGCCCACCCTGGGACTAAAGCCTCAGTGTGAGGCTAGGCTCAGCTCCCAGAGCCCTGCGCTGGCTGATTCCTGCTAGCCTGACAGGCTGTCCTCAGCGGGAGGTTAGCTTCTCTGTGTCATTTTGTGGGTTCTGCAGCTCCAAAGTTTGTTCAGAGTCCCCTTTTTACATGGATTGGGGAAGGTGGAAGCTGGAGCAGCAGGGAGGTCCTGCTTCTACTCTGCCATCTTGGCTCTGCCCCCTCCCTATTCTTTTTAAGGGGAATATTGTCCTTCTTCAACTAGGTTCCTAATCTGAGTCATCCTTACCTCTTCTCATGCTTATGGCCTTCCAGTCCCAATATACAATCACTTTCTAGTTCTCCCTCCACAATATTTCCTGCATTTGTCCCTTTTTTCTCCTCTCAAACACTGCCCTAGTATAAGCCTTTATTGTCACTCACTTAGACTACAATAGCCTCATACTTGTTCTCCTTGTTATCTAGTCTTCTCACCCTGAATCTATCTTCTATGTAGCTGATAAAATATTCTTCCTAATGAGTAAGAACAAAAAACAATAACACTTTTAGCAGGGTAAAAATCCAGCAGTACCCTATGGTGCACTTCTTCTGTTTCTCACGGTTACATCCTAGATCTTCTCTACCATCCACCCTTCCCTTATGCTGCTTATTCTTAATGAAAATATTTGTGACAGTTCCAAGTCTTAGTCATTTTACTTTCTCTACTAATGCTTAGCACACTGCTCTTCATATAGTAGTTCCTTAATAAATGTTTATTTGTTGAATGATCTAATTGTATTTTTATAGTAATTCTATAAGAGAAAGAGTATAGCTAATCTTCTCCTTACTTTACAGATGAGAAATCTGAGGTTTATTGAGAGGATTTGACCCTCAGATGCACAGTAGAATTGGAACTCAAAACTGGTTCTTAGATTTTAAGCCCAATGTCCTTTCTACTAGATCAAATTTCATAGTTATAATTTTGTTATTAGATGTAATTCAATTAACAAGATCCTAGTAACAAGACTCAGAACTAGTAAAGAAAGTGATATGTTAGTCAATATGGAAAGCAGACTTACATTCATTCCTACATATCCATCCACTCATTGATCAATACATTTTCCCTCACTGTACAAATATGTACATTTCCTAAAAAGGAAGAATGAGATGTCAGAGGATGAGATGGATAGTGCCATGGGAGCAATGAAAATGAATTTGGATGGACTTTGGAAGACAGTGGATAGAAGGACCTGGTGTGCTATGTTCCACAGAGTCATGAACAACAACATTTCCTACTGAGTATGAAAACATTATCTACCTCTTCTTTCTGAGAGGAAAATTGTGCCTATTTGCTACAGTGTCCAAAACCTGTCACTAGAAAGTCCAACTATAGTAGATAAGCCTAGATCTCACAGTGATGGGTGGCATGCAGTCCTGCCCCCCCCCCCCGCTGAAAAAAAAATTAAACAGAGTTGGACCTATCATTGAGGAAACCAAGCTCACAGACACTGCTATTCCAGGAGCATGATACTTCCTCTGAGTAGGAACATTGACTCTACTCACTGCCTTCTCAGAGCTAGCCAACCTAATGACGTCCATTGCAGTGATTATCTATCTGTTAGTGTCCTGCAACCATCAAGCTTTGCTCCACTCTAAAGGCACTGGTAAAGAATGAGCACAAAAACAGTTGTTGAGACTGTTGAAGAGAATACTCAGGAATAGGGAGTGAGTGAAGTATGCTTGAAATAATGGGCTACCTGAGTCAGTCACCAATTAAGATATCCAGGTGTTATAGCAGGAACAGGACTTCAATTCTTCATATAATTTTCTTGTATAACTACCTCCCAAAATGTACCAGAATGAGTTTCACATCTTTGGGAAAATTCTACACAGTTTCATGGGGCAACCAGATGGTGCAGTGGATAGAATGCCAAATATGAAGTCAAGAAGACCCATCTTTGTGAGTTAAAATCTGGCCTTAAACACTTACTAGCTGTGTAACCCTAGATGAGTTACTTAACCCTGTTTGCCTCAGTTTCCTCCTCCATAAAATGAGCTGGAGAAGGAAATGGCAAACCACTACAGTCTCTTTGCCAAGAAAACCCCAAATGGGATCTCAGAGTTCAATGCAAGTTAGATGACTAAACAACAATCTTTTGTCTCAAGTTCCCTTCACAGCTACATGTGCATTTCATGAGATTTGGATCTGGAAGGATCCTTAGAGCCTAGCCCCTTCATTTTCTTTGAAGCTTTTAATGAACCAGTGATCTCATTAATGAGGTCTAACCCTGCATACTACAACTTATTCCTGACTTCTTATCATAACCTTGAATACCAACAGTATTCTTTTGTTGGACTTCTCATACACTTATGATTTTCTGGTTCATGTTATAGTTATTTGCATTTGTCTTATTTCCCCCATTAAAATTTAAGCTTCTTGAAGTCAGGGAGAATATGTTATCAGAAGCATAACTGGTATAGGGTTAAAGAGAATGGGAGGAACCAAGGGCTTTGGAAATCTAGAGCAATCCAAAGGAAAATTCCTGGAGACTCTTCCTTTCATCATGAACTCTTCAGAGGCTTGTTGTCAGAATCCAATTATACAATTCAATAAACACTTATTAAGCACCTGCTATGTACAGAGCAGTGTAATAAGTGCTTTTGTCTATATCCTTCCACAAATCCTTCATAGGGGAGATCTACTTAAGGCTTTTCTGACATTTCATGGATGCTGATGATAGACTATACATAGCTCATGCTTCACTCTGAACACATGATCAGTCTATCATTCATTTTTTATTACAACTCTGAATGATGGTCTCCTTTGCCACTTCTTTTGTGCAGTTTTGGCTTGCAGCCTACTCATGCTCACAATATACTTTTTATTTTGGGGAACCTTAACTTGAATTAGTTTCTATAACATAGCCAGAAAGCATTACTGAAAGAAAATTGTTTTTAAAAAGATGGGCTTTTATTTCAGGGAGAAACTTGGGTCATTTTCCTCCAAATAATCCAATCCTCTCTCCTCTTACCTAGTTCAGGGCAAACTCATTTCCCATGGCCAAAGCCTTTTTGTGATGTATGAAACTGATGTGAAATTACTTGCTCAAGGTCATTTGGCAACAATAGTGACAACTCAGTAAGAGGCAAATTTGGGATTTGAACCCAGGTCTTTTGGCTCTAAATCATTATGAACATCATTAGAACAAGACTAGATTAGAATCTCTCCTTATTTTGCAAAAATAATCAATTCACAATTATCTGGAGTCTCTCCATTGATACAAGAAATATCATTTAGATGGGAAAAAAATTTCTCATCCAGGGACTAAGGGCTGTTTATTTTTTTAAATGCTAGGGTAAAAATATTTTAATTTCCCTTGATCTACGTAATTAATATGTCCATATTAGAAATCAGTTATCTTTGATAATTACCATTGGTGATATGGCTCATAAACTGAACACCAGCCTTGCTAATGAACTGAATGAAACGTAATTTCTTGTTGTTCAAAGAGACGATCGGCTCTAATCAGCAGTAAATTCAATCAAAACTTACTGACATCAATTGAAATCATATTAGAGTTTGTAAAAATAGAATAATTATACTCATCTAGTAAGTTACAGGTATTGTAACAACATGAAGACACTGGCATATTTAATAAATGCTAGAATCTGCCATCGCCATGTGAGCAGATGCAAAAACATATAATCTGCATAAATAAATTAGTGAGCAAGACTTATGTTTTCCACACAGCACTTGAGTTTTGTGGGATTCAATTAATTCCTTTTTTTTTTTAATTGAAGCACTCTTAATGGCGGGTGGAAAAGATGGTCTATGCTGTGTCCTAGAAGCCAGCTAACTGGATCCTTTGGGTTGATCAGAAGTCCTCTACACTTGTTTATTTCCTTTTCTTTTATAGATCTACAATACAAAATCAACAAAATTATGATTATTTGCACCTGCATAGTGGCTTAAATTTTATACATCTCTTGCATTTTTAATTACCATGGTAACTTTGTGGTGGTATTACCCTCTCCATTTTGCAGATGAAAAAATGGAAGCTTGGAGAAGAGGAATGATTTGTCCAAGGTCACACAGCTAGTATAAGAACTGTCTCTAGACTCCAGTTTTCTTACATCCTAGGTTTATCTCTTTTTTTTTCTTTTGATGAGGCAGTCAAGGTTAAATGACTTTCCCAGGGTCACACAGGTAGTTTCAAGTATCTGAGGTCAGATTTGAACTGGGGTTCTCCTGACTACAGGGCTGGTACTCATCCCCTGCAACACCTAGCTGCCCCCATATAGATCTCTTTCAACAAAAGGCTGCTACCTACTTTTGACACATTGCTTCTACTTTGATATTGTGTGTGTGTATAAACACAAACTAAGAGATAACTACTGCAGCTTTAAGCTTTAATAGTGAAATAGCTTTTAATAGTGTTGATGGTGAAATAGTTTTAAGCTTTAATAGTTTAAACCCACACTGAGACTTTAGAAACACTCTGTATAGTACTTTAAGGTTTCCAAATCACTTTCTTTTTGACAATCTTGTGAAGTAGGTAGCATGACAACTATTATCCTAATAGTCTGATAAAAATTAAGGCTTTGCATAAAGTTGCCAACTTCAGGCATTCTATCATTTGTCAGAGCATGGGCTCCACGAATGCAGTGCTCTGTCCATTACAGCAGCATACCACTTCTGAATGATGAAACAAGGCTAGTAAGGAGATGTCACCAAAGTGACTACAGTTGACTTCTTTCCTCCTGTCATACCCCACCTTAGTGACTTCCCTGATTCCCAGGAAGAGAGCTTCATCTTATCACAGATGATGAGCTTTTTTTTCTTTCTCAACAACATTTCTCTCCCTTCCCTCAATCCTGTAGTGCATTGCAGTCTCCTTTAAGGATCTCTTGTAATCTATGCAACACATTACATCTCTCACCTCAATGCCTTTGCATGGGCTGACCTCAATGCCTGAAATACTTTCTTCCCTTCTCACTTCTATCTTTGAAACTAGGCTTCCTTCACTACTTGGCTCAAGCTCTGTAATGTACAGGAAGATTTTTCTCACTTCAGGCTGCTCACAGCACCTTCCCCAATTTGGTTACCTTGTATCTTGGTTGTATCAGTTTTCTAATAAATCTATATAAATGCAGATTTTTTTTCTCCTCCATTGCAATGTAAGCTACCTGAGGCCCAGGAATCTTTTTCTTTTGTCCCTGTATTCTCAGTGCCTAGTTCAGTACTTGACACAAAGTAGGTCCTTAATAATGCTTGTTGATTTGCTTGATACCTTAGAACATTCTTCTACCCTCTAAACTTCTTATATGGGTTATGATTTTCTTTGTCATTTTCAAATTTTCCCTCCCTTTGAAATATCCCTCTTAACTTGGTGAGTGGCAAGACATTTCTTGATTCCCTTTACCTTTTCCTCTGGAAGTGAGACCAATATGCACTTTGTGCATATATAGCAATTATGTGAGGCAGGGATACAAAGAATATAGATTCAACACAGGGACATTTCCCTCTCCCTATTCTCTCTCTCTCCCTTTTCTTTTTTTTTTTTAGGGAGAGGGAAGACCTGAGAATTTTTAAAGGCTAAGGGGAAGGACACAGTCACGAAGGGAGATTGAGGATTAATGAGAGCGAGAGAATAATCAATTGGATGTGCTTTTGAAAAAGGTTAGAGGGGCTGAGATCAAGGACATAAGTGAAAGGATGTGCTAAGGCAGGATAAGAAAGACTACGTCATCCTATGAGACCAGAGCAAAAGAGGAAAGGATAAATAAAGATCGAGAGGAATTTTGGGGTATGGAAGATGGGAAATGAGAGTATACATGGTAGATGTCCTCAGACAGGTCAGATACAATCACCAGGGAGACTATAATTAAACAATTATCAGTTTCTTCATATCTAGCAATCAAATGAGATAATGTATAGAAGGTGTTTTGTAATCCTTAAATTGCTATATGCCTATTGCTTTACTACTTCCTCCTCCTCCTCTTCCCCCTTCTGCTCATTACTGTTATATGAAAGAGTACAGTAAGGGCACATATTCTCAAAGCTTTGGGGAAAGAATGGTGCCAGCCAGTAAATAATAAATTAACAGCCAATAGAGGAAATGACAAGCTCATGTAGGATTTGGGATTGGACCTAAGCCACATACTGTCCAGAGTTGGTTTCTATTTCCTCTGTGGGGTGCCAAAAAAAATCAATCCATTCCTTTAATAGTCTGAATTCTCTTGCTCTTTCTTTGTGTTCCCCCTTTGTTAAGAAACTTTGATAAAATATATAGCACTGTTATAAATTAGTAAGGGAAATCAATAGCTTTTAATTTATTTATTTGATTTTTTTCTTTTAAAATAATTTCAATTCTTTTTTAAGTAGACTATGACTAGCAAACCATTGAATATTGCCCTTCAGCTCACAGTTAGTCATATAAATCTTCCTGCAAGTCCATCTATCATATCTCATCCTAGGAATTATTCAGTGTCTTTTAGGAGCTGGTATTAAAAAAGTCTTTTCCAATATTTTTCTTCACATCTTTCAGATATATTAACTCCTGGGTGCCCGAAGCATATGCTGTGCATTTAGCCCCATCCTAGTCATGGAAAATGTGTTTTGATCTTTATAGATATGTTGGTATCTAATACAGTCATATAAATTTCAAGCTCTTCCAGCTTTGCTCTAGTGATCTGGGCTGCCACCAGAAGCTTCTTGATAAAATAGTGCCTTCTGTTGAGCAGCTGCGTATGGTTTATTTTCTGAATAACTCATATGAAATTTAATAGGAGGTTTTAAAGCCACATCTGATTTAAGTCTTACAAATTCTAGCTTTCAAGAAAGTCACTCTTGGCATATCAACCTTAGGGTTTTCTAAGCCATGGGAGAGGAAATGTGTATTTGCTCATGTTTATTAGCCTTTTTATTTTAATAAAACCCATTAGTAATCTCTTAATAAAAAAAGATACATACTTAAAAAAACCTTACTTCTTCACTTCCTCCCTCTCTCCTTCCCTCCCTCTCTCCCTCCCTCTTTCCCTTTGTCTCTCCCTCCCTTCCTCCATCATTAAAATTCAATTAAACAACCATTTATTACACATCTACTATGTACAAAGCTAAGGAATCCTTCTTATTCTCTTCCCTCCATGTGAAAACCCCTTGACATCATCCCTTATTTTCTCCTCTGACAAAGACATGATTCTTCCCAATAAGGTCAACATTTCTTCCATCCATTTCTATCATCTTCAGCAGATTCCACTTTCTATTTAAATTATCATCTCTTCTCTCTCTAAATATTAATATCTCCCTATGCTTTTATTACTTTCTTGCTACCTACAAACACACCCAGATTTCCCTCATACTAAATAAATAAAACAAAGCTAATTAACTCTATTACATTATAATATACAATAGTGTACTATATGCTATATAGTATATTATATTATACTTCAAACTATGATTTTAGAAGTCTCCTCCCTTCCACAGCCAGATTCCTAGAAAAAAATCTTTCTCTCTTGGTTCATCTGCTTCCTTGCTTCTTACTCAGTTCTCATCCATTAACTGAAACTATCATTTCTAAGGTTAACAATGATCTAAATTCCAATCTGCTGGTCTTTTCTTAGTCCTCATCCCTCTTAACCTTTCTACTGTGTTTGACACCATGAAGCATTCTTCACCCCCTACCATTTTGCAACCCCCCCCCCCAACTCTGGAAATGCTTTCCACACTGGGTTTTCCTGATACTGATCTCTTGGTTCTCCTCCTAACCTGTATGAGTATTCTTTAGTCTCCTAAAGAGTGAAATATAGATTCCTCTGCTTAGTGCTTGAAATCCCTTACAACCTGGCTTCAACCTACTTTTCCAGCCTTACTGTGTATTACAGTCCTTTATGCTGTCATGTCTTTCTTGCAGTATCTTATCCATAACACTGCATCTCCCAACTCTGTTTTCTCTCTGTCTTCTATGGCTGAAATCTTCTATGACTGCAATCCCCTGGTACCTCAAATTCCTGTTTCCTTCAAAGCTCACCTTAAGAGCGACCTTTTACCTAATACCTCTTCTGATCACCCCTCATACTAGTGTCTACTTTGCCCCTAATAAATGATTGTACATGAATGAATGTACATATTATATGTATATACAAATATTACATATGCATATATGAACATGTGTGTGCACACGCAAGTGTGAGCATATGCCCTGATGGTATATAAGCTCCTTGAGTGCAAGGGCACTTTTGTTTTTGTCCTTTGCATCTAAAGAACCTGGCAATACTACATGCTTACTAAATACTCTTTGATTGGAATCAGTGGGGATAATCAGATAAAAAAAATAAGACTTCCTCCCCCTCAAGGAGCTTACATTCTGCTAAGGAGAAGAAAAATTCACAAAATGGCAGTTTAATGGTAGGACTGTTGTTATTTTAAAGGCAATTAAGTGTTTGCAATGGATTCAAAGCTGGTCAGAACTGGAAGGGATCTTAGACATCATTATAATAATGTTAGAGATTGTTTCTAATTTTATAGAAGAGGAAACTGAGGCCCAGAGGTCAAAGATGATTTGCTCAGAAAATACAAATTGGCACAATGGAAAGAACATTATATTTGAAGTAGAAGACCTGGATTTGAATTCCAGCCTTGCTACTTACATGATTAACTGTAAGTTCATGGACAAGTCACCTGACTTTCTGAGTCTCAGGGTTCTCATCTATAAATTGGAGAATCATAATACTTTTGCTATCTACTTCCCAAGTTCTTATGAAAAAATTATAATTATAACTTTATATTTATGTGATTATGGGCAGAATTAAGACTTGAACCAAGGTATCCTTTTTAACTTAGTATGTTAGCCCTTAATAATTCCTTAATATGTGATCTGAGAATGTGTCCTTGGTTCAAATATTGGTAATTCCAGTACATACTTTGCCTCATGTGCTGGGCTACCTAGTGTCCCCTTAGGGGAGGGGGTTCATAGTGTCATAGATTTGGAGCTATAAGGGATCACAAATCATACCATCTAAACCCTTCATTTTACAGATGAGGAAACTGAGGTCAGAGTGAAACATTTGCCTAAAGTCATGTAGATAATAAATGGTGGAATGAACACATGAACACAGGTCCTCTGACTCCAAACCAAGTATTGTCTTCCATTATACCCAATCGGTATGAAGTCAGGCCAAATGTTGCTGGCCTGCATCAACTAGGAAGATCATGTGTCATCATGCTCCTATCAGTTACTGTTTAGGAGCCCATTACAGAGTAGAGCCCACCTACTTAAGAGCATGCAGCTTACTAACACACATTAAGCAAAGAAGCAGTCTAATAGCTATTGCAAGCTTCATTGCTCTCTCAGTATCCATTCATATACCAAATCTTGCTGTTTCTAACTCCACTACTTTTCTTACATCTGACTCTTTCTACAACTTACCCAGCTACTACCTTAGTACAAGTCCTTGTTTGCTTTTGTTTGTACTATTACAATGGCATTATAATTGATCTCCCTGTCTCAAGTCTCTCTTCACTTCCAGTTCATCCTATGCATAGCCACTAAAGTGTATTTCCTTAAATGTAGTATGAGCATATCAACTCAGCAAAGTCCAGTGTATCCCTATTGATTCTAGGATAAAATACAAACTCTCCTATTTGTCTTTTAAAGCCTTTCTCAACCTGGTGTCTAGCTTCCTTTAAAACTTCATTATATATGACTTTCTTTCCCAGATTAGATAGCCAAATCACAGTGTCCTTGCGTTTCCTCATACATAAAACTCCATCTCTCATGTCTGTGCCTTTTCACCGGGCACCCTATGCCTCTAATATACTTCCTCCTCACTTACACCTTGTAGAATACACTACTTCCCTCCATGCCCTTAGACTATTACAGCCGTTTGCATGCTTGACTGCTCTTATTCTCTATTTTCCTCATCCTTTTATTTGTCTGCTACTTCCATCTAATAGCTCCATCTAAGTGCACACATACTTCTAAAAAGGACTTGTTGCAGCCATTCATCACTGATCATTGCTTGTTCAACCTCAATCTTAACAAATTGTCCCAATCGCTCAAGTCTACTTGACTGAATAAAATCTTGTTTCTAGCCACAGATGATTTGAAGACAAAGCTTCTTGATTGCCACCTGAATTCTCCCCTCTCCTTTCCTTTAGTCTCCACTTCAATCCTTCCTCTGTGGTTTCTTTCCCTTAAAAATGGAGAAGAATGATTCCCTTCCCAGATCTGACTTATTTTAAAACAAGATAGAAGAAAACATCTTTTCTAGCTTTCCTCTAGTCATATTTCTCTCTGCCTTGTTTTAATCTCAAATAACTAGGGCTGACATTTATGTAACTCTCTAAGGCATACAAAGCACTTATATATAAACTTATTGGTGCCTCAGAACAGCCCTTTGAGGTAGGTAGGTGCTAGTTCTATCCTTTAAAACTGAAGGAAACAGATCTAGAACAGTTAGGTGGCTTGTCTACATTCACCAAACTGGTAAATATAAAAAGTCAAATTTGAAACCAATTGTATACTGACCTCAAGTCCTATATTCTTTATTTTGTTCTCTGCAGCCTCTCCAACTTAATTTTTTTTTTGGAAAAAAATAGGGTTAAGTGACTTGCTTAACATCATCATTAGTATATGAGGTCACATTTGACTTTGGGTGTTCCTGACTTCAGGGCCTGTGCTCTATCCACTGCACCACCTAGCTAGCCCTCCAAGACAGTTTTCTTACTCTGTAATGTGAGGATTTCTTCTAGCTCTCTTCCAGTGAAGAAGAATAAATCCTTCATTCTGTGCTCTTTCTTCTTGCTCCTTTGATGCTGCAAAATTACCTGAGGTTGGCAATGCAGCTATGTCTCCCAAATATCTCTAGTTAAAATACAAACAACCTTCACCTTCCTCTATTCCCAGTCAGACCCCTGTTCTTTTATTTTTCATTTATGTCCCCTAAAATTAGCATGGGGTAGTGGAAAGTAGGCTATGCCTAGTGTTAAGGGACCTGAGTTCAAGTTCCCACTCTGATACTTACCATTTGTATGATTCTGGGCAAGTCATTAAACCTCAGTTTTGTTTTTGTTTTTTAACTTTCAAATTATTGAGGTTGTATTAGATTGTATCTAAGGTCTCTTCTGACTCTAGATGTTAGGATATCTATTCTACTTGCCTCACAGGGTTGTTGTGGGGAAGGTGCTTTGTAAAGCTTAAGAGGGCATACAGAGGAGGGTGGGAGAGACTTTTTTTAAAAAAGCAATTGGGGTTAAGTAATTTGCTCAAAGTTACATGGCCAGTTATTTCTGGGTGTGGTGCTAAGTATCTGAGCCTGGATTCAATCTCCAGGTCATCCTGACACTGGGGCTAGTGCTCTTACTCGCTGAGCCACCTGGCCACCCCGAGGCTTCCTTTTTCGCAGAAGTGGATATCTATGTGGGTGGAACACTACATTTAATGTCAGAATTTTTTTATTTGTTGATTATTTTTGTCAAGTTTTTTCCTCTATCAAATTTTATTATTTATTATAAGAGATGGTTTGTGAGGAGGGGATAGGTTATTATTGGAAATGTAGAGGATATAAAAAAATAAAATCTATATTTCTTTAAAAAGTCATACACATGGGAACTGTTAATATTATTTAAATCCTCTTAAAGACTGCTTCCTAAACAATAAAAGCAAAATGACCCTGAATGCTGTGTAATTAAAATATGCCAAACTCGGCCCTGAAGAAGAGATGAAAAACTTGCCTGTCTCTCTTCTTTGCAGAAATGGAGTACTATGGGTATGAAGTTTCTCCTAACTTCTTCAGGGCCAAGTTTGGTATATTTTGAACTCCTTTCCTTTTTGTCTTTCTTTCATTTTAAAAATTCTTCATTACAAAGGATGGTTTGCTAGGTTGGTAGAGAAATACAACCAGAAAATAAAGTAGTGTAAAATAAAAGATATCAATAACTAAAAAAAAATCCTTATTTGTGTGCCTAGATCAGGTGCAGTTAACACAGAGGGAAATCAAGATAAATTTTCAACCCATAGAGAACTTTAGTGTAAAGGAAAAGCCTCTGAAAAACCCCATTTTGCGACTTACAGACTCAGCCCTGATTAAAAAACGTTTATATGTATTATAGATTTACAGATCTAGGCTAACCTTATCATTTTACAAAGAGGACAATGAGGCCTAGAGTTTAAATGATTTGTCCCTAGTCATATGGTAAGTGCCTGAGATGAGGTTTGAATTTAGTTCCCATAATTCCAAGGTGTGTGTGTGTGTGTGTGTGGGAAATTCAGTGCTCATTTCACTGTACCACATACACAAAATCAATATTAAGTGAACAAACATTTCAGATGTGTTATACCAAGGGATTGCAAGGCTATAAATAGAAATGGGCTTGAAGAAGGGTTTCGGTATTTTCATAAATGATATTCCCAGTGCAATGGAGAGCTCTGGCCCTAGTGTCACTGGGCCAGTAACCTCTGGCCTGAGTAGTCTAGTGCTGGTGGAAACTGTTCCACAAAGAACAATGGATGGGGAGATACAGGGACCTGGATTTATTAGATTAAATTTTTTTTTCTTATTTTGAATTTAAGAAAAACCAAATAGAATAGGCATTTGCCTTTACACAGTAGAACAGAAAAAGAGGACTGTATATGAAACCTCAAATCTATATAACGAGACTAGGTTTTATCTCTCAAAGCTGTCCTTGTCTGTTCTTCCTTCTGCTATTTTCTCTCCACTAAGAAAAAAAAGATGCTTCAATGATTCTTTTCTTTCCGTTCCTCCCTCTGTTCCTCCCCCCTTCCCTCCCCCTTCCCTCCCTCTGTCCTTTCCTCCTTTCCTCATTGAAAAAAATAAAATGAAATAAAAACAAAGCCCTTATAATGCATACAGCTAAGCTATATGTAGTGGGTTTTTTTTAAGGAAAAGTGAACAACAAATTCCCAGTTGGTTGTGTCCATAACCTCTCTATCCCTTTCTCTCAAGAGGTGGGCAGCAAACCTCATCATCAACATTCAGAAATCACAGTTGGTCATTGCATTTATCAGAATTCTCAAGTCATTAAAAGTTTTTTCCCTTTATTATATTATTTTTATATATTCTTCCCCTGGTTCTGCTCACTTCACTATATATGCAAGTGTCAAAGGCTGCATTACAGCTCGAGGAGAATGAGATTGAGAAAAAAGTCATTGGATTTGTCAACTAACATTATTTGTAACTTTGTAGAGAGCAGTTTTGATTGAATGATGAGGTTTGAAGCTGGGTTAAGAGGAAGAGTGAGAGGAGAGAAAATGGAAGTACCTATTGTAGATGGCCTTTCCAAGTTTAGCCACAAGGGCTAGAAGAGATATAGGATGATAGTTAATGGAGAAAGAAGGATCAAATGAAAGATTTTTTTTTGTCTCCACCACCCCGCCTACTAGGATGGAGGAGACATTGGCATGTTTCTAGGCAATAGAGAATGAACCAGTAGAGAGGGAGAGAATGAAAATAAATACTGAAGTGAGCATGACAGAATAGGCAATCTTGGAGGAAGTAGAAAGGAATGAGATTGCTTGAGCAGGTTAGAGGGGTAAGGAGTAAGGCCACCTCATCACATAAGACAGGAGTGTGAACAAGGAGAGAGTAACAAGCTATACAAGAGATTTGAGAAGAGGCTAATGGTCTAAATTTTTTTCTGTAAAATATGAGGCCAAATTTTCAGATGAGGGGATGATGGAAGGGGATAACCATGGGAAACTTGAGGAGGGATAAAAAGTTTAGGAAAAACTGTTTTGGAGAATGGGATAATGGATTGATAAGGCAAGTATAACAGGATTACCTAGAAGCAGTGAGAGTCCATTTGAGCTTGTGTGACATAAATTTGTAGCAGGTTTATGCAGAACAGTTGCATGACTTTTTCCACCTTCATTCAAAGGTGAGTGTGTAGGATCAAAGGCAACAAATAAGGAGGGAGGGGTGTTGAACCAAAGCTAAGTGACATGATGAAGAAGCTAGATATTTAAGAGAAGAAGAGAGTAGAAAGTTGAATGTATTTTCCAAGGGGTCAAGATTAAAGAGTAGAGAGTGGCTAGTGCAGAGAAGATCCTCTGGGAGAGAAACAAGGGATCAGAGGCCACTGCACAGATGAGGAGTTGAATTTCTTAAGGAAAAGTGAAAAACCAATAAATTATAGTCATATAAGGGGATATGAGAATTCTTGTTTATGAAGTTCATACATTTGTGGGTGATTGTAAGATCAAGGATATGAACCTGATTGTGTGTGGCTGAGTTGAGATGGAGGAGTAAGTAATGGTTCATTATTTCTTCTTCACAATTTCTCTTCCCTCTAGAGGATGAATTTAGATAGAAAAGGAAGTATCAGTAGATGGAAGTTGAACTTTCATGGTGGGAGAAAAAAAAGTCCTATCCCTCACCAACTTTGCTCATCCTCTTTCCTTAAGAACAGCAGCAGTTGGATGGTCTGAGGTCTGAGGAAAGATTGTTCCTTTCTTCACTGGAGGTTCTCCACATCCAGGTTGGGAGATTGGGCAGGTAGCCCGAGGTGGAAGTTGTCTTATATATTCTTCAATAAGATGATTGTCTTGAATTTTGGCCCTCTTTCCTTTATTAGTCAACCTATTTTTGCTGATATGAAAGAACTTGAGGATATTAAGTTCCAGGTGAATCTAGATTTCTGAGTATCCAGTCACTCAACTGTCTTCATGGTTGATATCATGGTCTATTAAGTTGTGCAGTGATCCACACCAAACATTGAGAAAAGTGAAATGAATGCAAGATCTATGTTATAGTCCATTCATTTTACATGTGTGAATGTGACTTGAATCTTACAACCTTGAGGATGAGATGGCTGATTTACCTTTAGGGGTTGGTCAACTATCATTCTTTTATGTCACACAGCAACAAGTACAGTCTTTAGTGTGATGGAAACTTGCCACTGTTGGTTGAATTGCAATGGCGAAAACCCGAGGTCACCTCTTCTTAGCAATTGGTTTTAAATCAATTCCTTCTCTACTCCTCCTGCCACTCTACAAAGTAGTGGGACAAAGGGTAGATCTGTATAATCGACAATATAACATGATACAGTGGGAAAGAGTTTGGGGGTCAGAAGACCTGGGTTCAAGGCCCCATTCTGAAGTTTTATGAGTTGAGTATTTTTTAAAAATCACTTAACCTCTTTAAGTCCCATTTCCCTGCATTGTGAAATAATCAGATGGCTCTGTGATCTCATCAGTTTGGATGCCCCCCTCCCCCCAACCTTGATGATGCAAATAGAAAAGCTTCATTTCTACCCATTCTGGACAAAATATTGTCCATGTCATGGCATAATTATCTAGCAGCCTCTTTTACTTTCTTCTTACTCTGTGAGAATACAAGTAGAATACTTTGACTTTGCACTTACCATCTCTCATTTTTGCCATCTTCCCTTCCTATCATACAGTTCTTTGCTAATGTCTTTTCTACCTACTCTTCTTGGGAGTTCCTCATTATTTATATGTTCACCCACGATGTACCTTACCTCTCTGTTCAACTCTGTATGATGCTAATTTGTAGCTTTTTGAAGGAAGTTGTAGTCCCATGCTTTACTGCCACATAATAAAACTGGTAGAATGTTAGAATTGAAAAACTGGGTCTCTGCTTTCATTGGGAAGTTTTTCCAATTCCTAAAGGGATTCCAATCCACTATTCTTGTTCAGATCTGGTCCCAACTCTGTCTCACTGCTCATCTATACTGTCTGTAGATATGTGTGTATAAATATATATATATTGTTGTTTGTCCTTCATTCTCCAATAGGACTGAGACATCAGGAAGGTGATGTCATGTCTTGTAGATGAATTGGATTTAAGTTTTTTTTTTGGGGGGGGGTCTCACTTTCTCCTTCAGACCCTCTGGGTCCAGTGGCAATATATAGATCAGGACAACTTGAGATGACTCTGGATGTACTGGGAAACCAAGGCCTTTTTAAGCTAAGGTCTTTCCCAGGTCTCAGTTTAACTAAAGCAATGCCAATTCAGTGACAAGGCTATGCAATAAATGGTGCAAAAATGACTTCTTCTACCTAGTCCAAAAAAAGCTATCTGGGAGTGAAAGACCATTAAGGTTTCTAGCCAGGACAGAAACAGTTGCTATTTAGGTTAGTCTGAGCACTCAGGGTTCAAATAATGACCCTGTGGGCTTGGGACGGGACCTATTTTTGGTCAATTAATGAGAACTAGAGTGATTTGGTTTTAAGGAATGATCCTTGAGAAAGAAATCTAGCCCACAACCCCCAAGATATCTTACAAGGTTTCAGCAATCCAAATTTACATTCCTTTGGGCAGAGCACCTACAGGCAAGGTTATGATACCCTATATGGACAGAAGGAGAGGAAGAAAGGAAAAGAAAGGTGAGGAAGAAATAAAGGAAAGAAAGAAAGAAGGGAATGTTGCTCAGCTGGAACTGGCTAGCTGGGTCCCCAAGAGATACTTGCAGGTGGTTGTTTGTCCTGCATTCTCGAAAAAGACCATGGATATACATACACATAGTATTGCTATATACACACAGCACTTGGCCTTCTGTATGTATATAGGTGCACCAAACTCCTTTGAGTGAGTCTTTGCAATGTTCTTGGATTGCATGCAATTGGCACACTGCCATCCATAAGCAGAAGCATCTTCAAGTTGGATTCTTTCCTGGATGTCATCCATTATAGTGACAAGTATCTTTGTCAAGGATACATCTCCTGGTGTTATACTTCACCTAATGTTTATAATCTGAAGGTTGTTGAACAGTTTTTCTGTTGTATTTTCTAAGGATTCTTGAATGATTTTGACTTATGGCTAGAAGACACCTTATTGTAAAAAAAAATCCTTTTTTTACAATCCTCCAACAATAAGCACAGTAGGGTTTTACATTCTCTATATCTTTCTGTTCATTATAAAATGGTAAAGACACAACACATCATTGAATATCACCTGTGAAAGACTTCTTGTTTCCTTCTAATAGCCTTATTTAGAATGTCCTTGATTAATCTACAATTGATTCTCATAAAGATATTGTATAGATGAGAAAATAGATACATAGTTAATGATGTTTTTTTAGTTGCTTTTTCCTTTTTCTTTTTTTGAAATTAACAAATTCTAAGCTTTCTCCCCTGTCCTCCACCCAACTTGGTGTCTTTTGCTCCTTCTGATACTTTTTTTTGCAATCATGTATTTCTGCTACTTTTTAAGTTAGCCTTTCTACACTCTCAAAATTATATCAACTCCAGAATGGTTCTCTTCTATGTAAACTCGTTTAAACCTGGTTGCTCTTCCTTTATTCTCTTTATGATTTCTATTTCCTCTCTATGCACATCTGGGACTGACATTAGGGTTGAAGTGTGCTAGTTCTGCTGCCTTTGGTGAAGAAAAGTTTGTTATAATGATTTTTGGTAAACCTTTTCCATTTTTCTTCTGTTTTCAGTCCTTTTATTTTCATACTTAATTGCCTTTGGTGTAACTTTCCTTAGTTGGATCTCTTGCCAAGATTTCTTTAAACTTTTTTTTTTAAACCACTCACTGCTTCTTTCTACTTTATGAGACGGTACTACTCTTAATCATTCATCATTTTCATAAAACTTTACAAATGAGCTTATATTCTAACCTGGTGTTTCTTTTGGCTGTGGTTTCTCTCCATTTGGCAAGTAATTCATCTGTTTGCTGACTAAGGTACTTTCTAGACTCCTTTGGTCTCTTTGTTGTGGCAATTCATTTATATTAGTCAAACTGCTGGATTAAATTATCATAGCCAATGTTGATGCCATTTTTGCAGTGTTTTCCACTATTATTTTCAACAACTTATTTAAATGATTTAGATAAGTTAACTTGTGTCCATTGTTTGCCTACTCAGGAAGCAAAGTCTGTGAAATGGGAATAACAATTCTTTTATATAAGATTCTTGTGAGGAAATCACTTTATAAACATAAAATGCTATGGAAGTAAGTGTGGGCAGCTATTGAACTTAAAGACTTGGAGAATATAAAATCTTCAAGATCCTGAATTCTAAACTAACCATTTTACAGATGACAACACTGAGATTGTAGACCAGAAGTGACCTGCCTGCTACTTTGTGTCTACACAATTCTTTAGTAACAGAGCTGGGACTAGTGCCCAGGTTTTCTGATTCTCCATGGTACTTTTCTGCTATTTCACTAGAAACAGGGAAGATGACTCATGATTTCATGCCTGGACAACTAGGGGAGATGCGACAAAATCTAAAGAACTTAGTGTTTGGAGAAATGCTCCCCACTCTCTCCCGTGTCTTCTTACCTGTCTGCACCATTTGTAGTTTTCTAATGTTATTTCACCCTAGAGAAATATAACACCCAAAGAGGTTCCTGTACTTATTAACAATACAAAATTGTTTTAACATGGCTTATTTCAAGCAGCAATGCTAGAATATGATGCAGAATGCTCAGCACAGAGTAAGCAATTTGTAAATATTTCTTGAATTACATCAGTTACTGTTCTTTTGCCATTCTCAGAAGCCTTGTATCCCCTTGAATTGTTTCCAGTAACTTCAACAACAAAAAAAGATTGTTCACCCGTCACATATATAGGCTCATATGATCAAAGATTTAAATTTGGAAGAGAACTTCAAAAGTAGCTAGTCCAGTTCCCTTCTTTTATACATAAGGAAATCAGAAGCCTAGTTCTAGACTTAAGTGTGAACTCCCATCCAAAAGGGGGGGGTCATTAGGAAACTTCCATTTAAATGCTCAGAGTCCAAATGATGACCCTAAACTGTAAGCTCAAGGTCAAGCACCTTGCTGCAGTGCCTGGGACATAGTAAGCTATGATGATGATGCAGTATCTATTCTGCCAATGGTGGGTGCATGGTGGGTACTCAATCATTCATTCATTACTCAGTTTCTTAGTATTTATTAGGTGCTTACTATGTTCCTGGAACTCTGCTAATTACTAGAGATAACAAATAAAGGCAAAAACACAGTCCTGTTTGTGAGAATATTCCCTATTTCTCATATTCTAATGGTTGAGACAACATACAAATAACTAAAGAGACAAATAAAATGTAGATAGATGGCAATGCAAGAGTTCTTAACCTGAGATTTATGAACTTGTTTTTAATATTTAATCACCACATTTCAATTTATTTGGTTTCCTTTGCAATCTCTTGTATTATAGGTGGGGGTAGGGTTGGGGCAGTGGTGGTGGTGGTGGTGATGATCCCATTATGATCTGTCCTGGTCAGGCTGCCACTGATGTGCTTATCTCTGGGCGCCACATTTTAGTTAAACATTAATAGGCTGGAGAGTATCTAGAGTCAGGTGACCAGGATGATGTAGAGCCTTGAGATCATGCTATGTAAAGCGTGTTCCAAGGAACTAGGAATTTTTAGCATGGAGAAGAGACGATTTGAGTGGAGAGGGGATCATGAAAACTGGGTTCAAGTATCTGAAGGATGGTCTTGTGGAAGATGGATTAAACTTGTTTTACTTGTCCTCTGATAACAGGGGGTAGAATTGGCAAAGAAGCAGCTTTGTAGTATAATATAAATAAAACTTCCTAATGCTAAGACATGTCTGAAAACTGGAGGAAAAAACACCCACCCCACCAACCACAAATGTTCATTGTGTCAGATCCCAACTGGTTTTAGGTACTAATTTAAAAGTGTATATTTAAAGGTTTGGAGGACAATGGGAGCTGGTCCTAAAAGACTTCATAGGATCTAGGACTGGAAGAAACCTTGACCATTATTTATTCCAACCTCATCATCTTACAGATGAAGAGACCAGGGACCAGGATGGGGAAGTAACCTCTTAAAGATTACATACAACCAGGAGTGACAGAGTCAGGACTAATTTCTGCCTTCTTCCTGCAAATCCCATAAACTCCCCCATATGCAGAACTCATGAAGTCTTAGATTTGTTTCTTTGCTCTCTGGAGTGTGTGTGTGTGTGTGTGTGTGTGTGTGTGTGTGTGTGTGTGTGTGTGTGTGTGTGTGATCTAGAACCTCTGTTCCCATCTCAAAACTTCCCCTCTTGTATTTTTCTGGTCTTTTCCTATTACTTACTCTCCTCATTGTCCTGACCTTTGGGCTTTCTTTCTCCATCTCTCCCTGTCTTTCTCTTTGTGTCAATCTCTGACCATCTCTCTCTGTCCATCTCTTTCTCTCTCCCCATCTCGCCTTCTCCTCCCTCTTTTTACTCTTTCCTCTCCCTTTTCCTCTTTCTCCCTCCTGCCTCTTCAAGGCAGATCTCAACTGGTCATTTCCTGGACAATTATTTCAGCTGGACAGACCTCAGGAGAAACCCTCTAATGCCCTCTGCTGTTTCTACAGGATTTTACAGACTCCAGGCCTTTCTACCCACAATTATATAAATTCCATTTCATCCCATTCAAAACAAAACAAACCAAGTCCTTATGTCAGAGACTTTCACAAGAAAGTCTCTGCCCCCTTCCATTCACTTTGGAGAATTTATCACCCCTCTGATTCATTATATATTACCCAGAGAATCGGGAAAGATTACTATGTGATACAGCATCTAGGTTGCTGACCACGAGCCCCCTTGCAAACACACAAAAGGCAGAATTAGAAGCAATGGGGAGTCGGGGTGTAGAAGAGGGTCACTGGGAGGCAGATTTAAGCTTAATGTAAGAGAAAACTTCCTAACAACTAGCAGGATCCCCAAATGAAATGTACTGCCTCTGGAGGCAGTAAATCAATCAACAAATGTTTATTAAACAAACATTTACTATGTGTCAGGCACTAGAATTACATGGATATAGTAGCGGATAGAGTAGTGAGCCTGGAGTCAGGAAGACTCATCATTCTGAGTTCAAATTTGGCCTCAGACACTTAATAACTGGGTGACCCTAGTCAAGTCACTTAACCCTGTTTATTTCAGCTTTCTCATCTGTAAAATGGACTGGAGAAGGAAATGGTAAACCATTTCAGTATTTTTGCCAAGAAAATCCCAAATGGGGTCATGAAGAGTCAGAAATGACTGAAACAACTGAATGACAGCAAAGGGGACATAAAGAAAAAAGTTCTGTCCTTGACTCTCTTCTTCTATACTATCTCTCTTGGTAATCTTATCAGCTTCAGCAGGTTTAATAATCATCTTTATGTAGATCAACAAATTTAGCCCTAACCTCTGTCCTGAGATTCAGTGTTGTCTAGTCAAGTGCCCCTTGGACGCCTGAAACTGGATGTTCTGTGGACATCTCAAATTCAACACTTCCAAAACAGAACTCACCTTTCCTCTCAAGCCCTCTCCATATTCCCAGTCATCCAGATTTGCAACCTCAGGGTCATCCTAAATTCCCCTCCACTCACTTAACATATCCTATCTCTTGCCAGTCTCCTCATTTCTGTGTTCACAATATCTCTGTGATATGTTCCTTTCTTTCCATTATGCGGCCACTACCCTGGTGCAGACTCTCAACCCCTGACACTTTGACAATTGTGATAGACTTCTGGTTGGTCTCTCTGCCTCAAGGATCTCCTCACTGCAGCCCATGCTCCGTTCAGCTGCCAAAGTTATCTTTCTAAAGTACAGGTTTGATCATGCCCACTTCCCCCAATAACCTTCAGTGGTTTCCTATTATATCCATGATCAAAACTAAAATCCTGTTTCTTTTAAAACCCTTCATAACTTGGGCTTTTTCTGCTTTTTAGGGAAGTCTTTCTTACTTCCCTTCATGTAATCTACCATCTAGTGACAGTGGTCTTTTTGCTGTTCCTCACACATAATATTCCATCTTCAGTTTCTGTGCCTTTTCACTGGCTGTCCCCATGCCTGGAATTGTCTGCCTCTTGGCTTCCCTGGCAAATCCTAGATTCTACAAAATGCCTTTAGTGGACTTATCTACTCAATCCCATCTCTCTGATTGCCTTCCATTCACATTGCATAATTTTATACGTACATAGTAGTTTTTGCATTCTGTCTCCTTAGTTAGAATGTAAGTTCCTTGTGGGCAGGGACTATGTTCTTTACTTTCATTTATCCCCAGTACTTAACATGGTGACTGGCATTTAGCAAACTCTTAATATAAGGCTTGCTGATGTAGTGACTGACTGACAAAATAAGAAGGAGTCCTTGACCTCAAAGGACCTACAACCTAACCATGGAAGACAATATATCCATTTATAGATATAGACAAAATAAGTGCAGAATGATAGGGCTGAGAAGGCATTAGTATTTGAGAAGGGAATTAGGAAAGACCTCATTAGAATGGAACTCTTATAAGTTTGGATGACCACTTGGGGTCTGGTAGAGGGAACTCTGAGGCAGGTTTGATAGTCTCTGGAGTGCCAACTCAGATTTTGTGATTAGGGAGGTTCCTAGCTGGCATTGTACCCCTTGTCCACTCTTCCAATATGCCAGATATTGTCTGTGGCTCCTTCAGGCAGCTCCCAGCAGGCAGTGTGAGGAAGGTATCAAATTTAGGAACAGCCCATCCCTCAGCTGGAATAAATCTGAGAGCAAGGTGGCACAGAGCATAGAGTGTTAAAAGTCTGAAGTCAGGAAGACATGAGGTCAAATCTAGCCTCAGACACTTACTGGCTATGTGACCTTGGGCAAATCTCTTAACCCCTTCCACTTCAGTTTCCTCAACTATAAAATGGGGGTAATGATAGAACCTGACTCCCAGAGTTGTGAGAATCAAATGAAATAATATTTGTAAAATGTTTAGCAGTGCTTGACACAGAGCAGGCTCTACATAAATACTTTTATTATGATTATTATCTTGCTGGACACTCCCCACTCCAAATTATTTTTCTTTGCTAAGATGATGTTATTCCATCAATAGGAGACTAGGAACTTTCTCTCACTTTGTTTCTATTCTTACTGATCTTGAGCTCTTCATGAGCACTACATCCACATTTCAGCTAAAATGATCACTCTACAACCTGTTGGACGGGTATGGGTCCAGTCCTCAAGAAGCATGTATGCTAATGCTTCCCTGAGCCTGAGACTGGGCATTGCCCCATCCCCAGCCCCTTGGGTTATAGGAGGTGGTTGTGAGAACATGGCCTGAAGATGGAAGGAGAACAACCAAATTGGGTAAGTATTTCTATGCCTTTACTTAAATAATGGATGAAGAAGCTCAATTGAGAGAGTGTTAGCCTAGAGCTAGGAAGACTTATCTTCCTCAATTCACATCTTAGCTCAAACACTTATTAACTGTGTGACCCTGGGAGAGTCACTTAACCATGTTGGCCTCAGTTTCCTCATCTATAAAATGAGCTGGAGAAAGAAATGGCAAACCACTCCTCTATCTTTGCCAATAAAATCCCAAATGGGGTTACAAAGAATCAGACATGAATGAAAACAACTAACCAACAACATATCATGGATACAACTGATCAATAGCATAGGTCCAAGGACAAATCACTTAGGACATTTAGCTCCAGGCTATTATGGGATAATGAACCATTAATGACTGCTGTTTGAGTCTATTTAACCAGTTCAGAGTCCATTTAATGATATTCTCTTCTATCCCATGTATCTCCATCACTTCCACGTGAAGATAACAAGAAGTATTTTATCAAACATGTCACCTTAGGTAAACTATATTTGCTATATATCCCTAACCTATCAGTTTACTGGCCCTGTCAAAAAGGGAATTAAGATTGTCTGTAGACTATAGTAGGAAATCTATATTTTGATAGAGAAAAAAGGAGAACCTAGATGATTATTTCCAATTGTGAAATCATTCCAATAAACAAAACAACTTTTTTATGATTAACTACAGTAGAAAAGGCCTGAATTTGGATGCAGGGTACCTGGGTTCAAATCCTGGCTCTCCTCATGAATTTCAGCTTCTTCATTAGCAAAATGTTTGTGTTAGATTAGATGCTCACTGAGGTCCTTGCCCATCCTAACTCTATTGATGGAACTCTCCTCTCCCTATAGGGCAGTTCCGCAGATACCTGATTTGACATATTCCTGACCTTTCTTATATAGATATAGTCAGCCAAAGTCAGAAAAGGACTTTTAGGCACACACTTACAAATAAAATTTATGTCTGGCATGTCCCTGGGTTTATGCTACTGGACGAAAGTTCTGAGAATGGAATGATGATATGGTGTCGAGGAAAGAAGACTGGACTAGGAGTAAAAAGATATAGGTTTGCACACCACCCATGATACTTAATTCATCAGATGGCAATTACTCAATCTTAATCAATAAGCATTTATAGAACAGCTATTAGCTGCACTAGGAAATAAAGATAAAATGACAAAAGTCAAACCATTTATTCTCTCGAGAAAAGTCCCTTAACTTCTCTGAGGTCCAGTTTCATCATCTGTAAAATGGGGATAATAATATGGAAACTAGCTACTTCATGGAATATTGCTAGGAAAGTAATTGGTAAACCCTAAAACACTAAATCAATGTGAGATATTATCATTAAGTCACACAAGCAATTAAAATAAACCATTTCTCACATGTACTTTGAACACAAATGAGGCAAGCTTTCCCCGATGCTCAGCAACAAAACTTCCACACTCATTAGTCTCGCACAAACTGCTCAGAGTTTTCCCTCAGGTCCTAGTCAGATTGCTCAAACACTCTGGAAAATTTATCTGACGTTCCCTGAAAGGGAATGTGGAGATGCGGTTGAAACTGCATGAAAGAGTCCAGAGTCCATTTCGAAATTTAACAAATATTGCTGCATTTTCAAGGACATACTGCTGATGCTTTTCTATGTAACACCCTTTTCCTAGCATTAAAGGAAATGTTATAAGCTTAAATTCTGCATTCCATAGTCAAACACCCCCTTAACACTAGAAGGACTAGAATTTAAGAATACGCCAAAAGACCAAGCAGTATCACTCGACATGATTTTTTTTATTCTTATGGCAAAGAAAATAGAGATCAGATGGAATTATTTCAAAGTAAAATTATAATAAAGTATTTGTGTCAATGAATGTGATTGGTCCTTCTTAAAGACATCTGGACTGGGAGCCAAGAAACCTTGGTTCTTATTCCAACTTTGCCAGCAAATAGATTGTATATTAGCTCGGACAAATCACTTTAATTCTCCTCAGCTTCTTTTGTAAAATGAGAGAATGGGACTAAATTATATTAAGTCTCCTCCAACTCCATCTGATTCTATGATCTCTTGTTATATAAGAGCAGTGGGATTGGCTCTGTGTGTGTATGTATGTATGTGTGTGTATATATATATATGTGTGTGTGTGTGTGTGTGTGTGTGTGTGTGTGTGAATGATAGATGCCTTTGGTAGTCCACTGAGGACTAGAATAAAGTTTTCAAATACATAAAGTACATCAGATTACAAAGGAAAACAATTGTATTTAAATACAATTATTAAAATAGTATGACAGAAAATAACAACAACAACAAAACAAAACAAGGAAACAGACCCCGGGTTAAGAATTCCTGAATTATTCTAAATCACACCTAGACAAGCATTACCTCAAAAGTGGAGTTGAAAGGTCATCCAGGCTTTGCTTAAAGAATTCCTTGGATAGGGAATCTTTTAAAATGATCCATTTCAGTCTTGGATCTTTTAAATTATTAAGTAGTTTCTCCTAAAAACAACAACTCTGGATCTGACTGTAATTTCTACTCTTTCCTCTTGGTTCTTCTCTTGGGGTGCAGCAAAAGCAATCTATTCCCTCATACTCATGACAGCTGTTGAAATTCCTGAAGACGCTCTGCAATGTTGGGATTAGCAGGCAGCCTCTCAGTCTTTGATTATAGGACATTTATAGCAAATATATATCTGCATACATTGCTTTTCTATCCTCCCTCTTCCCAACCTGCACTCACATACATAAATCAGATTCTCTGGTCAGGCTACAAATCATCCTTGGGGCTCTAGAAATACCTCTGGGGGCCTGAGAGGGTTTTTTTTTTCTCTTCGAAAGCTATTATTCAGAGCTCCCATTTACAGTGTATTCTTCCCCTTTAGATTGTAACTTCCTAAGGGCAGGGATTATATTTTGCCTCTTTTTGTATTCCAAGCACTTCACTGTGTCTGGTACTTAGTAGGTACTTACTAATGTTAACTACCAGTGCCTCAATTTCATTTAAAGAATTAGCATCCATTTACTTTAACAAAGAGATACTTACCCTAAAGCTGTAACTAGAAAAGAAATTTCAAAGGGTTTCCCCTTCAAGACCTCCCTATACTATCAGTTTAGGTCCCTGGGGAAAGTGAGTTCAAACTTAATTCAGTTTATACATGGCATCCTTACCACCAAATTCACCTCCATCTCTATTTGCTATAGCCAATGGATGAATCACTATGGTTCTCTCCTGTCTCTCTTCAGTCTATGTCAGTCAAACAGATCAAGACTTTGTTCATCACCATTTGGCTATCTGCACAATCCAGTATGGACTCCAGATTTCAGATTTCTGGGCTTGATGATATGACATTTTGTAGCTCTCAAGGTTGTAATCATCTCAAATTATCCTTCCCCTAAGGCAAGAGAGAGCATATACTGAGGCAAAGAACAGAGACCTGCATCCATAGTTCACAGATTGGCCTCATGTGGGAAAGGTCCAAGGCCTGTCCTCTCCTAGAGGTTTATGGCATGTCTGACTGTCTCTCCTGCTTCTCTTCCCCCACCCAAGTCAGCCTATTGAGAACGAAGAAGAGTAAGAGACTCTCTTTGCCCGTTTAGTGCTTTTTTAATGTACCTCAGTTCTATCTCAGTCCATCAAAAGTCTGCTTCCTTATACAATGGGCAGCAGACCAGTTACCAAGTACCTGCACATGTAGCCAAAGAGCGGAGTCTTTGTGAGTCATACTTTCCTTGAAGCAGGCTCCCAGCCTCTTCTATGTGGGTCTCTTCTAGCAGGCAGAGAATATTGTGCATGTTCAGAAGATTTAGCTCCATTGGCCAGGCCCTTGTAACATATGCATTACCTGTTTACATGTATAAGTGTACTAGAGCATGGGATGGGATGGGGCCACGCCTTGGAGTAAGAGTAAATACTTTCTGTCTGGTTCTAGTCTTCATGTGGAAACTAGATTTGGGGGTGGGGGAAGCTTATTTCTGCCTAGGTGACTGAGGGGCTTGTGCAATGTAATAATGAATTGATTGCCCAGACAGAAGAGATGATAGCTCCTAAGTTTCCAATGGCAGATGAGAGAGTAGCCTAATTAGTTGCTGAGTGGATTTCTGTAACTATCTAATGAGGTGGCTCACTCCTATGCTTTAGTTCTTCCTTCCTGGCCACAAGTGAGGCAGGACTAGTTATTGATGCCTCCCCTTATCAGGGACCCTTATCCAAAATATCTTTTCCAACTCTTGCTTACTACCTGAAATTTCTTAAAAAGGTAATAAAGTCTTTATTCCTCAATGGGATAAAAGGCAAATATTCTGGAGAATAGCCCTAACCAAATTATGTTACATTTGTGAAGGACTAACAAAAGATTATTTACTGAGATCAGTCAATAAGATTTATTAAGCACCTAGTGTATGCCAGGTAGGATCTAGGTAGTGAAGTAGATAAAGCACCAGGCTTGGACTCAGGAAGACCTGAGTTCAAATTTCACCTTAATCACTTACTAGCTAATGGGCAAGTCACTTAACCCTGCTTGTCTCAGCTTCCTCATCTGTAAAATTAGCTGGAGAAGGAAATGGCAAGTCTCTCCAGTATCTTTGCCAAGAAAACCCCAAATGGGTTCATGAAGAGTCAGACACAATTGAACAACAATAATATGCTGGGCACTGTATAGTAGTACAAAGTGTTAAATGATCCCTATTCACAATGAGTTTACATTCTAATGGGGAAGACAAATACATATAAAATACATGCAACATAAATAATAAAGGAAATAATAAAGGGAGTATATACATATAAAGTAGTTAAATAATGGTACCATGGGAAGAAGGACACTATCAATTAGGGGAGAGGATCAGGAAAAAGCTTCATGCAGAAGAGATAGAAGCTGAGCTATATCCTAAAGGCAGGAAGAGACCTGAAATGGAGCTAAGGAGGAAGTATATACCAGGAAGAAACCAGCCAATACCAAGGCCAAGAGATGTGAGAGTTTTGTGATTGCAAAAAACAAGAGATCAGTTTGGCTTGAATTGTAGAATGTGAGAGGGGAAGTCAACCAATGAACCTAAAGACAGGTTGAGGACAGGTTGATGGCTTTAAAAGCAATTATTCTAAAGGCAATGGGAAGCCACTGGAGTTAGTTGAGTAGGGGAGACACATGGTCAGATTTGGATTTAAGAAAAACTTACTTTGGTACCAGTATGTAAAATGGACTAGATTGGTGAGAGGCTTGAAGCAGGGAATCCAATTAGGAGGCTGTTGAAATAATCTAGGAGAGTAGTGTTGAGAGCCTGAACTAAGGTGGTAGATGTGTGAGTGGAGAGTCGAATGTGAGAAATATTTGGAAGATAAAAATGGCAAGATTTATCAATTGACTGAATATGTAGCACTAGACAAGAGTGAGGAATTGAGGATAATGCTGAGATTAATAACCAGAGACACTAAAAAGATAACAAATTCAGTTTTAGACATGTTGAACTTAAGACAGTCCTGTGACATGCACAAGGTAATTAGTGATACAGGGATGGAGTCCATGGGAGAAGTTGGGGTTGGATATATGGATATGGGAGTCATC